>NC_059429.1:113683188-113996688 GCF_021028975.2 Sphaerodactylus townsendi
TACCACATGTTCTGTGCTAGAGGCAATAAAGCTTTTTGCTCTCATTAAATCTGACCCATAATTCTTGTGTTTTTTTACAGTGCAAGTTGTTTCAGTTTAGTTGGCTTCAGTTATTCCTCACATGAAATAGAACATCTCCATTTAAAAACTCAAAACATGGGTATGACAAATGGAGAGTAAGAGTACATAATGTAATCATGTGCAAACAATCCTCTTGCGTCCTTCTAGCTCTGCTCTCCCCATGCCAATAAATGTATTATTGCTGTTTAATACTAGTAATTAAAAAATAACAATCAAGACAGCATCTTTTTGTCTGCTCACTGGATAGTTGTTTGTTTGTATAGTGCCCTTATATGTTCTTTGTATTTATATGGGGCCCCATATGTTTGTTTGTTTGTTTATTTATTTATTTATTTATTTATTTATTTATTTATTTATTTTTCAGATTTTTAGACCGCCCCATCCCCTAGGGGCTCTGGGCGGTGTACAACACAGTAACCACCGTGTACAGCTAAAAACAGCTAAAACCTTTAAAAGCAGCAGTAAAATAGGAAACTAACTATAATAGTTAAATTAATTCATAGAATGGCGTCCGCAGTCTCAATTTCAAACCCTCTTGCCGGAGGGCAAGATAGACAACAGATCTAACCCTCAAGATAGACAACAGATCTAATTTCAAACAAACCAGCAAATTGCAAGAAAACAAATAAACTATTATAAACCTGTTTAATAATAAAAAAGAAGAACCTAAAAGTGACTTACAAACCCCTTTCTCTCCCTGCAACAGGTACCTTTGGAGGTAGATGACGCTGAAAGAGTTTGGGAGAATTGTGACTGGTCTAAGGTCATCCAGCAGGCTTTAGGAGTGGGGAAACCAATCTGGTTCACCAGATTAGAATCCACTGCTCATATGGAGGAGTGGGGAATTAAACCCGATTCTCCAGATTAGAATCCACCTATTTATAACCACGACACTATTCTGGCCAATCTCCAGGTAGAGCCTGGAGATCCCCAGTTATTATAACTATCTCCAGGTGACAGAGTTAAGAGAAAATGGTTGTTTTGGAAGGCAAACCCTATGGCATTATACCCCATTGAAGTCCCTCCTCTCCCCTAATTACATTCTCCTCCAGCTTTACCCCCAAAATCTCCAAGTATTTCCCAAACCAGAGGGGGCAGACCTACCTCGAATGCATCGTGGCAAGGGAGGAGGTTGTGGAGATCCTGTTGGCTTGTTTCCAGCAGGCATGTGGTCTAAACTTATTTTATCCTTTGCTTCCAGGTACTTAAGCCTGGGCATGGCCTGAAGTCCAAGCCCGGGGCCCTGTTTTTGCAAGTATTTTGCCTGGGTATGGCCAGAAGCATTTCTGGCAGGGAAATAAGTAAGGAAGATCCTTTAGCTTTAAAGCAGAAGCAGGTCAATACTACCTGGATGAAGTTTATTTTCTCCTTTGCTTCCAGGTACTTAAGTCTGGCTATAGGCATAAGCCTTTAGGGATTGTTGGCTTGCAGTTTGGGGCCTATGCAGCCACCCAGTGAATCAGGACCCACCAACATGTGTTTTTTTTTAATGTAAATCATACTGTTTCAATTGGCTGTTCTGGAAACTTCTGTAAGCTGATCTGGGTTCCTCTGTGGGGGGAAAAGTGGTATAGGAATGCCAAAATCAATCAACCAACCAACCGCCTCAAGGATCACAGAACATCAAGATCTGCCCAATTCACTTAATCTAAATTCTGGAATAAGAACATCTTCAATTTATTACAGAAGAAAAGCACTTGGCTCATTTCCCGGAGCAGGGAATTTGGGGGCAGCACCTGACAAAGGCTTTCCCAAGGGTCCCAATCTAACTTAACCTCAGGCTGGTACCTGCACTAAGGCGTAATCCATTGACCTCAGAACTTACAGAGACTGATATCAGTGGAGATAGTCTGTCAGACACTCTAGACCTATCAAATCTAGTGTTTTCATCTGAGCAAGGAAATAGGAACTCAGCCCTAATTTAACACTTTCTTTGGGAGGTGGGCACAGGGGGCAGCAAGCTGTGACAGTGCATGATGATGTCACTTCCAGCATGATGCAGAAGCACGAATGTTGCACATTCTTACTTTTGTCCTTGAACACTGTGGTTTCCAAATCTCTATGGCAACCCTACTCTGATGGGAGGGGGAGATAGGGAAGAGCCTTGCTGGTGGGCAAGCAGCAGATGAACAACATCTACCTGGCTGGGTTCTCCTTCTTCTCCACAGGAATTTAAGACCTGGGCTGACCCAGCGGTCTGGGGAAGGGCTTGTCCTTCAGTGCACGCATGCACACATGTGGACTTAAACCAACAGAAAGAGGAGACAGGAGAAAGAGAGAAATCTTCTCCTCCGCCCTTTCTCTTGTTCATTTCTATTCTATGTTCACTTTTGTAGCGAAAGCTGCTTTTGTATTGCAAGCTGTTTTCTCCCATGGGGGTGAAAGGTGAGGTACAAATAATTTAAATATATATAAAATAAAATGAAGCAGGCACTGGACTTGAAAATGTATGTCCAGTGTTATTCTTTAAAGTGGGCAGGGCTGTTGAAAAGTTCCAATGAGAGCATCTTCCCCAGTTCTATCTCATGTTCCTGGTGATTTTACACAGTGGCTAACTGGATGGATTGTACTCGACAGATGGCACAGCTGTAACCAGCATGCATTTGCCTTGCACAAGATGCTACTATAGTTGTTTTAGGTCAAGCCAGTCATCACACAATCACACATCAGGTAAGACTAGGAGACAGTTTGTATTCTAAGTCACATTATTGTCTGCCAAATTTTCTATGAATAACAGCTGTTGGGTGACAGAAAACTCCTGCATTAGAATACCAATTAGGCAGAATGCATAGGTAGGACAGAATGCAGAGGTAGGACACGAAGTCCAGTTGATTTTAATGGAAGAGTTACAGTGCAATTCTAAGTTGAGTCCATTGAAGCCTATGGGTTTCTAAAGGTATAGTTTGATAGACATACAGTACAATCCTTTGGAGAATTACTCCAATCTAAGCCCATTGATTTCATTGCTTTGACTGGAGTAACTCTACACAGGATTGAACTGTCAGTCAGATGACATGCCAAACCACAAACGACATAATGAACAAACAAAACCCCAAGCACTATACCCAGGCTGCTAAACAAAATATGATTCTTAGGAAACAAGCCGAAATATGAAAAGTGAATATTTAATACATGACATGCAAATATGGTCAGCAACACACATCAATATTAGACTCCAAAATTCTGCATATAGCTTAGAGAATCCAAACGATTCTCCCCCCCCCCCCACCTCCCAAGGATCATATTTTGTTTAGCGCTGGGAGATTCCACAGAGCCAATCTAAAACAGGATAAGGAGGCAACTCCCCCCCCAACATTTTTGGGGCAGAGATTTGCACTGAATGCTCCTCCCAAATGGGTCTGATCTATTTTAGAGAGCCCAACCCAGGTTAAATGAAGATCGCTAAACAAGAGATCTTTTTCCTGTAACCCGGGTTTCAAACACTTCCTGCTTGCCTGTTCGAACTACAGTAGCAGGAAGAATCCAATTTCCCACCTTTCATCCTTCATTTGAGTGGATTCTCTAGATAATTCACTCAAATGGCAGCCAACATATTCAGATGGGGGGAGATTCTCAGTTGTGGGGGGGGATTCTTGGTTGCAGGGGAAGAAATCTCTGGCTGCCCACTAACCACAGCACTAACCACAGTTTGGACATCATAACAAGTCATGGTTGGTGCTAAAAGAGGATAGTGCATGGGATGAGAGTGGAAACTATGTCTCGTGTCTGATTCTCACTTGGCACGTCATTTGATCTGACTTTCAACATATGCTTAATATGCTTTCACCATAATGGATAAAATTTAACAGCGCTTAACACTGGCCATATCATGCCACAGTATTATTACCATACCATAATGCGTGGACTAATTTGGCAACGTATAACCCGTCTTAGTAGTTGACTGACATTGCATTCCTCTAAACACAGATGATACAGCAAAGGGTTTTCAAGAAGCAATGTTGTTTCATGACCTATATAGAGAAGCACAAGGAATACATTAATGGTCTTTGCCCCTGGCCCAGCTGAGGCAGGAATAGGACGTGCTGCGATATATAATTTATGGATGATAGCAACTTAATGTAATTAGGAAGGCCAGGCAAAGCCAGGCCATTAATCTAGGACCAATTACTGTGACTTATTTTTTTAAAAGGCATTACAAAAAAATGTCTCAGCTGATGATGCTTAATTCATTATTATTATTCATTATTAAATTCAGCTAATTATTATTTCAGGGAAAGGCCATTTAACAGCCATCAGCTTTACTAATGTTTCTGTACTTTTTGTCTAATGACTAGTGAGCAGTGAAGGAAGGAAAGAGAGGAGGGGAAAACGAAAGGCCTGTTCTCACCCTTGAACAATAGTCAGAAGTTTTATTCCTCTCAGCTATAAGACATGATGTAGAGGTTAAAATGTTGCATCTGGGAGGGCTGAGTTTGAATCTCCACTCTACATGAAGCTCGCTTAGTGAATGACCTTGGACTAGTTACACTCTCTCTCAGGCGAAGTCGCAGGGTTTGTGTTGTGATGGTAAAATGGAGCAGTTGAGAACAATGTTGTAAACTGCCCTGGGCCCTGGCTGAGGACAAACACAGGGTACAAATACCTAAATATATCAAACGTAACAGTCATAGGAAAAAAGTATGAACTAAGCATTGTAAATAATAGTATCTTTAAGATACTATCTTTTTACCATGCTAGGTTTGACAAACTGATTGAGGATTCTGTAAGCCGCTTTTCCCCTCACGGGTCAGGAACATCCATTCTGGGTATCTAAAACAGAGGATAGGATCAGTGGTGGGATCCAAAAATTTTAGTAACAGGTTCCCATGGTGGTGGGATTCAAACTGCGGCATAGCGCCAATGGGGCTGGGCGGGGCATGATGGGGGCGTGGCTGGGCATTCCGGGGCGGGGCATTCCTGGGCGGGGCTGTGGCAAGGACACAGCTGCTGCGCTGGTCCTTGGGCGGGAAACGAATGTATGCAGGCGCAGGCTGCCACGCACGCCAGTGCACCTCCTGCTAGACTGCTTCAAGTTCTGTGCGCTACTGCTGAGAGGAGGGGCGTAACTAAGGCAAAAATCACGTGGCAAAATCACCAATTAGTAACCCCCTCTCGGCACACACAAATAATTAGTAATAGAATAGAATGCCAGTGGGATGTAATGGTTAAGAGCAGTGAACTCTTATCTGGA
This sequence comes from Sphaerodactylus townsendi, assembly GCF_021028975.2. Classification (NCBI taxonomy): domain Eukaryota; kingdom Metazoa; phylum Chordata; class Lepidosauria; order Squamata; family Sphaerodactylidae; genus Sphaerodactylus; species Sphaerodactylus townsendi. Next base: position 113,688,461 of record NC_059429.1, read on the forward strand.
GAACCGGGTTGATTCCACACTTCTCCATATGAGCTGAAGACTCTTATCTGGCAAACAGGATTTGTTTCCCTGCTCCTACACACGGAGCCTGCTGAGTGACCTTGGGCCAGTCACAGTTCTCTCAGAACTCTCTCAGCCCCACCGACCCCACAAGGTGTCTGTTGTAAAGAGAAGAAATGAAGAAGCTTGTCAGCCACTTTGAGGCTGCTCACAGGAGAGAAAGGCAGGGTATAAATCCAAACTCCTCCTCCTCCTCCTCCCTCCAACGTCAGCCTACTAATCTTTATGAAATGTGGTTCCTGGAGATATGGGGGACCTTGAGAGCAGTCGCATAGCTATCTTGGGGTAGGGGGGCGCCATTTGTGTCACGTGGGGGGGGGGCAGAAAATCACCCCCACCCCCTCCCCTTCCCCCACCCCGGCAGAAGCCCAGAGCAGTCTGTGGCACCATGGAGGGGCAGGGCGCCGTGGGGTGTGTGTGTGTGTGTGTGTGCTGGGGGCGGGGCCCGTGGGGGGGGATGGGACCCGGGCACCATTTTGCCCGTCCCACGCCCCTGCCTGAGAGTACTGTAAGAGCATTCTGTAGCAGGAAGGGGAAATCAGCATGGAAACTGTCAGTATGGAAACTGTCAATTTGGCAGTATCCAGCCCTAATGTTTCAGATCATGGGCCTCGCTCTATAAGAAAGCACATTCCGTCGCTCTGCCTATTTATTCTGAGAACCCAGCACCATGCCCTGGAAGGAGCTTATTACTTAATAATTACCCCTTTAACCAAAGGCATGAGTCGGACCTGAGAACAAACATTTCTATTTCTTCTGAGTATTACATATTACAAAGTAACTATACACCTACTGTGGGGTTGATTAGCATCTCCAAAGCACTGAAAATGCTCCCATACGGTGCTCCCCTTCGAAATCTCATTTGATGAAAAGTGTTTGGTCATTCAGTATGTAATTTCATCTTAATATTTCTCTGAATGCTGACGTGAATACACAGTTTCCCCCATGGTTTGTTCACTTCAAGCTAACTGTGTCGGCATTTGTATTCTGTTTTGCAGTTAATGGGAACAGTTAAGGTAATGAAGACAAAATAGTGCTGATATTGAAAGACGGGCATATAAGGAGGAGAAGAGGGATTTCCAGTGGCAGATAATTATTCTTGCATGGACATCTAACAAAGGATAGTTCTTTCTGGCCAGTCCTACTGAATTCTTCTGGTGATCCAACAAGAGAGAAGTCAGGTGCTGATCCAGAGACCTCAAAAATAAGATCTGAACTTGAGATTGACAGGCAGATGAAATGATATTTTGAGAAAGAAAATCCTAACAGCCAGAGGTGGGATCCAACCAGTTCTCACCACTTCTCTAGAAGTGGTTACTAATTTTTTCTGAGTGCCGAGAAGGGGTTACTAAAGCAACCTCCCCGCCGAATAGGTACTGGAGGTGTGTGTGTGCGGCGGCACCACTGTTTGAATTCCACCACCATCGGAACCTGTTATTAAAATTTTTGGATCCCACCACTGCTAACAGTTCTCTGAAGACCAAAACATAATTTAAAGTTCCTCTTTCTTCACTAATCTGCCAATTTAGCTGACACTATTGTGCCCCCAAAGCTTCCATTTCTTATTGCAAGGAAAAAGCAACCAAGTTGGAAGAGAAATGAGAGAGAGAGAGAGAGAGAGAGAGAGATTGCAAAGACCTTGGTACTTTCTCTGTCAACGGCATTTAGGCCATCATGCCAACCACTTCTCCGCCTCAGTTTCATATCTTCCTACTCTTTTCCTACCAAGTACTTAAGATGGCTCAGTGGCTTCTGAGCTATCATGTGGCCATAATCCATTCACTGAAAGCCAGCAGGATTTGGCACCTCCTTTACTAAAATCAGTTAGGTTTTTGATGTGTGGGGGTTTCAACATGGCACAGAATTGGCTAGAGATGTTCCTTGTTAAAAAAATTAAAAGGAGTGTTAGGGATAGTGGCGACTCCTCTCTACAACATTTTTCTACCACAGAGTCAACAATGCAGACGGTGATCCTGTGTGCATCAGGTGTGGCAACATCCCTTTAGGACACAGTAAGAGGCTGTGGGTGCAGCCTAAGATTCCCCTGAGGTCTCATAAGACCGCTGCTTCTCATGAGACTTCAGGGGAATTGACTGAGCATGTGCAGCCATTTGTGTCACAAGGGGCTTAGAAGCAGGTTAGCAAACAGGTGACAGGGTTCTCTTTCCAGAAGGAACCAGCTACAGAAACCCCTTCCCCTCCCAAAAGTTAGCCTTAAAGCAAGCATAAGCTTAGGCATGGAGATTGAACTGCTTCCAGCAGCTCCACCAGCACCATTTCTGTTTGTGGAGGAAGTGAGGGCAGTTTTCATTGATTCCCTCCTCCTCCTCCTCCTCCTCCTCCTCCTCCTCCTCCTCCTCCTCCTCCTGTAAACCCCTACGTTGTCCCCCTACTCACATGAAGCTGCCTTATACTGAATCAGACCACTGGTCTATCCAAGCCAGTATTGTCTACTAACTTTGCAAGATCTCAGATAGAGGTTACTCCCATTACCTGCTACCTGCTACCTTTACTTGGAGAGGTCAGGGCTTGAACCGAGGGCCTTCTGCGTGCCAAGCAGATGCTCTAGCACTGAACCATTGTGCTCTCCTCTATCTTCTCTGATCTGCAGGGGAACAATTTCCTGAGCCACAGAAGGCTGCAATGGGATGGAGAGGCTGATTTCCTTTAGCCCAACAACCCTGATGCTGCTCAGGATCCAAACCCTCGCAAGGCATGGCTCCATGTCTACACTAAGGTATGATGCGCTTGCATTCTAAGGTTAAACTACACTTCGTATCTTGAACCTGTGGTCGATGCTTAACTTAAACTTTAGCAGCAACATAATGGGCAGTGGAGTTGGCATGCGTGCCTTTCCCAAGCTTCTGCAAATACTGTCGGCTTTTTGTCTTATCTTCTTTTCAGTACTTTGCTTTGGACAAATAGACTTATAAATCATACGCATGGCACTCCCTGCAAAATTGGTTCAGTGGGAAGTGCTGGAGGGAAAAAAATGGATCAAGAAAACTCCGACTGTTGTGTTAGAATATAAATGAAGGTAAATTATAAACAGTCCTTTACACACACGTTACATAATTCAGCACCTCTATAATTAATTCAGACCACTTAGTTTTACAAGAAGGCCTTCAGCCATGTAATTAAGGGTATCAACGATCGAAGCAGGTCAGACTTCAGTACTGGAACTGAAGTAGTGTAAGGCCACAGAACAACAACTGTTACAAAATGGAGAGAAGTCTACACTGAAAATCTTTGTAGCAGTGGAAAAGAAAAGCTGTTATGACTTCTTAATAGGTCTATTTGGTGTTCAATGTAGATTTATTTATTTACAGCCTGATTTTCTTACTGAAACTCGAGGAGGATTTTTTTCCCCTGTTGCTATCAAGCCTCAACTGAATTATGGCACCGCCCCGGGGTTTTTAAGTTTGTTTTCAAAGTCTTCAGAATTGTGCCAGATCTTGTGCAAGAGGAAATGCGGACAAGGCAAGTTTGACTTCAGTGCATGCAGCTACTGCAGTCTATTTCTTGCATTCCTGGGCAACTGCTCTAGTGCAAGCAGAATTTTGCACTGGATCCAGTGTTAAAGATACAGGGTTGTATTCTACCATTCTATTCCGCTCAGGGTGACTTTTCCCCCCACTGGTTCAATATACCTTCTGTCTTCGAAAGGGAGCTTTCTGTCCATGCAGGAGGAATCTTCTGTTCCCCTGGCAGAATGCTCCTCGCGTGGACAGAACACACTACCCTTAGCTGAGCTGGGAGGAACATTTCAACCCACTGCCTCTTCTTGAAAATTTTATGGCAATTTCCTGCACAGTTCATTAATTTGGAATAATTCAGACTGGCAAAATTGGAAGGTTTTATTCATAAGGCTTTAGAGCCATAAGGACATAGACGCGGTTTTCACAGCTCAAATGCAGCATCAATTATGTTGGCAACTGGCCAGTTTCCTGCCAGCAGGACCAGCATTTTCCTCTTCTGGCTGGTTGCTAGAAGAGCACCGTTTATTTTTTAAAATAAAAGAATAGAGGAGAGGTTGGTATTTTACTATTTTTGTGCTTTTTACGGCAAAGGAAGTTAGTGCATTTTGCCTTGAAGGGGTCTCCCATGTAGTTTTATTTTCATTTTCAGCAAAGCATCTTCTTTCGCTGTCTTTTCTGCCCCTCCTTGTCAGCCAGAATTATAGGGTTGCTATTTGCCTGGTGGGAATAGGGGAATTCCTGCTCCCATCTGCTGTTGCCCACCCTTGCTCCAGGAGACAGCAGGGAGAAACTGAAGGTGCTGCAAAAAAACAAACAAACCCCAAATCACGACATCATTTCCACCTGCATAGCAGGAAGTGATGTCACCATGTCACCAGACAGTCTAGCATTGACTGAATATTCAATGATTTCACTACCATACTTAATTTTTTGGAATGGGCAAAAATAGCCAAAAAAAAGTATAGAATTAATAACAGCTTAAAATAGCAATCCCAGAAGAACAGATAGGCTAATATGTTGCAGTTACTAATAAAATTAAAAGTCTCATATATTTATTAATTTAGATGATGTTATTAAAAACAGCAAACCTGTGACAAAATATCAGAGCTGATTCCAGGTTTTTCGGGGGCTGCCCACTGCTACACTACCTCTTCCTTTGTCACCAAATCACTAGCTTACAAGCTCTCCCACTTTCCACCTGCCTGGCTACAAGAGCCACCCACAAACTCTTCCCCAGCAACGCTAGCCAGGAGCTCAGCTGATAGAAGGGTTCACAAGTGGGTGGGGGAAAGGCAGCCCGGGGGGGGGGGGATAGAGGTGGCAGTATTAGGTGCTGCTGGGAGCTCTGGATCCTGGCAGCTGCCCCACCTTGGTGGTTGCTGATGCCAGTCCTGTAAAAGAGATAAAACCAAATATAAAACAAGCAACCATGGAGGTTTTGGAACTTTAGTTGACCAGAACAAACAAATGAACATTTCGGATGTTGTGTGGTTTCCAAGCTGTATGGCCATGTTCTGTTAGTATCTTCTGATTCTCTGAAGATGCCAGCCACAGATGCAGGCGAAACATCAAGAGAAAATGCTACTAGAACATGGCCGTACAGCCCGGAAACTACACAACATCTCAGTGATTCTGGCCATGAAAGCCATCAACAATACATTGAATGAATATTTATTTGCAGTCAACCACCAGCATAAAACGACAATAAAAAATTTAAAATAGAAAGTTCCAGCGGCTTTTAAGTACACGCAGATAAAAAGAGTAGTCAGTATCATAGCACTTAATAGCACAGGAAGTCCTCTTACCGTCCTGATTTTCTAAGTTTGTTAACCAAAAGACAAAACTGGGCTACAGATCTAGAGACCCGTTGGTCCTTACCCAAAAGTAAATGATCCATTCTCCATTTATCTTTTTCCGCCCAGCCAGCCAATATAGATCCTAATATTTCATCTCTGAACTTATTATATATAGGACATTCTAGGAATTTATGTTCTAAGGTATCCACTTCATTTAAGGAACAGGCACACAGCCTCTGGTTGTGAGGAATTTTCTAGCCAGATGAGCAATAAGGATTTCTCAATTCAACAATTTTACTGGATAAAGAGCAAAGTTTCAAGATGGCCAGCTCCAGAATGGTGATGCAGCTCATATTTCTATTCCAGTAGAGGAAACATTCAAGAATGAATGCAATAATCATGACCAAAAATCAGCTACGCTTCTTTTAAACAGACAAAACAAATGGGAAAATTGACTGCTGGAGAATAAGACCTATAATATAAGATCAGACTGTTATTGGTTCTGCAAGAGACTGGAGTCCATTAGAAATGGATTTCACAAAGTCTAAAACAGTGGTTCTCAACCTTCCTAATGCCGCGACCCTTTAATACAGTTCCTCATGTTGTGGTGACCCCCAACCCTAACATTTATCCATTTTACAGATGGAGAACACTGATGCAGAGAGTCTTAGGTGACCCCTGTGAAAGGGTCGTTCGACCCCCAAAGGGGTCCTGACCCACAGGTTGAGAACCACTGCTCTAAAAGCATAATGTTTGGTTCCTCTTTGTCCAGCTTTGTGAATAATTTTTGCCATGCTTTTATTATTATAGGATATATATATTGATATATTACAAAGAAAGAGAATACATTAATCTTGCAAATGTGTCAAGTTGAACAGGCATATGTAGAAAAGGGGACAGTCAACTTTTATTTCAGGAATTGCTAGAAGTAAAATGTACTGTTTGTGGTGGCTTTAGTAAAGCAACAAGCTCCTAACAAAAAGAAATTTCTGATGCAATAGCATAACATATTGGACTACTTACAGAAGTGGGAAGGTAGTTCCCAAAAGCATAATAACCTCAGATGAATGAGGTAAGAATATTGCAAATAAAAGCAAGATACTTGGTCACTTTCCTTGGCTACCTGCCTCTTCAAATCTGTCACTATTTCTCTTTTTTGTGTCTTCCGCTCTCAATTTGAAAGAGAATGTTGGAGTTTACAAAGGACACCCGAGACCATCTGTTATCGGAACATGTTAGCACTTCTGATGCTTATACTACAACTAATAAAAGGCTGACAGGAAAAGATCACATCTGAAAAGTCTTATATGTGATCCATAAATCAAGCCGGATTTCTTAAAATAAATAAATAACAATCACGCTTGCAATTGGCACCGTCTCTGGGACAGCCTCTTTCTCTGACACCTCTCAGTATTTTACCCATTGTGATCGCTTTCAATGTGGAGAGCCAAGAGCTTGGACAATACTGTAACCTGGTTATACGGTTGGTTTCTTTCTTTCTTTCTTTCTTTCTTTCTTTCTTTCTTTCTTTCTTTCTTTCTTTCTTTCTTTCTTTCTTTCTTTCTTTCTTTCTTTCTCTCCCCCACCCCTCACCATTATTTCTGAAATAAGTGTTGAAAATTAGAGTGGTGATAATGCCCCTGTAGACATCTCTTGAATCTAATCCATTGAACAATTCCGAGGTTAATGTTTCAGAAAAACCCACTGATAATAACGACACCTGCATTAGCTAAACCACCTTTGTAAATCTGTTTGGACCAGAGAGGGTTGTAAAAGGTTTTCAGTAGCCTAAGTTTAATTGATAAAGTATATAGGTCCCCAAAGAAGCTCATGAGCTTTTGTTTTATTACCTTCTCTAATACACATTACTTGAAGGCAAAGCCCCCCCAAAGGTTTTTTTTTTCATGTTACAAATGTTGTTTATTGCCTATATAGATAGGAATTGTTGGTATCAAAAAATGCAGTAGTTCTCTTGGCTGGACTGTTTAAGTATCTGTGCCAACTTTCCTGGATTTTGTCTTAATTTCCTAGTAAATGTTTTTTAAAATAAAAACCACCACCACCACCACACAATAGTTTGATCTGTAGGAGTATGAACAGCCCATGTACTCTTGTTACAATGCTAACTCTTCTAGATGGAGAAGGAGAGTAAAGAGATACGAAATTCATTGCTCATCTAATTGAGGTGCCGGGGCTTGCGTGTTGGTTTAATGCTCAGTTGGCTCCCCCGAGCACTCCCACCCCCTTAGGATTGCACTGCAAAATGTTAGCAGCACACATCGGTAAAAACCAAATAATGTCTTCTCAGAGCAATAGTCCTTCTAATCCAGTGGTTCTCAACCTTTCTAATGCCGCGACCCTCTAATACAGTTCCTCGTGTTGTGGTGACCCCCAACCCTAACATTTATCTATTTTACAGATGGAGAACACTGATGCAGAGAGTCTTAGGCGACCGCTGTGAAAGGGTCATTCAACCCCCAAAGGGGCCCTAACCCCCAGGTTGAGAACCACTGTTCTAATAGTTCCCAGTTGCTGGGCAGAACTAACAAAACACTGTGTGGAACTGAGCCACCCAGGAGAGCTCCTCCTGCCAAACAGCCCCTTGTCTGCACAGCACCAATACGGTGGCCATGCAGTTGTGCACGCATGTAGCTTACAGGGAGCGTTGTCTCAGAGGTAGAAGAAATAATAAAGAAGAAAATTAATAAAGTGTATTAAAAGACAAATGCCTCTTAGTCTTCTTAGTCTTTTTCATTAACATGCCAAGTACACTCTCCGGAGGGTTTATTTACGCTATAAATTTCAGAGATGTAGTGCCAACGGGGTGGGGTGGGGTGTGACACCCCGGGTGGAGCCGCGGCAGAGGTGTGGCCAGGCCACAGAGGGGGCGTGTTATGGATTTCTGGGGGCATTCTGGGGCAGGGGCGGGTGGAGTTTCCCCTCGCTCTCCCTCTGACAAATCTGAACAGGTTTGAGAGTCATTTCTTCTTCTTCCTCCCAGGAATGCACACCTTTTGACATTTCACAGATAAAAATGCGTGCAGCAAATAACAAGGAATGCCAGTACATTACATCAAAAGCTTCCAAAGTTCCAGTTCCAAAAAAGAATTTTGGGCCCAAATTTATATACATAAACATCCCCTTTACAAAGTAAATAATCCTACCATTTTTAAATCCATACAACAATATGCAAACTAGTACTAATAAAGAAATGAACAATGCAAGACCGGCATAATTTCATGAATAAATCAACAAGTAATAACAGCTGGCTATAGTGTGGAGCAAGTGTGACCCACCTGCCTTCACTAAGCATGATATCTAGAATCCTCCCCCCCCACAAGTGATGATTTATGGTTGAAACAAGAATAAAGGATAGAGGAAGAGTTATTCCATGGCCTTCAATCACTAAGGGCATGCATAACACTGGCACCAAGGGGTTCACTTTGCTGGAACTTACTGCTACCATACCACACCTCACCTCTCCCCAGCAAAGAGACACAGGCTCACTGCATGTAATTAGAACCTCTGAAACAAGATGGTGGCAGGCCCTTGCTATCAGGTTGAGAAGACTTCCTGACTTCCAAAAAGGTAGATGTCTAGGCCCAGGCTATCAGACTGAGTTACTGTTTGTGAGGCTGATCCAGAATTTAGCCTTACTACACAATATAGACTGTTGGTTGAGTCCGTATCTGTCATTAGAACTCAGTCACAAACATACCTGTGAGTTTTCTGCTGGGAATTAAATTCCCAGATGCGTGCAGCCTACTTTGAAGAGAGGGTGCTTACAGGGTTGCCAGGTGTTCCTTATTGACGCAGACAGTCCAGTAGTTTTATGGACTGGCTGGGAAAAAACCTGGGAAAATAGTGGAGATTTAAATGCCCAGCATTTTACAGCCGTGAATTTGCAAGCCCTAGGAAATACTGGGGCACTCCTGCTGGCTCACTCAGAAGAGAAGACAGCCAGGCTGGGGTAAGCGCCGGGATGCTAGTGGAGGGGTTGGCTTGCTGCAGCCATTCTCACCATTAAGAGATGGCTGTGGGCCATAAGAAGGAGACGGGCAGACGAAGGAGGTGTCAGGTGAAAGCTGGAAACAGCAGCATAAAGCATTTGCCACTAGAGAATGGCTGCAGCCCAAGAGAATGTCTTGCATCATGCTTCTGGGTTGAGGCCATTGAGGTGGCCTTTTCACACTATCTGGAGGTGGATCAAGTGGTGCCAAAGTAACCGCTGCAGCGACTGTGGGAGACGAGCAATCCAGGAGGCTGCCTTGCACTCAGAAGGATAACTTGTGCTGCTTTGCTCTGTGTGTGTGTGTGTGTGTGTGTGTGTGTGTGTGTTTCTCCCAGCATAAACAGCCGAGCCTAAGCATGAACTTTTCTGTCACTTTGTGCTTGGGTGTGTGCGTGTGCTCTCTCAACATAATCAGAATGCTTTATGGCAAATAACATCACCTCACTCAAACGCAATGTTGCAGGGAAATGAACAGATGACATGGAGGGAAGGTTGAAAGAGGAACTTAACTACATTAAAATGGTCGATTCAGCTTCCAGTTCACAGGCCTGGCTTCCATAGGATGGAATATTAATCCTTCTTGACTCATATGACTTAATGGAACAGTGTTATTGATCAGTCATACATTTACCCACTGATTGAAATAAAGTATGTGAATAGTGGGCAATCTCAGGGGATTTATTTCTGAACGGTGCCTCATGAGCTTGCTTTGCGTTAATATCACAGGATTTCCAGCTCAATATAAAAGAGATGCTAAGGCCTTTTAATAACAGCCTTACGTTAGTGTTTGATCCATCAAAGAAGAATCAACTGAAGGTCACAGGTGGGAAGAAAGGAGAAAAAAAACCTGTTGTGCCTGCTAAAGTTATGCTTGTTTTCTCTATTAAAAACAGAACTGATAGCTGTTGCTGGCAACCTGGTGGCAGCATAGGGAGCAAGGACAGAGGCGTAGCAAGGGGGGAAAGCACCTGGTGCACTGGTGTGTCCTCCGCCCCGCCCCAGAACCCCTGGAACGCCCTCGCCACACCCCCACAGGGGCGCGCACCCGTTACGTCGCCCCTCCGCCCCCTTGGAGCTACATCTCTGGGCAAGGACAATTTCATCAGTGTCACGCTGATGTCACGTCAAGCACACAACTAGAGGTGATGTCAACATGTTGGGTAATGCCAGTACGACAACTTCAATTTTAACCATACCCTTTTATTTATTCCTGCAATCTGGAGAAAGGGTCCATTGCTTTAAAATAAGCTTGTGCTCTCCTGCTCTTTTACATATAGATTGAATTCGACACCTTTTTTTTTTCTAAATTAAATGATGGCCAGCCGTTTTTCATACAACTTTCCCAGAACGGCTACAGCAATGTTGCAAGTGCCGTTTTGAAAATGCTTGCTTGACTCTGCTACGGAGTTAAGTTATAGATTCTCAATTCTGAAAGTGGGTCTGCAGCATATTTTGTGCATAAGGAAGATTTTCAAAGGAAGTAACCCTGTGACTAGGGAATGATCCAATGTGGGGAAGGAAATAGAAACTGTGCGTTTTGCCCAGATGATCCTCCTGGAAACCCTCCTAACATCATTCTTGGATATTTTATTGCAAGCAATTTATTATCTTGACCACAAGCCATAACAAACAGAAAGACCTGCAGACACAAAAGGGGGTTACGCTAACAACATGACATATATAAGTAGTGAATATATCGTCAATAAACTTAATAAAAGGACGCACACCATAATTTTTTTTCAATTAGTCCTTAAGAGTTATAAAGCATGTTAGATTAAGGAAAATTAATGTTCGGAGGATGTCTGCCTCCTGATGGTGTATGGGAAGAAGAATCTTGGTGTCATTGTTAAGATGGCTGCTAGAATTGTTGCAGTTTGGGTCTCTAGGCCCAGGTTACATTATAGGCAGATAAACTTGCTAAATTTATTTATTTATTTATTTATTTGGCTTGTATACCGCCCTCCCCCGGAGGGCTCAGGGTGGTTCACAACACAGATATACAATACAATTAAATAAACAAGTAAACTCCATACATTTTAGTACTGGTCCCTATTAAAATACAATGCTCTAATTACAACATTTCATTACAGAAAGCAACAGATGGCGCCCAATGCTTACAACTCCCCTAAAGGGGGGGGACAGCAGGGCTCCTGCTGTTATAACAAGGCGGCTGGCCTCCCCAAAATTCCTTCTCAAGCAGTTGGGGTCAGTTCTTTGGGGAGCCTGGATGATCTTCCTAAATTTCCATTATAACGTTTTCATCCAAATAATGATGTTTTGCCACTTTCTCGATTGTTGATCAGCAAAAACTGGATTTTTTATCCATTTTGATTGGACCAGATATCTTGGGGTTGTAGGGGTGCCAGTTACACAGTGGCGTGGCTGCCACGGGGACATCTGGAGACAAACACCCCGGGTGCCCCTGTGGGAGTCATGTGGGGGGGGGGTGCAAAATTGCCCCCCACACTGCTGCCTGAGAAGCAGGCCTTGGCCCACCCCTCGGGCAGCAGACGACATGGCAGAGGTGGTAGCTACAAGACCACATTCCCTCAGTCCAATGGAGCAGGCGTGGCCAGCTGCCAGCTGAACTACATTAAGTGGGGGTGGGCAAGGGTGGGGCCTTGGGGTCCTTCTTTTAGCATGCCCAGTTCCGCCTCCTTTTAGCAGTGCTCCCCCCATGCAGGCAAGCTGAAAACTGGCTTTTTAAAGTACAGAAGCTGGGGGGGGGGCTGACATTCCCCGTCCCCCAGCCTGCACAGAGGCCTCAGGGGTCCTTCTATTAGCAGGCCCAGCCCTGCGTTGGTCTATCTTTTCCAGTTATGGTGATCATTTCAACAACATACCCATGAGCCTTTGCTAAATTACAATTTGCATATTTAGCAAAGGCTCATGGGTATGTTGTTGAAATGATCACCATAACTGGAAAAGATAGTCCAAAGCAGGATTGGGCCTGCTAAAAGAAGGACCTCTATGCAGACCAGGGATTGGGGCGTAGCTACAAGGAGGCTGGGGGTGGGGTGCGCATTGCACCGGGCACACGCCTGGGCAGGGGCAGCAAAAATTTCAGGTTTGTTTTTTGTATTTTTTAGTGTTTAGCCATTTTGCGCTCCTATGCTTCTGCAGCTACATTTCAATTCCAGTCAGGTACAGACACAATTTACTGTTTTTAGGGTTGCTTTCCATTTGATTAATCATGGCAATTCTAATGCCTTCATAAGTATCAAAGTCACCCTGAGTTAGTGCATTCAATACATTATGACAAATAGCTGCACGCAGAACAGGTTCAAATAATCTTATTTTTGTGATGACTGATGTTTGCGTTGATCCACAAGAAATGAGTGATAAGAGACACAAAAGAAGTATCAGGTGGTCCCAATTATTCCTAAATAATATTTTTGCGAGTGCTTAATTTCAGTGTTGTCTCTTAGAAGGTTTATGCAATTTCTGATTCAAAAATCATTTAAATGGGAACAGGTTGGATCCAGCTGATCTCCCATTAACTCATATCACTACAGCCCTAGTCCCACATGGGTTTGGTTTTTTGCATAGCCTTCTCAAGATTCTCTGCCTCTTCCATGAGCAAAAAACCCTTGATAGATCCAACACATACTGTTTAAACATCCAAGCGTTGGACTCCCTCTGATGACTATTGGATATGTTCTCAATAACTGGTAGCAAGGAAATGCATTTTAAGTTTTTGGCCAATGTCTTAGTGTAATAAATGCACCTTTCTTCATTTAATTGCCTTTTAATTTTGTTCCCATTTTCTAAATGCTTACTTGATTTTGAATATGATTAATAAGGGAGAGGATGGGGTTGCAAAACAGGGTAATTACTGATGTACGTTGCATATTGGAAAATAAATATGCAATAATTTGCTGTCAGAAGATATTGATGAAAATTAAAGAACTATAATCAAATGCTTAAATTGTAAGATAGTTTACAATTTAATAAAATTATGAATAAGGGAAGGAAAAGATTCCCTTGATGCTGACTGGGAGATTTGGGGATTGATGTTATAACTGTAGTTTACAAGGTCAACCTAGATAATTCATAGACATAAAAGTCTTGGATCCACTTATCTCTCCCATTTTTCCTCATCACTGGAGCTTTCCTACTAAGAGATCATTCTAACCTGAATCTGTACCTGCGCCTCACAATTTTGCTCAGAAAATTGGAATTAAGCATAGCTGAGGGGCAGTGTGGTATAGTGGTTATAGTGTTGGATTAGAATCTGGAAGACCCAGATCCAAATCCCCACTCTGCCAGTGAAGACTGATGAGTGATCTTGGGCCAGCCACCCACTCTTAATCTAACTTACCTCACTGGACTGATACAAGGATAAAACAAAATGGAGAACAACAAACACTCCTTTGGACCCAGACTGGGGCAGAAGGCAAGATATAAATGCCAGAATGCAGGGAAGAGATGATTGATTGGACCCTCTGATCAGTTGTGAATTTGCTTCTGGCAGCTGCAAACTGATTTGGTGCCCGTATGAGTTGTTTAAAGCAAACGGAACAAATCCATGTTTTGCTTATGGTCTGATCATGAAGCTCAAACAGGGTTCGCTGCAAAGTTCATTGCGCCCTTAGGCTTCACCACCATGTCCCACTAGGGAAATTTAGGGAACCTTATATATAGCTTTCCTAGTTTGGGCAAATGGTGGCTCTCTGGAACCATTTTAGGTCAAGAAGTGGTGCTGAGGAGGTAAAGTTTTTAAGTCTCCTCTTCCTGAATGCCATGGTCCCAATCCAAGCAGGGCCCACACATATCTGGGAGAAGGGAACTGACCAGAAGATATCTGACCAGAAATTGAACAGAAGATATCTGACCAGAAATTGAACAGAAGATATCTGAACAGAAATTGTCATGGTGGCCACATGGATTTTGTGCCATATGAACTGGCTCTTTCTTTGGCAGCTATGGGGTAGGGAATGCAAGCTTGCTGCAGGTATACATAGTTCTGTCCTGAAAGTATGGTTGCCAGGTATCCCTTGGTAATTGGTGGGGAAGGAGGAGTGGGGATCTTACCAGCTGCAGACCTAGGTCTTGGCCCATTTGATGCAATGACATGTCATCTCATCACCAACATGGGAGACACTCTGGTCTTTGGACAAAACTCTAGTAAAAACAACTTTACCCTAGAGTTGTTGCCTGAAGCGGAAGATCTCCTGCCCCTGAAATGCTACCTGGAAGGCACTTTGAGGAGGAACAAATTACAAAAAATAATTCCAGTCCTTATGATAGTGCAATAACTGCAAATAGCCAGAAAGATAGTCTGGTGGGGTCAAAACCTTCATCATCCTGCTTTTTCAGATTGCTTCCTCTTCTGAAGATAGAGACATTTTACAAGAGTTGTTAAAACCTTGGAAACCATCGAAGCACAGAAAGGGACACCAGACTATTACCACCATCTAACCTTTCACTGAATTTTTTTGTGATTGATTCAGAGGAAATTGAAATGGGGAATTTACAGAGGGCCCAAGGCCATCTTGCCCTTAAGTGTTTGTATAGAAAATAGCACGACAATAATACTTTATCCTATAGTTACTGATAGGTGATGTGGTATGTGAAGGAGCTTTTCAATCCTCCACCAAAAGCTGTTGTAGAAAATGGAGATCTCTACGCTTCACTTAGCAATTGTGGACACTTTTTAATAAAAAAATGCACATGAAGGAAGGAGGAAGTGCCCTTGTTGCTATGACAGCAGATTATCTGAAAGCACTAAGAGCTGTTCCAGCTTTTAGGTAAACAATGAATGATGGGCTGGACTCGTAAATGGTTCTCCTGAGGGAAACAAGTGCGAGTCATTTGGCAAAGTGCAAAACAATTCACAGTTTGTATTTTCTTTTGAAGAATACAGACGTTTCCATCTGTCTTGCTTCTGCAGGAGAGAGGATGATTTGGGCAGCGTGTAAGTGGGTCACATTGGTTTGGATCCAGCCAGCTTTTTCACTCAGTCTTGTCCAATTCTCTTGCTCATGGCAGCCCCTGTCCCCATATGGCTTTTGTCCCTGCAGGTCACATGATTCCCAGCCTTCCTGATGGTCATGGGGATTTCTCTTCTCTTTTTCACCAGTGGAAAAGGTGATTGGATCCTATCCAACTTCAGCAGTTTGCACGGCATTTTCTCTAATCTAAGTAGCACAATACAGTACATAGAACACAGGAAGCTACCTCAACTTATGCCAAAAATTAACAGCTGCTTGGGTTGCTCCAAAAATTATCTACTGATCATGGCTGTCTAGCATTTTGCGATCTGTTACCTGAGACATCTCTGATCTAGAGAAACCAGGAACCCGGAAAGCTCCTTTATAAGCACTGTAATAGACCCTCCCCACTACATATCAGTCTGTCTGATGCTGATGCAGCTGAATTGGTTTGAAATTCTCTGTTGAACATATTCAGGAACTACAGCAGTGGTTCTAGGGGTCGGGAGCCCTTTGGGGGTCGAACGACCCTTCCACAGGGGTCACCTAAGACTCTCTGCATCAGTGTTCTCCATCTGTAAAATGGATAAACGTTAGGGTTGGAGGTCACCACAACATGAGGAACTGTATTAGAGGGTCGCGGCATTAGGAAGGTTGAGAACCACTGCACTACAGTCTAGTTCTCAGTTGATAACCTGGTAGGATATAGTCCTCTGTTTTTGGAGTGCTCACTGGTTCCTCGGGCTATTTCTGAATGGGGTGGGTGGCCACAAGATAAACTAGGTCATCATACAGACAAAATTCAACCAAAGGGGATAGCTGGGATATAATAGTCATGTGGATGACAATTCATCCTCATTGTTCAACCCACATGATGCATGTTGCACTTTCATGCACGCAGGCGTAATTTGGGAAGGACTTAACGTATCATAAATGTTGGTAGGCTAGAGTGTCCACCTGAAAGTGTATACATATGTAAACGAGAACAGATTAGAACCACAGTGTTTAAACCTGAGACCAAAGGGCAATGGAAATTCAAGACAGACAGGGAGGTTTTTGCCAAGGATGTGCTAAATACAGACAAATACATTAACCATGGGCTCTTGTTTATAAATAGTTATGTAACAATCAATGTGTGAGTTGTTAGATTGCCAGACAACTCTTTGTTGGTTTCGTTACAACAGACTATAAGACAATAACTTTCTGAAACTTGTTTCCTAGATGCTATTAGAAGGGCAATTACAAATCAACAAGATTCTTCCAGGTTGCTGGGTAAGATGTAAAGGTTATTCAACAACCTGGAGGGAATGGGGAAATGAAAGGAGCCCAGTTCACACAGATGCACATGTTCTCTTTAACATGTGCGGAGGTGAGAGAGTAGCCTGGCCCGACCCCTGCCTCTGTACACCTGCCTGGTTATCAGCAGGGGTGACCAAGAAGAGGAAGTGGCTGCACAAACTCTCTCTGTTATGTGGCCACTTCCTCTGTGTGGTTGCCCCTGCACACAATCAGATAGTTGGTGCTGAGAAAGGAACTGGGGCTCTATGATCATGCCCACTCTCTGCATCTGTGCATTCAGTGAATGCATAGGGCTGTTGTGCACACCGGGCTAGGGTGTCATGGAGCTGCACAGGCGAATAGTAAGACAAAGGAATCTATCACTGGTGGAAGACAGGATGGCCTACTGATTTGGATTCTTCAGTTAATATCCACTAACGGAAAGGGGGAAGGTTGATTTTTCTCAATTCTCCCCTTCCTTGACAGACTTTAGACTGCCTCTTCATGCTCCTTCAAGGGATCTCTTTACCCCCCCCCCCCCAAAGGAGCATTTGGAGGGTAATTTCAGGCCACTGCTGGAGGAAGGAAGGGAAGTCCTATTCTTCTGATGAAAACACCTTCCATTACAGGAGATTTACCACAGAATCCAACCCAGCAAATGTAGTAGCATGCAGTGGCATGATTATCATACTGAATAGTTCTCTGTAATGTATTGTCAAAGGCTTTCACGGCCAGATTCAACTGGTTCTGGTAGGTTTTCTGGGCTGTGTGGCCGTGGTCTGGTGGATCTTGTTCCTAACGATTCGCCTGCATCTGTGGCTGGCATCTTCAGAAGTGTATCACAGAGAGAAGTCTGTTACACACTGTCTGTTACACAGACTTCCCTCTGTGCAGATGCAGGCAAAACGTTAGGAACAAGATCCACCAAACCACGGCCACACAGCCCGGAAAACCCACCAGAACCAGTTCTCTGTAACCTGGCAAGAGCAGTGACATTGATCAAGAGCTCAGTGAAGGCCAGGGAGAAATGAATTTCAGTTCCTGATTGGCCATAAAGCTCACAAGCAAGTTATTTGTGTCTCAGCCACACCTCCCTAAAATGGGGTAACTCGTTTTGCACCGTGGAATGATGGGTTGGATAATTAAAGTAAGTCCATATTTTCAGCACACCAATTTGTTGCTGCAAGTTGGCCTGCAAAGGTTCTTGATTCCCACAGGCAGTGGAAAAGAAGACCTTCCCCAGTTCCTGGTGGCGTGCTTACTCTATGTTCAACAATAGCATTTGGGAGTTAAAATGTAGAGGTGTAAATCAAACAGTATTTTCTGCACTTTGCTATCTGAATTGCCCTGAAGTTCAGTCAGTTTGCTCTTTAATTACGCCTATCAATATTATACCAAGATGTTCCTTATTGAAAATCAAGACCTTCCGAGTGACCTACTTTTTGTGTTATCAGCTTGCGGAAATTTCAGGAAATGCTTTGAACAGGAATATGCTAAGTAGTCCTTAGAACAACAGAAGGAAGTTGACACCCCCGGCACATATTCTAATTGTGAAATTCTTCCAAGGATGCTGCCAGTCAATGCCCCCCACCCCACTCCAGAAATCAAGTATTAATAGGCAGGACTGATTAAGCACAAAGCCTTCCATCACTTCGCAATCTTGAGTAGAGACAGGAATTAGATAAAATTAGCTACGTTAATAATATGGATCTATGTCAAAATGAAATCCTGTCCTGTGCCTTAAACAAGCAATTCCAGGAAATGATCCAAAAGTTTCAAAAACTAATGACACACAGCACCACTTCAGTACATTTAAGGGAACACAGGTGTTTATATTGTTGGTTTGTCACATTTGTATCCCTTCTGCCTTACCTAGGTCTCTTCCATCCCACTTTAAAAAGGGCTCAGCATATGGCAAGCTAGCATGTCAGGAAGAAGACTAGGTATGCTCAAAAGGGTCTTGCTTTCCACATGCAGGCACTTTTTTAATATGGCAAGAACGTGGAATCTCCCTTCTTAATATTCTGAAGTGGAGCAGTGCAAAAAGGACTGTACCATGTGGTTTATTCACCAAGGTTCTCTAGAGCTAGATTCAATAACAGTAGCAGCTAGAGACCAACAAGATTTTCAGAGTATACTAAGCTTTCAAGAGTCAAAGATCCCTTCATCAGATGAAATAGGAAAGTTTCTACTGGATTCAAATCTACCTCTTCTGCAGATCGACAAAGCTACCCTCCTGAAACTCCCCTCAAGGTTCCAGTTGTACACATTTTTGACATGGAAAAGAATTCAAGCACGCAATCCCCCACCCGCCACACTTCGAAGGGGAACACTGCCCCCTGGATTTCCCTGTGTTTGTTTGTGAAGATCTAGATCAGCTCTGAATTTTTTGCCACTCAGCTGTCTACTCACAACTCACCTGTGGCTTCCACACCTCCCAATGAACTCGGCCATCATTTTTGAGAGCCAGAGCCCCCATCTTAAACAGGCATCCACATGAACCCTGCTAGCTCTCCCTCCCTCCTTCCATTAGTGACTGTTCTTGCAGAAGAAGAAAAATTAAGGCGAGAGGATTGGATACTCAGCAGGTATTGAAAAGCAATCACCCCGAATATCGCTTTGTAAGAAGCACCAGAAAAGAGTGTAAGTAACATAATGATGGCACAGAGAGAAAAAAGCCTCACCCCTCTTGCCTGTGGCACAGAAGGAATCAGAAACGACTCCATGCATGCTGCTACGCTTGCATTCTAGTTGACTCCTGAGTGCTCTCAAACAGAACGAAGGAGGATAAAGAGTGAACGAGAGGCTCTTTCTCTCACTTTGTACGCATTTGTAGCAGGTGCACATTTTTATTCTTTTATTATCTAGGAGGTAGATATATTTTCTCACATTATATTGCAGGAGATTCATAGTCTTAGAGTCCCATGGGCAGTGGTGGGATCCAAAAAATTTAGTAACAGGTTCCCATGGTGGTGGGATTCAAACTGTGGCGTAGCGCCAATGGGGCTGGGAGGGGCATTCTGGGGGCGGGGCATTCCTGGGTGGGGCTGTGGCAAGGACGCAGCCGCTGCGCCGGTCCTTGGGCTGGAAATGAATGCATGCAGGTGCAGGCTGCCATGCACGCCGGTGCACCTCTTGCTAGACTGCTTCAAGTTCTGCGTACTACTGCTGAGAGGAGGGGCGTAACTAAGGCAAAAATCACATGGCAAAATCGCCAATGAGTAACCCCCTCTCGGCACACACAAATAATTAGTAACCTACTCTCGGGAACCTGTGAGAACCTGCTGGATCCCACCTCTGCCCACGGGGGGAGGGGAGCTTACCTCTGGAGCTGGCGCAGTCTTGTGCTGACAGGGGTGCCCACCTTGCTGGTGCAAGGGGCAAATGAGCTGGCAAAAGAGCCAGATATGCAGGAGCATGGGAGCCAGGCAGCTCTGCAGCACCCAACCTCAGAAGCAACTTCCATTTTTCAGCCCCATCAGTGCAGGTCACTGTGCATGGCTGGGGGTGTTCTGGAGGTGTGGATGGGGTGGAGTGGACCTTAGTTGGCTTCCGCCGCAGCTTTGCCTCCCAGAACCCTGGTGTCCAAGGCTTGGGTTTTCACCACAATCCCACGGAGCTGATGGAAGGCTTTTTGGCAGAGGGGGTTTTGTGTGTGTTTTGCCTCCTGCTGAAAAGCCCTCTGGAGGTGGCATGGAGGTCCCATCCCTGGGTGCCCCAGGGCTCTGGATTAGGCTGCCCTTCCATTTCTCTCTCCCTGCACCAATTAATCCTTTTTTTTTCAAATGTGAATGTCATGTGGATTGTGGTTATAGGCCCAGAGACATTGTTCTTCTTCATCTGTATTGTGATAGCCAATGTGGCCTAGTGTTACACTAAGGCCTGGGAGACCTAGTTTGGAATCCCTATTTTGCCACGGAAAATCACTGGATGAATGACGTTGGGCCAGTCACTGTCTCTCAAAATATCCTACATCACAGGGCTGTTGTGAAAGTAAAATAGAGGAGTGGAGAACAATGTTGTAAGCTGCGTTGGGGTTCATATTGGGGAGAAAAGCAGAACATAAATATCTCAACAAAGAAATAACCATTTGCTTTCGGAATAGTTGGCCGTTCGTCCTGCTCGGTAGGATTGAAGCATGGAAGAATGCTTATAAACATTAAATACTAGCATGGTTATTGGTCCAATCCAAGCAGCGATGTTCTGCCGTTTTGTTAATTTCCCCCCAGAATGTTTTCATTTGTTTCATGGAAAGTTGGCCATCCCCTGCCACCAGTGTTAGAGCTCTTGTCTCCTAAGATCTATCCATAAAGTACTTTGTATATCCTCAGACCTTCTAAATGAACAAACAAATGAATAATTGATTAGAATCAAAGGCCTGCATAAAAGTGAACCATTTTCAGCCTTTTCGCTATCACTTACTGCCTCTTGTTGTACCGTTGGGCCATTTTCAGTAACACAATGCCTGTCTCTTGTCACAACCTTCTTCCTCCTTGATGCATCACATCTTTTACGGAAGGTTGTGATGTTTATTTAAAACCTTCAAATAGTAGCATGATTACCTCTTGAAACTGAGGGTCCCTAGAATTCAGACAGTGAACTACAGTTGCTGAATCAAGCCTGGTGCAAGAATAACACTAAAGGGGACCCCTGTGCGTTTTCTCGTGATCTAGAGTTGTCCAGAGAGGTTTCCAATCCACAAGCAAAGAAAACAGAGGCTTTAAAAGATGTAGCTATTTTAAAAAATCAGGTGTCTTTTACCGTTACTTAGCAACCAGAATCAGTAGCAGTATTTGTCATTGTAAGACCCTGAACAAAATCACAGGGCACCAGAATCATTGCTCCCTAGCATCTGGGTGCAGCCCCCTAAGAACATAAGAAAGAGCCTGCTGGATCAGACCACAGTCCATCTAGTCCAGCACTCTGCTACTCACAGTGGCCCACCAGATACCTTTGGGAGCTCACATGCAGGATGTGAAAGCAATGGCCTTCTGCTGCTGCTGCTTCCTGCTCCTGCACCTGCTCCTGAGCACCCCTGCTAGAGAGAAGCAAGAGAGGGCCCTTATCCCATGGAAGGTAGACAAGAGCTGCTGGTGAGATGCAAATAGGGAGGGTGTGAGCAGCGGTAGTGGAAGGATCCTGAAATAAAATGAAATAGGAAAAGGACCTCAGCTGTTCTGGAGACAGTTTCTGGACCTCTTCTGGTACAGAAGGCCAGAATCCTGCAAAGAACTAGGTTCGCAGCTGGTGCACAGGCCTCCTCCCAGCTATCTCATGAACCTGCTGCCTCTGTTTTCCTGTTTAGTGGGGGTGTATCCTGGTGGGCTTCTGAGCAAGGTCCTTGGCTGGTGTTTAGCTGCTGCAGAGTCTAAGGGCAGAGGGGAGTTCTGATGGAGAAGCTTCAACTGCATGGTCCTCAGGTCAGCCTCTGAGATAGGGATGAGTCATCTATCATGCAGGAGTCTCCTGGAGTTTCTTGCTATTCCCCAGGCCGTGCTTCTGGCTCCTCGGACTCTTTCTCTGATATTTCTGAGTCCAGAACCAGGGTCAGCTCCCAACATATTTTGTTTTTAGATTTCAGATTTTTCTGCAAACCTAGGGATTTTCTAGAGCTGCCAGCTCCAGGTTGGAAAATACATGGAGATTCTAGTGGTGGAGCCTATGTTTGGTGGTGGTTGAGAGAGGAGGGATCTCAGCAGGGTATAATGCCATAGGCCCCTCCCACACATGCAGAATAACGCACTTTCAATCTACTTTCACAATTGTTTGCAAGTGGATTTTGCCATTCCGCACAGCTGCAAAGTGCACTGAAAGGGGATTGAAAGCGCATTATTCTGCATGTGCGGGAGGGGCCATAGAGCCCCATCATCTAAAGTAGTCATTTTCTTCAGGGGAACTAATCTCTATTGTATGGAGATCATCACTCATTCTGGGAGATCTCCGGGCCCCGCCTGCAGGTTAGCAACCCTATACTTTCCTAAGATTTGCAGAAAGGTCTGTCTAGTCTGCCCACAGCTCCAGTGTCTGGATTTATGTATCTACAGATGGTGACAGGTTGAGAATTAAATATATTGATATTTCTCTTTGGATTGTTTTATGTAACAAATGCAATCCCGGGGCCTTGAAAATCGTGGATTCGTATGATACACAATTGCTCTTTGCAGCCTTAGGTGTACACACACAAAAGGAATGACAACACTAGTCCCAAAGTGAACTGTGTGTTTGCTATAAAACACCCAGAACACTGAACTCAATCACATCACGTTAAGCAATCAAACTATGGAGGTTCAAGTGCTATAATTTCTTTTAAAAGGTATTTCTTATTAACTTGGACTTCTCTGCGTCAGAAAAACCTCACTTGAATTATGGATGAAAGGAATGTTCTGGGCTTCTACAGCCACAAAAAAACAGATGCATCTAGGGATTCCCTCAGAAGTGCTTTGGCCTGAAGCAAGAAATGAATGAGATGTTGCTTTTTCGATTTGCTTGAGTTTGTATCTCTATCCCAAGAACTTGTATACCAGGGACATATTTTATAAAGGAAAGCATGTAGGTTTGACTCGCCCAGTGTTGCTGTATTCCTGACTAAATATAGTTTTGAAAAACACCTACTTTCCTTGTGAAATGAAAAGGAAGTGGTTGGATAACAGCAGATGCTTTAAGGGTAAAGCTTGAGGCATAAAGTTTCCTGGCTTGTAGCTGGATCACAGACTGGTCTGCATAGTGAACATGCACTGATTTTGTATGTTGCTGTAGCTCATGCACAGATAACAGGTGCAGAATAACAGGATGCAGAATAACAGGATGCACAGATAACAGGTATTCTGTTCTACCTGGAGAACTGGCTTGCCCCACCTGGGATGGTGAGGAAGCTAGGCTATGGCTGTGAGCTTTAGGAATGGTGGTAACTGGGGACTCTAAGCTGAATTTGGATCCAGGCACAGTGAAGGGACTCAAAGTCATAGCCAAGGTTGGGCCAGTATGTGTGCCAGCCCTATGGAGAATTCGGTTACTTACCTGAAAACGTGGCAGTCCCACCTGCTTGGGAAGGCTGGCCCTAATTTAGCGATGCAGTGATCAGACTAAGGCTAAGGCTGCTTCTAAGTTGCACAGAACACATAGCACCGTGGTGGCGAACCTTTGGCACTCCAGATGTTATGGACTACAATTCCCATCAGCCCCTGCCAGCATGGCCAATTGTAGGGGCTGATGGGAATTGTAGTCCATAACATCTGGAGTGCCAAAGGTTTGCCACCACTGACATAGCAGAATGCATAAGACAACCACTAGTATTTATTTCATTGATTCCCTCAGTTCCTTCCATAGAACTCAAGGCATGGAAATCTCCCATCTAGCCACTGGCCAGATCCAAATCAAATGCTTTGATCTGCCAAGGGTGTTGCAGCATATCTGCCTTGGGTCCTAGCGTCAGAAGCGGAATATAAATGAAAATAAATAAATAAACCTCAAGAACCAAGTGGCCGACTGCTTCAATCTGCATTCGGCATATTTGGTTTAGGATGAAGCTATTCTCTTGGGAAGCTTCTATGCCAGTGATGGCGAACCTTTTAGAGACTGAGTGCCAGGGGTGGAGTGAGGGGAAACTGCACCTGGGGCACGCATGCGCCCTGTGCCTCTGCCATGCCCTAGAATGCCCCTGGAATGTCCCGAAACACCCCCGCCCCGCCCCACCTCCAGAACACCCTCGCCACACCCCTGCAGGGGCACACGCCCAGTACATCGCACACCCCTTGCCCCCTTGGCGCTATGCCACTGCCGAGTGCCCAAACTGGGGCAACAGCTCACATGCCCAAAAAGAGGGCTCTGAGTGCCACCTCTGGCACCCGTGCCAGAGGTTCGCCACCACTGTTCTATGCAGAGAGGTTTCCTAAAGGATTGCGGGAGGGGGGCAGAATAAAAGGCTTGGAAATTCAATCCCAAAACCCCATATTGAAAGGCGGCCCTGAAAGGCATTCCAGATTAATGACAAGGATGCAGAATCCCTCGTGCATGAACAAAACTGCCTTATATCGATTCAGATCATCAATCATGGTCAGTATTATCTGCACAGACTGGCAACGGCTCTCCAGGGACCCAGGCAGAGATTTTTCATACTGCCTACTGACTGGTCTTTCAAACTGGAGACGCTAGGGATTGAACCCGGTAACTTCCGCACGCAAAGCAGAAGCTGACTGAGTAAATCACAGCTTTTCCCCATCCCTTTGGTCAGGTTCATCAACGCCTCTCTTTATTGACTTTCCTGCCGGAACTGCAAGACTCAATTCTCCTTGCAGGGCATCGGTGCCCAGGAAAGAAAATATGGGAAGTGTTGGCTATGATCTCTTGATGCTTCTGCTGCTATTTTCTCCACTGTAAGATCATACTGGATGAATACGCACAAAGAGCAAGCCAAACACTGCACAAAAATATGTAAAGCACTTGTTAAGGCTGTTAAGTCAGATTGTTATTTTGTTGCTATTTTATTATTTTGTAGGTTGCTCCAAACATGAGGGGAAAAAAAGGCTTGGTAAATGAAATAAAATCAATAGGAAGCCCATTGTGGAGCTGAAAGAAATCAAACAAGCCCTGCATTTTGTATAGTCACAGATGTTGCACAGAAAGCTTTGCTACCTGATTTCAGCACATTATGGTAATTTCAGACTAGTTGGGAGTGGAAAGGGGGGTAGGTCTTTGGCATCTAGTATTTTGTCAGTATTGTTTCTAGACAATGCCTTTGGAGAGTGGCAACCCCCCCCCCCAGCTGGCAAGACTTTATTGATGAGTCACCCCCTTAAAAATGTGGAAGGCTATGGGAAGAATGTACCTTGTGGAAAATTAGCACAAAGCACAGTACATGCAGATCCACAGAAACTACATTTTATGGAAATGGTTGACAATTATACCTTTTAAATTGCCTTGAGAACTTTGGGGCAATTTGGGTGTACCATGTTGTCAAGCTCCAGGTGAGTCCTGGAAATGGCCCGGAATTTCAACGAATCTCCAGACTATATTGATAGGTTCCCTTTGGGCAAATGGCAGCTTTGGAAAATAGACTGCATAGCATCACATCCTTGCTGAGTTCCCTCTCCTCTCCATTTACCTTCCCCAGGCTCTGCTGCCAAATTTCTAAGAATTCCTCAACCCAGAGTTGATAACCATAGGAAAGAAGAGTTTGGATGTATACCCTGCTTTTCTCAACCGTAAGGAGTCTCAAAGTGGCACAAAACGAGACAGCAGGACTTTTCTCTTCACCCAGGACTTCCTGCTGCCTCCAAGCACCCCCAACCCCGCCCTCAACCCCACCCTGGACTCTCCCCCCAGACTCCCCCTGCCGGCTGGGCTCCCAGCTGGCAGCCTGCAGTCTCTTCTGACCTCCCTTCCGGGCAGGCCAGAAGAGACTGCAGTCCCAGCCTCGGAGACCTTCTTCTATAAGCACTGAGGCGGGGGGTGGGCCTGCTCCCCAAGCCTCACCCCCGACCTCAGTGCTTATAGAAGAAGGTCTCCGAGGTCAGGACTGCAGTCTCTTCTGGCCTGCCTGGAGGGGAGGTCAGAAGAGACTGCAGGCTGCCGGCTGGGAGCCTAGCCAGCAGGGGGAGTCGGGGGTGGGGGAGGTGGGCACCCTAGACCATGTCCATGTCCATGGTGACATGGGTGGGGTTGAGGGCAGCGGGGGGCAGAGCCTGGGGGCGGGGGGGGGGGCAGAGCCTGGGGGGCGTCCTGGAGACAATTTGTCTCCGGGCGTCATTTACCCCTGTATGCCTCTGCTGACCAGGCTGGTCTTTTTCCAGGTTAGTTGGCAACCCTAATATCTCTATGATTTATTGGCATGCACTGAGAGGGTCTTTGGCATCTGGTACTTTGTCAGTATCAGTTTGTAGTGGTTTTATGCTCCCGATGGGCTACAAAAGGAAACTGTTCCCCAGAAGCACTGCAGGTGCTAAAATTCCCTAAATCAAAGTGGCCGGTTTCCAAGAAATCTCTAACCTGATGATTGTATTGATGCAACCTGCACTGAGCAGCAATTGTGCTTCTCATTGTTCATGGTTAACAATGGAGCACTCTGAATAATGTATGGTTTGAAATCCTTATGGAGGCCATATGGAACTTTTCAGCACTAAAATAGCAAACCCTCCATCTTAAAATCTGTAGTTTGGAAGCCGACAGATGAACTGCCTTAATTATGAAGCTAATAAACCATAGTTTGGTCAAAGATCAGGCCAGCTTGGGCTATCCAGGTCTGGGTGTAGCCGTGGTATAGGATATGTCAAAGATAAAGTAGGAGTTGTGGGGGGGGGGGGAGGATATGGGAGACATAAACAGATCTATGATTATGCCCATACTTTAAGATCCATCTTCTTTAGCAAGAGCTCTGTTTATTTTATAATTTTTACTGATGACTACATTTTAGATGTTTTTCTAAGCATTATTACCTCTCTACAGATGAAAAATGTTCAAACCACCATAAATAAACAAATTGCCCAATCTGAAATCCATCACTACCATCTGACCAAACCTAGCATGACAGAAGAACTTATTTTAAAGAATAACTCTCTCCAAGATTATTTAATAATTGCACTGAGTTAATCAGTAATTGCTTCCTGCTCATATCCCTCCACTGCAATGCAAAATAACAATGAAAGTGCCATCCCAAATAGGTTGCATCCAATTCTCCTGTGTTGGGAGAGTGGAAGGGAGTTGTGCTCATCAGGAGCGGAGCGAGGGGGAACTCAGCCTGGGGCGTGCACACGCCCTTACTTCTGCCGCAGCGCCGTCCGCCCCTGTCCCGGAACGCCATGCCATGCCATGCCACGCCACGCTCCTGGAACACCCTGGCCATGCCATGCACCCAGGGCATCATGATATGTTGGTGCTATGCCTCTGGTGCTATCATGCCGTTGGTGCTATGCCTCTGGTGCTCATGCAAGGGTTGGCGTACGTGGGATATCCTTGAATCCCTCCCCCTTTAGCTGCAGCCTCTCTAGCCTGCCCTGCATCCCATTCTATTTCTGAAGGTCCATAATCCAGAGGTATCCAGAGGCATGCAGGGATTCTCCAGGAGAAAATTGAGAGGTGGTGCTAACCAAAAGTGATGCATGTATCATCATTGGGTTTTTCTCCAAGTAAAGAGGGCTGGATGGCCATCTGTCAGGAGTGCTTTGATTGTGTATTCCTACATTGCAGGGGGTTGGACTTGATGACCCTTGGGGTCTCTTTCAACTCTATGAGTCTATGATTCTAAGTGCTGGTGGTGGCATGTCTCTCACCACAGCGGGAAGTCTGTTAGCACTCCATTCATGTGTCTTTCGATCCGGCCCACCTCTTGGTTTCTGAAGCTGTCTAAATCATTTCCAGGATGGGAAGAGACACTGTGTTTCCTTTATGCATTACCCAAATCAGCATCTTGGTAAAAACTCGGAAATAGCAGACCGTAAAAGGTACAGACATGCTGCCCTACTTACTTAGCTGGTAAATTTATGACAAACCCAGCCTTTAGAAATGCTTTCTTTTGAAACGCATCACAAGGCAGCATGGAAGAGACTAAGGGAGCAATCCCAAGCAGGTCTCAAAAGGATGTCTCATGATATTCAATGGGGCTTATTCCCAGGAAAGGCCTTTGGCCCTATGGTGGCTTGTGAGGCAGCTCTTCTCCAATTAAAATAAAATAAAATTCTACTTCCACATGCTGAGATGGGGACAGACAGACAGACAGACAGACAGACAGACACACACACACACATACAGACACACACACAGACAGACACACACACACAGAGTGTGGCCCAGGCCCATGAGCAGCACTCATAAAAATTCTAGCTGCAGAAGAACCGCTATCAATCATAGGACATCTCCCTAAAAGAAACTGGAGCTGCACAACAATTTCTCATTCTCCTCCTGCACTTCCTTGCTGCCTGGCAGTATATAAAAACACATGCGTTTATATGCCCATTTATTTATTCTGATTTAATCATAATAATGTAGTGGCTTCACTTAGGATAAGCTTCTTGCTGATGGCTGGAAATTCTATGAAAAATAAATGAAGTTGTTAGTTGCCTAGAAGAGGAGGTTTCTTTATGCATAAAAAAAAAGAATGCCTCCAATGGCATTTTCTGGTTCCGCTTCTACCATTCTATACTGCTACTATTTCTTTACAGTATTTGTTTCTGTTAATTCATTTACGCCCAGTGTTGCCCTGCCTTTCTCTCCAACAAAGACCTACAGTGGCTTATTTTCCTTTTTTCCATTTTATCTTCATGACAACCTAGTGTGGTAGGCTAGGCCTGGGCCAAGGTCCCGAGGAAGGGTCAAGGTCCTAATAAAGATTACATTGCAGAGTGGGGATTTAAACCTGGGTCACCCAGATCCCAATCTCTAGCCTAGGATAGATAATCACAAAATCACACTGGATATCTCTGTTGTATCACAGATCACAATACAAACTGTGCATATATGCAGCCCATGCTGATGATTTAGCTATTTTGCGAGGGTTCAGTATTGAAGTCAACCGTGGCCCTTTCTGCACAAACCAAATAAAATGTTTTCAGACAGGAAAGAAAATGTTTCCTTCATGGAGTTCAGCATTGTTTTTATTTATTTGCATGCCATTCCCCAGCAATTCTTCTTTGAAAATGTTTTGAAAACATTTTTATTTGCTATGCGATCTCTTTAAAACGTTTCCCATGGCCTATCCGCAGTCCGCAGACTTCCTAATCGGCGCCATTTTCTGAGCTCGAGCCAGATATCTCACGCTGTATTTCCACAATTTTTTTTTTATTTCAGGAGGTCGTGTAGACATGATCTCTAGAGAATTTCAGCATGAGGGTTTGAAGCTTCACAGCTATGAATTTAAGAAGTTTTAAAAATGAAACTACTACAGAATGGCAGTCAGGAAATGTTTGCAAGGGAGTGAGTGCAGACAAATGGGAGGTTTTGAAAACGTTTGCAAAACATTTTTAGGGGCTTGTGTTAGGCATGTATTATAGAAATAATTGTGGAATCTAAAAATCTTCGTACAGTTCTTAACTGCTTTCAATTCCTATTTTTCAAAGATAACACACAGAAGTAATTAAGGAGTGCCTTTTCCCTCTATCCCTCCAAGTACATGTTGGAAAACTTTATTTGAATCATTTCTCCGCCATAAAGAGCTTTCCACTGACTTAAGTGATTCTTCTGCTGGTAGAAAAGCCAGTTTAGATTAAAAGAGGCTCTTTGGGCTGGAAGAAAACTTCATACTTTGTGAAGCACAATGACCGAATATGGATCATTCATGGTCATGAATACTTATAGCCTTATCAGAGGCTCCCTTTACTACTGATTCAGTTGGATGTTGAATACTGAGGATTTATAGTATAGGGCAGAATACTGTTTAAATGGACTTTTTGGGAGGTCATATCTGGATCCAAACTGTCAGTTATTTTATTTATTTATTTATTTATTTATTTGTTCCACTTTTATACCGCCCTCCCCCGAAGGGTACTTGCCCTATCAGTATTTTTTCCGAGTCTAAATGCCAAAGCATCTCTGAAAATGCGAGGATGCCACTTTTGGATGCTTGGGGAATGATTTCAGCATGTTGCCGGCAACATCTTTATGGGCTCTCCCCAGCTAGGTAAGTCTCTCCCTGTTTGTCAGGGAGGATTTGGCCACCCTGAAAAACAGTAGCAGGTCAAGCATTATGGGGTAAAAGGGGGATGGCAGGGGGAAATGTAGGGATGAAGGCAGAGAAATACAATTACAGGGGAATCTGCAAGGTGAATTACGTGATGAGTCAGCCTGCCCTGTTTCTCCATTTTAAAGGCAGCCAGCCAGCCAGATGTCTCCATCACAGCATGATGACTTGCATAGGTAATGTAGGGGCTATTTTTGTCAGCCCAGGAGTGCAGCTCTTCTCTGCTGTCTATTAGCACCTCCTTATACTCCCTTGTCACAGCAAACACAATGGACAGCTCTCTGGCTGAGAGGAGACAGACAGCCCTGTTTGATCTTGCTATGCAAGATTTGAGTCCAGTAGTACCTTAAAGATCTAAAGGCACCTAAAAGTTTATACCCTGGAATTGTTGTTGGTCTTTATGGGGCTTCCGGACTCGAATCTTGCTTTTCCGTTGCAGGCCAACACAACTACTCACCTGAAAATAATTTGCTGGTTGTATATATTATGTGTGGATTTTTGTTGCAATTCGCCTTGAGTCTCGATGAGAAAGGTAGACTCTAAATGAAATAAATCAATAGACCAACTAACTAGTCCTGTAGAGAGTGCTACATTGGAGTGGCATTCCCGGCATCCTCAAAAGACACAGAAGGTCCCTGCCTGAGACCTCCCATGGCAGATTCTTCTCCCTCTGTCTGAGCTTGAACTCACATGAACATATACGAAGCTGCCTTGCATTGAATCAGTGGCCATTAGAGTTTAATCAGATTTATTCTTTAAAAAAACAACAACTATAGATGCCAGGGATTGGACCTGGGACATTTTGTACCCAAATCAGAGGCTCTTCCATTGAGCCATAGCCTCTCCATACTGAGGCTTCCATCAGCTTGTGTTTTTTTGAACTTACTCTCCTAAGAGACTGACACAGAGATCTTTGACTCGAAAGAAGAAGAAGAGTTTGGATTTATACCCCACCTTTCTCTCCTGTAAGGAGACTCAAGGTGGCTTACAAGCTCCTTTCCCTTCCTCTCCCCACAACAGACACCTTGTGAGGTAGGTGGGGCTGAGAGAGTTCCGAAGAACTGTGACTAGCCCAAGGTCACCCAGCAGGAATGTAGGGGTGCGGAAACACAGATGCTTCACCAGATAAGCCTCTGCCACTCAGGTGGAGAAGTGGGGAATCAAACTCGGTTCTCCAGATTAGAATCTACCTGCTCTTAACCACTACACCATGCTTATACCCTGGAAATCTTTTTAGTCTTTAAGATGCTCTTGGCCTCAAACCTTAGTCTCCTGGTCTGCGTTGCATACCCAAGCAGATGCATGCCGCCCCAACCCAACGGAAAGATCCTGAGATAAGCTTCCTAATTATGAATGCTTCTGTGTTGCATTTCATTCTGTGCTGTTATTTTAATGGATGGCCTGAAGAGCGGTGGTTGGTTTCCCATGTGTGAGGCAGGGGCAGCTGAGGCCTTGATAGGTGACTTGAAACGTTTTAGAAGAATAAAGTGGATTTTCAAAATCCAGCCTAGAACATAGAAACAAAGAGCTGGAGGAACTTCAAGATTCATCCAGTACAAATCCTGCAAATTGCAGGAAATTCACAGTTATCTCCTCCTCACTTGCCCCCAGTGACCCCTGTTCTATGCCCAGAGGAAGGCAAAAACATCCAGGATTCCTGGTCAATCTGGCCTAATTATGTCCCTAAATCCCCAGCTGCCGATGAGAATGTAACTAACCCGCTCCTTCTACAGATGAAGACTCTCCTAGCCTCAGCTCATCCTTTGCTCTGTCACTTTTCATTTGTGTTCCCATTTTAGCATCGCTGTGCTGTGGCTCATGTTTTATTGACAGCAGAGACTCCTGCTGATCTCCAAGGAAACTTCCCAGGAAAGGGCAATTCCCGCGCCCCCCGCCCTTACATCCAACTTCTTGCTAGTGTGTCTTTTATTTTTCCACAGCAGGCTTGGGTATGTGAAAAACACATCTGCTTCGGAGGCTACCGAAGACAGATGTGTTGAATATGCTCCACCGCAAAAACAAAACCCCAACTATTCTGATTAGCAGAGAGACTGACAATTGCTAACTAGTGTCCGTTAACTGGACTGTAATACAGACTGGTAGGAGCTTATACACAATGACTGAAACTTGGCAGGTTTCTTGAAGGGGGAACAATTGGCTAATAATCAAAGGTTGGGTGTCGCCTGGATCAATGTCGGGGGCAAAGTAGCTCAGAGACTGCATCCAGCATTCATTTTGCAGGCAAGAATAAATGCACACATATCCTGAGCAACGACTGGAATAAGTGACCCTGGGAGGCGGGGGAGACCAGAAAAGAATTATGGAGAAAAATGGAGTAATGCAAGAAGAATAACCATACTGGGTGCAAAAGGGAAACTCATTAATTGCTAAAGGCACGGATCAAGAGAAAAACTGACAACATGACAGCAAACCATTACTATCCTTATACAAGCCTTGAACAAATTACTTTTCAGCATTTCATTCATTCAAGGAAATGGCCAAACTAAATGTGATACTGGAAATCCCATAAATGGAGCTCCTAGAACCTTTCCCGCCATAAATAGAAGACACGATTTGGATCAGGACCACAGTGTGCAAGTTCCCCACATGGCACCTATTCCAAGTCAAATGAATACTTTTTTAGCCCTCCATATACAAAAGTCTCTAAGGCCTCTTCCACACATGCAGCATAATGCACATTCAAACCACTTTCACAATTGTTTGAAAGTGGATTTTGCTATTCTACACAGTAAAATCCAGCTTCAAAGTGCATTGAAAGTGCATTATTCTGCATGTATGGAAGGGGCCTAAAATGGCTCACAATAAAATCAGAAAAATAAAATGTCCCAATAAATATAAAAAATAAAACATGACAATAAAAACATCATAAATTAAACCCAATCCCCCCCCCCCCCCAGACCAGCAGCTGTAGAGGGACTTCCAGGGAGGCCAAATGCCTGGGTGAAGAGAAAAGTCTTTGCAATGCCCCTAAACCTACAAAGGGTAGGCACCTGGCAAACCTTGTACTCAAGAAAGGAATATAATACTGTAGCTTACAATAAGCTATGCTGTAATGTGAAAAGGGATTTTGTGGTGATTGATTAGCACTGGCATCCAAAACAGAATTCTAACAAAGTTCAGTCAGTGGGTTCAGAAGCGTGTAACCTTGCTTAAGATGGCCTCGCTTACCTAGTTGCCACAGAGAGGCAACTAGGCCATATGAAGAGTCTTTGACTTGCCACTCTGAACGAAAGGGTGGGAGATTTGCCAGGAATATCTGGCAAGTCACTGACTAGATTGCTCTGACTCTTCAAAAGGTCAATACGGGCAGTAAATTCCAAGGACAGGGAGACTGGGAAATTGGATAAGAGAATGACCCAGAAGAATAAAATGAAATTGCCAGAAGGAGAATATGAAAGGAGGAAGGAATCCTGGAAAAAAGAAAGGGGACGAAGGCTCCATATGTCCCACGTCGGTCTCTGGCCCCATATGTCCCAAGTCGGGCTCTGCGCTCGGCAGAGGCCAATTTACTGGAGATCCCCGCCCCCTCTATGATGAGGCTGGCCTCCACCAGGGCCAGGGCTTTTACGGCCCTGGCCCCTGCCTGGTGGAATGCTCTTCCTCCAGCTGTCTGGGCCCTGCGGGACCTACATGAGTTCCGCAGGACCTGTAAGACTGAGTTATTCCGCCGGGCTTTTGGGGAGGCCGGCTGCTGATAGGTGCCCATTAACAACTAAGATCCGCTGTTCCCCTCTCAGGGGAGTTGAGGAGTTAATGAATGATTGAACGCCATCTGTTTTAACTGATTATGAATTAGGAGCGCTGCTTTTAACCGATATGAATTTTTAGTATTTTATTTTGTTATCCGCTTGTTTATATTGTGATGTAAACCGCCCTGAGCCCTTCGGGGGAGGGCGGTATAAAAGTGGAACAAATAAAAAGAAATAAAAATAAAATAAAAATAATACTGCCAGAAGTTGCAGATAAATGCCAAAATGTGCATATCTGTTTGAAATAATCTCTGTCTAGAGACCCCAGACTCCAAATTTCCTTCACCCATTAATGTTCCCCAAGAGACTAAAAGCAGATTTATTTATTTATTTTAGCAGACTGGGTTCTGAGTTTATACAGGTAACTCAGGAGATTAATGGCCCAATCCAGAGGGTGGGGACAAATTGACTTGTGGAGGCAGCGCAGGCCTCTGTTGGCAGATTTGCCCTCTCCATAGGCGCTTACCCCAGTGGAAGGGCAAACACACTGGTGGCTGTCCCCTTTGACACAGCAGGGGCATGTCACAGGCATTCCCCAGGTGGAGCTGATGTTGGTCAGTTTCCAATCCAGTTTTGTGGGCAGTTATGTCACAGACCGAAGCTTGATCTTATGGCACCCTTTTGTGCATTAATCTGTTAAGCCCTCTGGAGGCTGTGTATGTGTTAGTTTTTCCCGCACTGTGTGTGTGTGTTAGTTTTTCCCGCACTGCGGGAAAACCCTCCAGAGGTGGCGTGGCGGTGCAGCAGTGGAGGCGTTCCTGGCTGCCAAGGGCTACAGTTTGGGCTTCCCATTTATTGGGGGGAAAAGATATTAGACTGCAGATTTTAATAGTTGCCATGACAACTGGGATACTTTGTTTAGATAAGGCTAAAAGGTCTGGAGGTGGGAAGAAAAGAATTTGGTGCATATATATACATACATACACATACACACAGAGAGAGACACACACACACACGTAACAACTGCAAATCTATCAAGGCTTTGTGTTATTCCATTGCTGGAAAACATAAGAATTGAGTGATACAATGGCAGCTTGTTGAAGGGCTCTGTATAGGCTTGACCTTTTACTTCAAAATCCAATGGTAGACATCAATTATAGATTTCAAGCAGACCTGAAAAATGATACCTTAAACACTCTACTGACACAAACTGCTTGCCGAGACTGCACACAGAGGTCAGTGAGAACTAGAACCTTTACAGAGCAGCCCTAAACAGAATTACACCCTCCTCAGTACACTGACCTCAATGGACTTCGAAAGGCATAATTCTGTTTTGCATCAACTATCAACCTTGAATTCAAAGTCAATAATACCCTTCTTTCTCCAGTTTTTTGTTTAAAAAACAATGCCAGTTCACCTCACTCCCAAATGCCACCCAACCCTCAGCCTCCATATGTCATGTCAAAAAGGAACATGTGCAAACAATTCTGGTTTCAATTTGTTCGGGTGAATTGACCTGGTCTGACAAAAGTATTGCCACAATATAAAACTGAGATATCCGTTTAGCTGCAAACTGTGGGAATGTGCACTTTCCCGAAAAAAGATTTGATTCAACATGGGAAAAGCAACTCCATTCCTTAAGTGAAATGCAGGCAGGACAGTCAGTCCTCAATGCATGCTGTTACATTATGGAAGATTCAGTTCAGGAAACTAATTTCTTGCTTTTCAGCTGCAGAACATTCCACAGCTGGCTGAAGCTAAGAAGCTGAATCTAATATGTCCAATTTCTTGTCCCAGATTTTGGCATGATTCTTGCTCCTTTCCCCACAGAACAGCCAGGCTTCCAAGTTTGCTCCAACTTTAGCACTTCACGCTTCATCGAATCTTACTCAAATTGCCTTGAAAGTGCTGTGAGGGTTTTATTTTTTTAAAAGGAAAGAGGACAACAGAGAATAAATTGTTTGAATTAGCCATCAACACTGCCCTTTGCCAAAGACGATGCCCCTGGACTTCTCCAAGGAGTTACAGGACCAAATGGATCAATTTTAGTTCAGGCAAAACCACTAACATAGCTTTGACTGGGATGAGTGAAGATGGGACCAGCCCTTGGCAGATACTATGGAAAGATACAATCTGATATTTCTATAATAGCCAGATCTGGGTTGGGAAAAAAACCTATACATTTTAAGGATAGAGCCTAAGGAGGAGGCACCTCAGTTGGGTATAATGTTATAGAGGTCACCTTCCAAAGCAGCCCATGGGGAGCAGCAGTGGCATAGTGGCTAAGAGCAGTGGCTAAGAGCAGGTGCACTCTTTTCGGTTTAAAAAACCCGGAAGCTTTCAGTAAAGTTGAATAAAGCCAATAACCATTGGCTTTATCTGCCTTTTTACTGAAATCTGTGAAGTTTCTAAAATTCAAACTCATGTGGGCCTGGGAATTGGGAGTATTTTCACAGAATGCTGGATTGGAGTCCACCATTCAGTTGAAGCTCTGTGCACGCAGTTGCTGTTTCACAAGTCTACCAAGACCTGGGAAACCGTGGTAGGGAGAGCTTCAGCTGAAGGTTTGAGTCCACCATTCAGTTGAAGTTCTGCTCCCACTACCTTTCCCCAGGTCCACATAGTCTTCTCCCCCGCCCCGCTCCCCATGTTCATTTTTTCGGCAACAAAGGTATTTGGCTCTGCTAATTTGTTTTTCAGTGCATTAAAAACCCAAAAAAGATTGATATGGCTTTTGTTGTTGTTTTTATGGCGATTTCAGTTTACTGAATCACCACCCCTAGTATCAGAGGTATTTAAACAATCTTTTTAATTTCTTGCATTTTCATCCATAGGAGCTTCTAGCAAAGTAGCAGAAATACTTCCTTCTACCAGCTTGTTAAAAGACTACTCTATTATTGCAATATTCAGTTCTGTTTGAAGACAAAAATATGGGGTTAAAAGAACTCCACACTCCAGAGTCCATTTTGACATGCAGTGTAACCATTCAGAAAACATCCAAGCGCAGTTCATAATGCAGTGGCCTGGGCACTTAAATATATAGATATAGCTTTTGTAGTTTGACCGTAAGCATCCACTATAAAGAACATTTTGTTACTGTATAATGCAGGGGTTTTTTTTTTTTAAAAAGAGGACAAGATAGTTTAATTTCCAAATGGAATATTTAATCTTTGGCTACCTGTTCATAAAAAAAAGTAATCACTGGAACTTCCAGACATACTGTTTGGGACTCGCCTTGGCCATTTCGTCACCTTCAAGACAAGTCTTGCTCAAGGCTATGTCTAACCCAGACACTGGGGAAAAAAATCAGCTCAGCCAAAATGATTTGATTTATTCCCTTTAGCTTATCTAGCCAAGGAAAGGCATTCAGGAAAGCCCCGTTAGCAACAACAGCGTAACGCCAATGCCAGCATCAATTTATCCCTATAGAAGAGTATATATCAATCACTGACTCGTGTTTCCCTGTAACCGAGAGACTGTCCATCTACTGTACTCAGAGAAACGATATATGCATTGATTAGGGTTGTTCCCACATGTCACTAGAATTGAACTAGAGGCTGAAAAATGAGGTTTCATCAGGAAGACCTTCTTTATTTATTGTGCTGAGCTTCCCTCACATATTCCAACGAAAGTTTATAAAATAAGAGCTTTCTGTCCTTTGGTGTCTTTTCAAAGTCTTCCATGATACACACACTGCTTTGAAGTTCCACAGTTCTACAGCTGTTATTCTTTAAGATGTTGGCACCTCTTTTCTGGCGGTAATAAAGCTGCAATCTGATAAATGTTCACCTGGGACTAAGCTCTGATGTACCTACATGGTTAAAGGTGACTACCCTGTGCAAGGACCAGGTCATTACTGATCCATGGGGAGATGTCATATCGTAACATTTACTACGCAGACTATGTTTACAGGGTGCTTTGCCACTACCTGGGAGGGGCCGACCTTTGCTGACACCCTCCCGGCAGCCCAGTTTGAACTTAAGCCACCCTTTTAGTAGTCACCAATAGAATTTTTCTGGAAATCCTTATAGGTATCGTCTTAAGTATCTCATCCTCTGCAAACAGCTATTTTGCAGCCAAACTACTCTAAATAACTTAGCAGGTGAGCCTATTATTCTCCGCAGTGGTATAGGACAGTGATGGCGAACCTTTTTATGACCGAGCGCCCAAATTGCAACCCAAACCCCAGTTATTTATCGCAAAGTGCCAACCCGGCAATTTAACCTGAATGCTAAGGTTTTAGTTTAGAAAAAAAGGTTGGCTCCCTCTTCCTCTGCCCACCTGCTCGAGCAGCCTGCTCTAGCCTCCAGCAAGTCCTGCATGCACTGTTCTGTGCCTCTCTAGCATCTGTGCCTCTTCTGCACCCCCCCCCCCCCAGACAGCAGCCACCCAGAGCAAAGTCACCAGGTCCGCCAGCCGAGTCCTCCCTGCTCACCACAGTGCGCGCATGTGGTGCTCAGTGGCCCAGGCCAGCCTAGATGTGTGTATGTGTGGTGATTTTCCACCCCCACATGATGAACTCTGTGAGTGCGTGCCCACAGAGAGGGCTCCAAGTGCCACCTCTGGCACCCATGCCATAGGTTTGCTATCACTAGTATAGGAGGATGTTGCAAATTCTTCTAGCATGGAGAAAATAGAAAGCAGTAAGTACAAAGGACCAAATTCTACTCTCTTAGGCCCTTTCCGCATGGGTCAAAAACGACGGCCTGGGGGCGGTAAAAACGCCGCCTCCAGGCCGCCGTTCGCACAGGTGGCGCTGCTGCAATGCAGCAGCCCCGACCTGACTGCGCTCCCCCACCCAGGGCGGCGTCAGGCCACCCTAAACAACAACCCTTTAAAGGGTTGTTGTTGGGGGGAAAGCGTCTTCCGGTGTTGTGATCGCGAACGGTGCCCGGGAACTACTTGTAATCTCCCTGAATGCCGTCCACTCACCTTGTCCCGTGTCATTGCACCGCCACAAGCCAGCTGTGTCGAAGCACCATGCGCTGTCCCTCCTCGGAACAACTCCGCAGGTGGGAGGGCAGCGTATGGGCTTCACGGGCTGTGGCGACGCACGGGGACAAGGTGAGTGGAACTGGAACAGAAGACCAGCTCGTCTGGCAGTGGAGACGCCTGCCGTTCTGCCCGACTTACTCTGCTCGCGGCTGCTCGCATGCGTGCATCTTGGTGACCGGCTTCGCCTCTGCATGGCGGAATTCACAAAGCGTGCTGAGGGTATTTTACAGAGAGGCCGTCGGAAGCGGCCTTATTCTGTTAATGATCTTCAATAGAGCTTCAGAGACGAAGGCTGTATTTGGACATCACAGTGATGAGTTTGGCTTATTTGGAGGTGCACTCCTTGCCTTTAGACCCAGAGCCAAGATCAAAGACTCCCTTGTTTACAAAGAATTTGATCTAACCACAGTTGTTTCTGAGGTCGAAATCTGAGTCCTTACAACACATTGGAGGTTATTTTAGGTTTGAGCCAACAGGGTTGTTTTAATTCCCTGCACTGTTACTCTCCTTGGTTACAGTTCACCAAATTTTTGTGACCATCACTGAAGATTTGCTTGAATCATCCCAATGAAACACACACACACAGATATCATTTTAATGCCCATTTTAAATTACTGATATGCTGTGCGCCATTTCTCTGCAATAGATGGAAAAATAAGGAAAAGCACAAGAATGTATCAACTAAGGCAGCCGGTAATCAAAATACCGCTATGTCAGTCTTTACATAGAGGCAAGCTCCAAATTGGCAGGTCCCTGCATTCAGACAGTGGGAGGTGCTTGTCGGGGGGGGTGGGGTGGGGGGTGGAACTTCTGCTTTAGCATGCTGAAAGTCCCAGCTCTTTGGTCCTTGTCATCTTCTGAGCAAAGAAAGGGCGGTCACAGTGGTGGGATTCAGTTGGTTTGGCCCGGTTTGGACGAACTGGGTGTTAAAAGCCCCCCCACTCCCCCTCCCCTGGGGAGAGAGATGGGACTTTTAGTGCCTCAGAGTCCAGGGCAGGGAGGAGAGCTGACCTGGGCAGCGCTGGAGTGTGTGTGAAGCGGAGGGCTCCAGCTTGGCTCTCCTCCCTGCCCTGGGCCCTCGGGGCAGGGAGAAGACTTGCCAAGCCAGGAAGTACTGGGTGGGGGGATGGATCAGAGGGCTTCTGCCTCCCGCTGCTGCTGCTCCCTCCTCAACCTCCATCGGCAATGGCCCTTCTGAGGCAGTAGGGCCACCGCCGATGAAGGTTAAGCCGGGGGTGGGGGGGTGGGGGAGAGTACTGGCGGCTGCTGCCTTCCTCCACCCAACCGGAAACGGTTGTTAAATTTGAATCCCACCACTGACCAGTCAGTAGGTGATATGAAAGACCTCTCCCTGAGACTCTGCAGAGCCAGTACCTGTCTGAGTAGCCAATATTGACCTTGACAGACCAACGGGCTGAATCAGAATAAGGCAGCTTCATGTGTACAGTTGCCAGCTCTGGATTGAGAAATAGAAGAAGAAGAAGAATAGTTTGGATTTATGTCTCCCCTCTCTCTCCTGTAGGAGACTCAAAGGGACTGACAATCTCCTTGCCCTTCCCCCCCTCACAACAAACACTCTGTGAGGTAGGTGGGGCTGAGAGAGCTCCGAGAAGCTGTGACTAGCCCAAGGTCACCCAGCTGGCATGTGTGGGAGTGTACAGGCTAATCTGAATTCCCCAGATAAGCCTCCACAGCTCAGGCAGCAGAGTGGAGAATCAAACCCGGTTCCTCCAGATTAGATACATGAGCTCTTAATCTCCTACGCCACTGCTGGAGATTTTGTGGATAGAGCCTGAGGAAGGCAGGGTTTGGGGAGGGGAGAGACCTCAGCAGGGTATAAAGCCATAGAGTTCACCCTCAAAAGCAGACATTTCTTTCTAAGGGAAGTGATCTGCATCACTTACAGATCAACTGTAATAACAGGAGCTCTCCAGGTGCCACCTGGAGCTTGGCAACCTTGTCATGTGTGCTCATGCGATACCACAGAAAATGAGTTTGATTCAAGGTTTTTGATACCAGGACACTTTCTGTTGCACTTCATGTGCAGGGAACATGCAATATGGAATCAAGCCAGGTTCATGCCCATTACAAATGGAGCCAGAGCCTCACCATGGTGTGCTCATTCGGTATGCACAGAGATTGGAACTACAGTGGAAGCTTTCAACCAGATGATCTCTCCCTTGCAGTTTCAAAGGGTTCAGTACCAGGACAGTTATAATGTTTCATGCTGCTTGGGCGAATTAAGGCATGGTTTCCTCCCCGCCCCATGGCTGGGCTCACTCAGAGCCACAGGTGAAGAGCCAGAGGCCCAGCAGGTGGGAGACTGAAGAAATCAGCTTCAAGGTTTCACCTGCAGCCAGGAGGTCTCCTCCTGTCTGTGTACTGTACAAGTAAACTAGCAGACTGCTTGAGGTAAGGATGACCCTTATTCTGGGCACTGGATAAAGAGGAGTTCTTGGGAAGCTGTCTACTAACCAACAAGATCTGGGCTCAGCTCCCTTCCTGCTTTCTGGTATCTAAGCCTGGACATGGTCCCAGTCATGAGACTTCGGATGGCAGCGGAAGGGCAAGGGACACAGGTTGAAGCCTGTGGACCTGAGTGAGGCAGGCCATGTCAGAACATGTTGACTCAAAACTAAACGACGGATTTGGATGCACTTATGAAATCTAAAACCTACTTGCAGAAAGAAAGATGCCATATGATCTACTGTGTGGAAACAGCTAAATGTGGTATCTGTCAATGTTTGTAAAATAATGTACATACTGCCATACCCTCGTTTTGGAAGGAATGTAAAATGTTTAGATGAAGCAAAATCTAAAATGACAGATGGACCCTCATGCTAACAGGTATAAAAGCCGTGTGCAGATTTAGTACCGGAAAAGTAGCACAGCATGCACCGTGTTGGCACAAACCCTTGATAAGGTGAGGGCACACCAGGTTGGTACCGCACTTTTTGTATATAGTTAGCACAGACAGCAGTGTGGATTTGTGCCTGAAAACACCTGTGCTCTGGGCGGCCCGAAGCTTGCCTGTTCCAGTAGATAGCAATAAAATAGAACTGCACTACGGTGACTGTGTGTCTATCAGTTCTTGTCTACCTTGCGTCCTACAAGGTGGTCTACTCCGAGTAAATCTGCTGCTTCAACAGGCCAGTGGATCCAGGACCAGCCCAGGATGTCGCTGAGGATGCTGCATCTTTATTAATCTTGTTCTCTGTGGTGCAGTTTTTGACCTCTTTATTTCTGTTCCTTTATTTCTGCTGTGTTTTTGTAAGCAGCTTTCAGTCCATTGGGGAGAAAAGCAGAGTGAAAATGAACAAAATATATAATATTAACTAATAACGAGAGCATCAGATAAGCTCTTATAGAACTGGTACAAATTCAGACTAGACAGGACAAGCGACATAATCTGGATTATTATTTTACTTGGTTCAATTACAATTACATTACCCAAAGTGCCTTACATTGTTCTCCTCCCCTCCATTTTATCCTCACAACGACCCTGTAAGGTAGGTTAAGCTGAGGGAAGGAGTGTCTAGCCTAAGATGATCCCTGCAAGCTTTTGGACCCGGGTCCTCTAGACCGGTGGTTCTCAACCTTCCTAATGCCGCGACCCTTTAATACAGTTCCTCATATTGTGGTGACCCCAACCATAAAATTATTTGTGTCTTGGTTCCAAAGACCATCGAAAATAATATGTGTTTTCTCGATGGTCTAATAGAAAGACCGTATCAGCTGTGAAAGGGTCATTCAACTCCCAAAGGGGTCACAACCCACAGGTTGAGAACCGCTGCCTAGATTGTAGTCTGGCACTCTAACCACTATATCATACTGGATCTGGGATGGTACGGCTGGCACCAAGAACTATGTGATAACTTGGTCAATTCCCCCCCCCCCCAAAAGAGCTCATATATAGTTTTTTTAGGCAGTTCATATTAACTTTCAAGGTATGTGTCAGTCAGTCAGTTTTTATTAGTCATAGACCAGCATAGGTTAGCAATGTTTATAGCTGCACGTTATTCTCAGTTCAAATGGATAATATGAAAACCACCAGAGGCATAAATGTTCTGTATAAGGACACAAAACACCTCTCCCTTATCTCTCTCCTCACCCTAGAATGCAAGAAAGCTGAAGTGAGAGACTTCTGTCTGACAGACTTTTATTCTTACCCGAGCTATCAAAGTCAGAATACAATTTCAGGTATTAAGTAGAAAGTAAAGGCTTAGCCAATGTGGTGTAGTGGTTAAGAATAGCGGACTCTGACCTGGAGAACTGGGTCTGATTTCCCACTCCTCCACATGAACGGTGGACTCTAATATGGTGATACAGGATTTGTTTCTCCACTCCTCCACATGAAGCCAGCTGGGTGACCTTGAGTCAGTCACAGTTCTCTCAGAATTCTCTGAGTCCTATGTACTTCACAAGGTGTCTGTTGTGGGAAAGGGAAGCTGCTTTTGAGACTCTTTAAAGGTAAAGTGGGGTATAAAAGCCAACCTCCCCCTCCTCCTCCTCCTCCTCCTCCTCCTTCTTGAGCTTTCAATGGGACTTCTCAGATCTCATTCATTCTCACTCTACGTAAGAAAGGACGGACCCGTATTTTGTATTTGCCAACAACAGGGTCAGAATTTCTGCTCTGCAAAAGGAAAGGGATCTGACCCCTTTTGACTTCTGCCCAAACCTTCAGTCTGTTTTGCCTTCAAGTTGCTTCCTCCCATGGAGGTTCAGAGCCCCAATTCTTGCTCGCTCCAGAACAGTTACGCAATGCGTGTCCTGCATGCAAGGTTACAGTTGATCACGTGAATCCATATTGTAAAGCGTTCGAGACTGAGCTGAGTCTTGGTGTGCTAAAAATACGGGCTGAGTTGGAAGCTGTTGCATGATGAAGTAATCATACACCCACTTTGCCACGCGCTGAACACTACTTGGACACACTCAGCCTACACATTTAACACATTCACATCTGTTCACAAAGGACATGGGGCAGAGAGACCTTGCCGTAATTGTTTTCAGCAATGACTTGTGCACTGTAACTCTAAAGAAATATTGCCCTCTCTCTCCCAACCTGCAAATATCAACAAAGGACATCTCAAGAAGAATGCGACGTATTCCATAATAACACCATCTGGTTCTCAAGCAAAGAAAGAAAAAGGTTGAAATGTTGCCCGGGTTTTAACAAGTCTCTAACCTGCTGCCTTGAAATGTGTCACAGACGGAGCACTTAGAAATGTTAAGCCTACCATCATCTCAGCAGATGTTACTGCCTGGAGGCTAACAGTAGCATTTCTAGGACCTATCATTTGGGATGACAAAGAAATGGTGAGTGGGGCTGAGTCACTGGCCTTAAAACACCCCCGTACCTGAGAAGGCATGTGAACGCAACACACACGCACACACTCCAGCAATGTGCCGCATTCTGCTTCCAAGCTATTTTAAACATTCTCAAATCGGAGAGGCTCTATATGGCGTATTTGTTTGTGCGCGTGTGAGTGCGCAGCCAAAGCAGAACATATGTCGGCATTCCTAATACTTGTGCACGCATATAAACAAACAGAGCTGGGCTGCTGCCTTCATACCCTGCAACTTGCCACTGCTGGAAATAGAACACGGGAGGAAGGGCCAGTAGCTCAATGGCAGAGCATTCGCTTGGTGAGCAGGAAGTCCCATGTTCAATCCCTGATGTCTCCACTTAAAAAAGACCAGGAAATACCCTGTTTCCCCGAATATAAGACATCCCCTGAAAATAAGACGTAGAAGAAGAAGAAGAAGAAGAAGAAGAGTTTGGATTTATATCTCCCCTTTCTCTCCTGTAGG
The DNA here is from genome assembly GCF_021028975.2 of Sphaerodactylus townsendi. Classification (NCBI taxonomy): domain Eukaryota; kingdom Metazoa; phylum Chordata; class Lepidosauria; order Squamata; family Sphaerodactylidae; genus Sphaerodactylus; species Sphaerodactylus townsendi. The sequence continues at coordinate 113,733,201 of NC_059429.1, forward strand.
AGACTCAAAGGACTGACAATCTCTCCTTGCGCCTTCCCCCCTCACAACAAACACCCTGTGAGAGTGGGTAGGAGCTGAGAGAGTCTCCAAAGCTGTGACTAGCCCCAAGGTCACCCAGCTGGCATGTGGAGTATAGGGTATGTACAAGGCTAATCCTTGAATTCCCCAGATAAGCTCTCCACAACTCAAGTGGCGAGCTGGGAATCAAACCTGGTTCCTCCAGATCAGAGTGCACCTGCTCTTAGCCACTACGCCACTGCTGTAGCCAGTAGTGAGGTTTTGCTTGAAGTGCACGAGAGAAATATAAAGCATCCCGAAAGTACATCGGCAGGAAGCAAAGTTTTGTTTGGAAGCATGCCCCACCAACAGAACACCAGAAAATAAGACTTCCCCTGAAAATAAGACATAGCGCATCTTTGGGAGCAAAAATTATTATAAGACACTGTCTTATTTTTGGGGAAACACGGTAGGTGTTGTGAAGGATCTCAGCCTTAGACCCTGGAGAGCTGCTGTCAGAACAGACAATACTGACCATAAAGGACTAATGAATCTGATTCTGTTCAAAGCAGATTTATGCATTCGAGCATGTTCATGTTCCTTCGGCCCAACTGGTCTTATGTTCTCATGCATATATGCACACACGCACACACTGATATACAACCTTGCAGCCCCATCCACAAGCTGGTCGGCTGTGGTGCTGCAGCTGGACCCAGCTGCCACCCACAAAGAGGTTTCCCGGCACTGTGGGGAACTCAACCAGCCTCCCTGCTGCCAAGAAGCCTCGATTGGCCACATTGAACTTATGCCAGCCAAAAGATGGTGGGGTTGGGATGCTGGCACAGTAGGGTTGGTCAATACTAAAAAAATTACAGTGAAAAAGAATTTGGATTTGGATATTGTTTTGGGGCATAAATGCGGATTATGCCCGAATCCAAATCATAGCCGATTCGGATATACCCGAAAATTCAATGAATTAAAATCCGAAGAGCCGGAGTCCGGTGCATTACATTTTTGAATTTTGGTGTTTTTTACACGTTTTTTTGGCCTGCGAAGGACACAATTTTAAAAGTAACGGCACTAAAATTCTAGGATATCATCAGGCTAGACAGGCCTGATGATTCTCTAAGTTTGGTGCAGTTTGGTTCAGGGGGGGGGCAAAAGTTATTGACCCACTCAAAGGGTGCCCCATCCCCATTGTTTCCAATGGAAGCTAACAGGAGATGGGGGGCTACACGTTTGAAGGTCCGCGTTGCAGACCCCCTGAACCAACTCCTAAACAGAGGTATCATCAAGGGACGAGTACATTTATAATACCCTGAAATTTTGGTGATGGCAATCAACTCTAGAACTGCACCCCTCATAGTCACCCAAAGAAATTTCCCCAGATTCTGTGTGCTCTGTAGTGGCTGGCTGGCTCCATTGCAGCCAATAGGAAATTTCTGTGGGAGGGCTTTAATGGAGTGCACATTTCTCATGGTAAACCCACCAAAACTTTTCCAGGGTGTCTTCAGGAGGATCTCTTCATGACACCATCCAGGTTTGAAGGTGACCCGTTGCTTCAAAGGATTCAATGTTATGAGTAGAGGTCCATCACCCTTGCCCCCCCCCATAAAGCAAATTTCCTCAAACCTGGATGTTGTCGTCCAAGACTCTCCCTGAAGATACCAGGGCTGTGCCCAATGACACAATACCTTGATAAATGTGCGGCCCACAACCACTCCATACCAAAGTCCCCATTGACAGCAATGCAGAAGTCACTGCAGAAAAAAGAACCTTGGGCAAATTTTTTGGAGGGGGGGGGGTGCCTTACAGAAGGCGCATTTTTAGACTATATCAGCCACTTAAAATATCAGGGGTATCATCAGGAGACTGTCCTGTTAATGCCCCACGCTTGAACAGTTTGGTTTAGAGGGGGCAAAGTTATGGACCCTCAAAGATAGGCAGCCACCATCTCCTTGGCTCTCATTACGAGCAATGGGGGGGATAGAATTTGAGGGTCCATAACTTTGGCCCCCCTGAACCAAACTGCACCCAAACTTTGGGGGGGGTGTCATCAGGACAGTCTCTGATCTACCAATTTGAATTCTGCCACTAGCTTTTAAAAATTCGGTTTTCATGTTTCCACGGCTCCTGCACATGAAGCCTGCTGGAGTGAGTGAAGCTGATTGGTTTCATAGGCAAACCAGCATTTTTAAAGCTAGTGACACCAAACTTTCAGGGGTAACATCAGGAGACTGTCCTGTTGGTACCCCCCCACAGTTGGTGCCAGTTTACAGTTCAGGGGAGCCAATTGAGTTGTGGACTCTCTCAAAGGGTGGCAGCCCCCATCCCTATGGCTCCCATTTAGGAAACAATGGGGGATAGTTACACCGCACGAGGGTCCATACCTGAACATGCACACCAAACTTAATTAGCAACATCAAGGACAGTCACCTGATGATACCCTGACAATTTGGTGCCAATACATCTCAAATGCGTCCCTACTGCAGGCACCCCCCAGAAATTTGCTTGATTCTTTGTTCTGCAGTGATGACTTAGCTGTATTGCTGTCAATGGGAAATTTCTGATAGAAGAATATGAGTGCACATTTCTGAAGGTATGAATACCAAAACTTTCAGGGGTATCTTCAGGAGAGTCTCTGGATGACACCATCCAGGTTTGAAATTTTGCTTCAGGGGTTTTAATTCTGTTATTGGACCCAAAAGTGGGGACCCATCCCACTTCCCCTGAAGTAAAGAGTTCCCCAAACACAGATGGTGTCATCCAGAGACTCTCCTGAAGATACCCTTAATGAAGAACATTGGAGTTCAATGTGCACTCCACAGCTTCTCAGAAATTCTAATGGCAGCAATGCGAAAAGCTAAGTCACTGCAGAACAAAGAATCTTGTGGAAATTTCAAGAAGGGTGCCTGCAGGGGGTGCATTTGTAAGATGTATCAGTACCAATATTTCCAGTGTATCATCCGGGAAGCGTCCTGGTGATTTTACCAACTCTAAGATTTGGTTCAGGGGCCAAAGTTATGGACACTAAAAGGGTAGCCCCTCACATCTCCCTTAGTTTCCCATTGGAAAGAATGGGGATAGGGACACCACTTTTGGGGTCCCATAACTACTAAACAAATATACGCAAGCTTGGAGGGGCATCATCAGGACAGTCTCAATGTCTAGTAGTGCCTGAACTTGGTCTTCAGTATGTTAAAAGTCACCTCCCCTGCAGGCCAAAATGTGAAAAAACACCAAAGCCAAAGCATGAATTCGGCTGTTGTCCAGTCCCATGGATTCGGATCTGTTAGTATTCGGACAGCTCAGATTCGGCCCCTGCTCGTCCGAATCCGTGCAGATTCGGTAAAAATTCGGATTTGGACTGTCCGAATCTCCAACCCTATGGCACAGCATTCAGCGCCACATTCCAGTGCTGGGGGGCAGGGGCAGTGGCAGTCACACGCCATCCAAGTCACCCCTATGCTGAGGTAGGGCAAATTGCCCTAGCGGGTCCAGCATTCCTTGAAGCAGATTCGCCCCACTTCCCTTTGCTGTGGGCTTGCCAGCGAGGCAACCACCTCCCACGGTGCCAAATCTGAGCTGGCGAGCCTGTTGCAGGATTGCCAGCTACGGCAGTCATCCCCCGCCAGTGTTGACTGCCCCCCCCAGGACTTTCTGTGCTAGCAAGCCATTGTGAGCTCAACAGCTGAGGTAGCCACTCCCACAGTGTTGATCTGAGTTGCCACCCTGTTCCAGCCTGGCCCAACCAAGTCACATTTATGTCACATCTGGCCCTTGTAACAAATTGGTTCAAGACCCCTGTCCTATGGGGATGCCAATAATTCGGCTGCAACTTGAGGGCAAAGACAAAATAAACAAAATAGGCAGCAAACATCTAGATCAGGGGTAGGGAACCTGCGGCTCTCCAGATGTTCAGGAACTACAACTCCCATCAGCCCCTACCAGCATGGCCAATTGGCCATGCTGGTAGGGGCTGATGGGAATTGTAGTTCCTGAACATCTGGAGAGCCGCAGGTTCCCTACCCCTGATCTAGATGGTAATGCTGGTAGGAATGATCAAAGGAAAGGCCTTGGACTCTACGCCCTGTTTGTTGGCCCTCCAAGCCAGGTGGTTGTCTGCTGTGTGAAACAGGATGGTGGATGATATGGTCCACTGGGCTGATCCAATTCCTGGTTGGAACGGGTAAAGTTCCATCTTAACATTGGGCTCCTAGGATGAACAATCCATATCTGGACATTTTTGGTATCTCTGCCTAAAAGCATCTGTGAGGTAATGTCTATGGATGTGTTCCATATGTTTAAGCCAGAGAACTGTATGATCTTTCCATTCTGTTCTTAAAAAAAAAAAATACATCCCCCACAATTGCTAAGCCAGAGCTTGGAACCAATGTCCATCAGACAGTCTTTGAGATAAACTCCCTCCCTTGTCCCCTTCATCTCAACCTTCCCAGCAAGACTGTGAGGAAAGTTCACATTTGCGACATACCATAGATATAAGTTGCCCCCAAATTATCTTGTGATTACAGTTCTATGACGTACATTGTTAAGGTTTTTAGAATAGTTTCTCACACAAGGGCCAGGCATTAAGAGCATGAAAGAGAACAGTTTCAGGGGTATGTTAAGGTCGAGTCGTAAAATATTGGATTATTCTTTTTCCTCTGGCAGGATTAGGGTTCAAACCATTAGGTAGAAATAAAGCAGAAGTTGCATACCAGGATGTCAGGTTTATTTTCTCACAAGGAGCCAAAATAAGGGAAGTTGGAATTCTCTGACCCCACATTCCCTTCCAACCTCCTGTCCTGTCTGCATTGAACACAACTCCATGGGGAAGCTTTACCTTGCCATGTGGTCTTATGAAACCAATTTACCCCATTTAGTACCTCTTTGGCACATAAACGAAGTTCAGCTGTAAATGCACTTAATATCATGCTTTAGCAAGGTAATCCCAGCAACAAGGGCTGGTGTAACGCTAACCCTGCTATGCTCCACTATGACAGCTTCACTCATCTGATCAAAACCTTCTGAAGGTGTCATGCTGCACAGTTCTTCGGAACTCTTTCAGCCACACCTACCTCACAAGGTGTCTGTTGTGGGGAGAGGAAGGGAAAGGAGCTTGTAAACCATCTTGAGTCTCCTTACAGGAGAGAAAGGTGGGATATAAATCCAAACTCCTCCTCCTCCTCCTCCTCCTCCTCTTCTTGTGTGAAAAGGATATGAATTTAAGTTCCTACCACATTTTAAAAACAAAACCTTACTTGTTTGAAATGTACAATGAAGAGCAATCCTAAGCAGGCCTACTTAGAAATAACAGCCTTTTTATTCATTGGGGCTTCCTCTTAGGAATGTGTTCATAGGACTGTAGCCAGTGGTGGGATACAAATAATTTAACAACCAGTTCTGGTGGTGGGAATTCAAATAAATTAACAACTGATTGTTTACAAGCACCATGTTAACAACCGATTCTGCCAAAGTGGTGCGAACCTGCTGAATCCCACCACTGACTGTAGCCTTATGTTCTTCTGTGTTTCACAGGGCTAGTTCACATGACCACCTTACTAAGTTGAGAAAGTAGGCCGAATTGATCTTTACAAAGTTGTTACAAGGTTAAGAAGCTGTGTGACTGGAACTCAAGCCACATTTCCTGCTACAACAAGTGTAGGCAAAAGGCCCTTAGTGTGACACCTTTGCTGAGTACTCCCTCTTTGCCACTGCAGACATTTCCCTTCTCTCTCTAGGCCTAATCCTCATTCCACCCAGAAGGAGAAGCTGAGGTAAATGGAGATCTACATCGCTCTCCTCATTGCTGTCAATACAATACAGCAGGCCAGCAAGCAGAAACTGCCAAAAGGTCCAGTTAGGCTGAGAGCCTCCCTGCCAAGGTCTAATCTCTGAAATCAGCCCTGATGATTTCATTTGCTGCTAAATGCTGAAGAGGGGAAGGATGCGCACAGACCATTCCTCTCCTGCCACCCAGAATTGTTCTGCTTTGAATAAACAAGGAGACATTCTTGTGGAAACAACTGGCAAAAGAGACACAAATGACAATCACAGCCTAAACTGTGAGTGAAAAACAGCTCCTTTGCTTAAACAAAAATTATATAGCAATGACTACCTCCATGTGGAATTAACGGCCGAAGAATGTTTCTGTACTTTCTCACTGCGATGATGGATTTGCTGTGGCATGATCCAATAAATAGAGTGGCTAAATGGTTAACATTTCCCTGAAGATAACCACAGCTTATTACCGTTATTACACTACTATTATTATTATTATCATCATTCAAAGACTGGCAGAGGGGGCCTGACTAGCAGCCAATTTTTTTCTTGGATCTGAACCCAGCCTTTCCACTCTAACAGAATCTTATCTCTTTTAGTGTCTTGCCTTGCTTAGGAGTGACACTTGTTAATAAGTGCTCTGTGGAAGCCTCTTAAGATCTAAGTAGACTATCTCCAGACATATCCCAGTTGTATGTGCAGGACAAAGGGCCGTTGCCATTTCTCGTAGGTTTACACGTTCAACTTTGTTTGTGCTTAAGCCTTTAGGGCCCACTTTATACAAGCTGAGGGGAGAAAATCAATAATTTGAGGGGGTGAAGCTGGGACGGAACCGTGTCAAACTCAGCGGCTGTGGGGAATACTTAAGTAAAACCTAGGTTGAACCTAGGCCAACCTGCCAGTGGGGAATCGAACAGAAAGCTTTCTGGGAGGGGGATTGCAATGTTTGAACATACCCATCCACATCAAAAAATCCTTCAGGGATAATGTTGATAACTGGTTTAGAGGAGGGGGAAAAAAGCCCTGTCCCTTTAACAGAGATGGGATATTGTTTGACAGGTGATTTTATTTGTGGCACCTCCATATCCTGAAAATCTTCACCCATACATTCCTACACATTAAGCATCTAATGAAAGGAACAGGGTGTTTTTCTCCAAGCCTGATGGCAACTCTGATTCAAAGAGAAGATTCAGCCTCTCTGCAGCCTGCTATTTTCTTCACTCAGGGAAGCTGTTTTTCTCATAGAAGCAGAAAGGAGGCTAACAGCAGAAAATCAATATAGTGACTCAGTTCAGTCATAACAAGAAACTACATATGGTTAGTTGTGGTTGTCTGGATGTAGGTCACTTCACTGTGGTCACTTAGGATCTGAAACTAGTTTATTGAGGACTGTTCACCTTTTACGTTTGTTCAAAACATCTGTTTAAATACAGGCATCTCGGCTTAATCCTGGATTGTTCCCTGGCGAGGCCTTTCCAAGCTAGAGAGGATGCAATGAAACCAGAATTTGTCAAAGCCAACCAGGAATTAGGGTATCGGTGAGCCGAAACCTGGTTTCACATGCTGATTACAGTTAAAATAACTCATGATTTTGTATTATGCTTGAACTGTGCCAATAATATTTTCAAATATCTTGAGATAAGTACATTCAAGTCGCATCTTTAAAAAAACAACAACCCATGCATGTATCTTTGATAATAAGGCCTGTTTTTAACCCATTCACAAAGACCTGCGACAACAATTCCAATCCCAAAATTCCAAGAAAATCCTGAAAAGTGTTTCATACCAAGACATGCCAAACAGTTGCCTATAAGGACAGGATTATGTATCAAGAGAATGAGTAAACATTCCAGTGACTCTACAGCAGAAACAGCAGAATTGCATTTTCTTATCAGACACTGGTGGGAAATGGTAAGGTCAGAACTATGATTCATACAGAGATACAAAGGGTCACCTCCTCTAACTATGGCTTCTTTGGACTTATTTCTCACGGCTTGCTAACAACTGTTTTGTAGCACATAATTTGAGAATTACTGGTATAGAAGGTTCAGTCTAAGCTTTATGGAACACCATGAAACAGTACCTTGTGGTTATGAGCTGCCATTTAAAACTGGTTCTTTAAATTTACCAGGCCAGTCTGGGTGGTGGGTGGGTGAAGTGCCTTCCGAAACTAGCACATTTGCCCATCCTGCCAGAGTAAGTGGCACCTATGCTGGTGGCGAGGGTAAACAGGGCATCCAGCAGGCACTGTACAGTTGGCGGGGTCTGGAAGAGCCTGCTGCCTGCAGAGCCATGCCAACCTAAAGGTAGACATTGGGGCAGTTCGGGACAGGAACACCCCCAGCATAGCACTCAGACTTATGCCATGATGGTTTGTGGCAGTGGTTCTCAAACTTCCTAATGCCGCGACCCTTTAATACAGTTCCTCATGTTGTGGTGACCCCCAACCCTAACATGTATCCATTTTACAGATGGAGAACACTGATGCAGAGAGTCTTAGGCGACCCCTGTGAAAAGGTCGTTCGACCCCCAAAGGGTCCCGACCCACAGGTTGAGAACCACTGGTTTATGGTTTATTAGATTTGTATACCGCCCTCCCCCTGAAGGGCTCAGGGCGGTGTACAACAGCTTCAATAACAATACAATAGGTAACAAACATCAAAGAACATACTATCAACAACATGATAACATGTGGTAAAGGTCTGTTTTCCAAATGGAGTTGCCTGGTTGGCAGCAGGTTCTCCCCTCCCCCCACACTGCTTGCTGAGCTGCCTGGAGCTCCATTGGAGGCAGAACAGCACAGCCTTCACTGCAACGTCCCCAGCCGCTGCTGAGCCTTACCCAGTGGTGGGATTCAAATAATTTAACAACTGGTTGTTTACAAGCACCATTTTAACAACCGGTTCTGCCGAAGGGGCGAGCCTGCTGAATCCCACCACTGGCCTTACCCCATCTGGATTGGGCTGTAAGAGGTGAGACTTTGCTTTTAAAACAAAACATAAACTGAAACTGCTTAAATGACAATGATTGGCTCATATTTGTCTTGTTACCTTATGATGCTGAAAATAGCTTGTGTAAATATGTTCTTAGAATGTGGAGGTGGATTGAGCCAAAGCAACACAAAAGAGGAGAGCTGGACACATTTGTGGGCTGATCTGAATCACTGCAATCTGCATATGCTTATTAAGTAGACTGGGGAGGATGCTCTGCTATTATTCCCGGGCAGCTTGATGTGATTTCAAACCAGAGAATGAACCTGAGAGCTACTTGGCTTTGACTTCTCACAACAAAGGAAGGAAGCAAACACCTCCCAAAGTGGACGAGAATGTTGCCTAGTAAGAAAAGCAGAACAGGAGTTCAGCGATCATTCCTAATGGGGATGAAGGCCACTTAACAGCTTCATCCTTCTGGACCGAGGGCTTAATTCATGCTATTGCTTCTGCATGCAGCAGATGCCAATTTACACACTCAGGGATGGCTTGTGCAACAGTTATGACATATACAGAAACTGGAATTCTGCCCATGATATATTCTGGTTGAAAGGTGGGAGCGATTGGTGAAACACCACACTCAAGTCAACTTGTCCGCATGCCAGTTTGGCCAAGCAACGCCTGATTTACACATACCAGGAGAAGCAGGTGGAAATGAGGTGATAAAATGCTGGAGGGAGGGCTGTTATTATGGACTGCACCACATCGGCAATTCAGTGAAGCACCACATTTTGGAACACTCACCTGTATTGAGAACTCCTTGCCATAAAAGAAAAAACCAGAATAGAAGCAAATAGAAGAGCAGGGTGGAACATTTTCCCTCGCTGTCTGGATCTCTTTTCTTTCTTTATACATGAAAGAACATTCAGAACTGAAATCCATCACTTGCAATGGGGAAGTCTATTCTACTACCTCATTCTCTAGCTAGTATGTTTAAACCAGTCCTGAGACAACAGAACCAGTTCGAATTGCAATGCTGGCAATTGCAAGGAAACCACACCTTAGGGTAGGCAATGCTGGCATCCAGGTGGGACCTGGGAACCCCCCAGAGTTACAGTTCATCTCCAGATGACAGAGGTCAGTTCCCCTGGAGAAAATGAGTGCTTTGGAGGGGGGCTCTATAGCACTGGTCGGGCCCTAATTCCATCTTGGGCCCTGCCTACCTCCTCCCCTTTCTTCTTTCTACTTTTTTGGCCTTTAGATCGGGCGCCTGTGTGTGCGTATATGCTTTACACAATCTTGCTGTTTTAATCTATTTATTGTTATTGATTGCTGTTAAGTTTTCATGGGTTAAGCTTTTATGCTGTATTATCTCTAGAAGTGGTTACTAATTTTTTCTGAGTGCCGAGAAGGGGTTACTAAAGCAACCTCCCTGCCCAATAGGGACTGGAGGTGCGTGTGTGCAGCGGCGCCACTGTTTGAATCCCACCACCATCAGAACCTGTTATTAAAATTTTTGGATCCCACCACTGGGTGGGAGGGATGTTGAGATTCCCTTCCTTCTGCATGGCCTGAGACCTGTGTAGAAGAGGTGTGTGCTGCCTTCGCCATCTCCAATCACTGAAGAATCCCCCCACCAAAACTGGATTGTACTGTAAGATTCAAGACTAAATATCAAAAACGAGATCAGTCAAACGGCAAAGATCTCTGATAAACTAAACAATGCCATGGGACTAAAATTACAAACTTGAAAATAATGCTTTTAAAGGCAACAAAACTGTCTAAGGCTTGATTTACCATAATGCAGGAAAAGGACATTGCATGGTAGTAAAAAGAGGCTCAGGTAATCTCACATCACCTCTAACTGGATGTCAATGTGAGTCTAATATGCTAAGCAAAAGTATATATTTAATGGCTGGGTGGTTGGTGGAAAATGCTGTCAAGTCGCAGGTTATTTAGGTCAACTCCCTAAGGTTTTCCATCCAAGAGACAGGCATAGGTGGTTTGTCACTGACTGCCTCTGCATATTAACCCTTGACTTCTTTGGTAGTGTCCCATCCATGTGCTAACCAGGGCTGACTGCCCAGCTTAGCTTCTGAGATCTGACACAGTCGGGCTGGCCTGAGCCATCTGGATCAGGGCCAATGGGTGTGTTTTGGGCCTTAAATAAACTCTTTTATGCACTAACACTTCCTGATCCATTGTCAAGCGGCACGACAGGACACAGCTTGTCAAGAGAACATGCTCACACCAGAAAGATGCTTGGAGAATTTACAGCAAATATTCTGCCATGGATCTGCAGGAAGATCTGCTTGGGTCAGGATCCTTACACAATCAGAAACTAGCTTCTTCTGCTAACATAAAGTACACTAGACTATGCCAACATGGCATAGTGGTTAAAGTGGTTAAGATTTGAGTCCCCACTCTTCGAAGATAGCTCATGTCTTCGAAGACAGCTCATCAAGCCAATTTTTCAAAGCCAGGAAAACTATGTATTGCTAGAATCAGCAGGAAGAGCTGAGTTGGTTCATGTAGTTTATTTACTGGAAAGAAGCCCAGGTGCAGTGGTGGGATTCCAATAATTTAACAACCGGTTCCGGTGGTGGGATTCAAATAATTTAACAACTGGTTGTTTACAAGCACCATTTTAACAACTGGTTCTGCCGAAGTGGTGCGAACCTGCTGAATCCCACCACTGCCCAGGTGCAATGCATGAAGAACAAAAATGTCAGGGAAAATTCAGTGAATGGCCAGGTTCAATGGAGATTCAAGCAATAGAAATGTCGGGCACCAGCAAAAACGAAAATACCGTTTTACTGGGCAGGAAGAATAGCTGCTTTCTCCTCAGATTCGTCCTGTCTGGGCAAAAAAAATGAGATAGGGTTTTTTTTAATTTTTGTTGTGCGAAAAGAAGAAGAAGAAGCGTTTAGATTTATACCCCACCTTTCTCTCCTATAAGGAGACTAAAGGTGGTTTATAAGCTTCTTTCCCTTCCTCTCCCCACAACATACACCTTGTGAGGTAGGAGGGGCTGAGAGAGTTCTGAAGAACTGTGACTAGCCCAAGGTCACCCAGCAGGGATGCAGGAATGTGGAAACACATCTAGTTCACCAGCTAAGCCTCTGCCTCTCAGGTGGAGGAGTGGGGAATCAAACCCGGTCCTCCAGATTAGAATCCACCTCCTCTTAACCACTACACCACTACACCAATGGCAAAAAGCCATTGATGACCAGACCTCCTCTTGGTATGCCCTTATTTCACATGAAAAAAAAAACTATCTATAGTCAATGGGGCAAAATATTAAACAAAGAGAGATAGTCCAAAAAGGAGCAATCAGATCTCTTGCATGGGTAATATACAATATTCCAAGAGAGGGTTAGTATAAGACAATTGCATACTTCCACTTAATTAACTAGTTACTTTACTGACCCATGAGACTGCATCACAACAAGATTAGTAGCTTTCTTTTGACCCCGGGAGAAAGGTACCACAAATGACCAAACTGGTGTATTTATCAAATGAGAGCAGCCCCTGGTATTGTGAAACACAAGAACCTAGGCTGAGGTTGTGATGTGTCTTTGTCCAAAATCATTGGCTCACCCTGGAACAAACCGAATAAGGAAAAAAACTCACATTCAGGGGAATTCAAAGGTAAATTCCAATTTATCTCATTTGACGTTCACATAAAGAGATGAGGCTGGTGCCTTGGAAAGTCTTTTACAAACCAAATTGCTCTAGCCTAGATACACAGAAAAGGGCCTGCAATTCAAAGCTGCAAGGAAGGGGAAAGAGATAATTCCATATTATTTCAGGAAGGGGAAGCTCAGAATGGGTAGCGGATGAAGACTCCTGAGAATACACTCCAGAAGAGTAATAGTCTATTGCAGCAAAACCAAAGAGTGGTATTGTGGCACTTTAATGTAATGTAATGCCAACCAAAATGACTCAATATGTTGTGCAAGCTTTCAAGAGAACTCAAAAGCTTGCACAATGTATTTTTTTTTTTGTTATTTTGGCTTGTCTTAATAAAGACAGCTTTGGGTTTGGCTTTTGCTGTGGTCTGTGTAAAGGTTGTCAACCTCCAGGCAATCCTACTATTACAACTGATCTCCAGACGACAGAGATCAATTTCTCAGCCTGGAGCTGGCAACCCTACCAACAACTGCTTTTATTCTGTTTGTGTGTTCTATATAACTCCTTTACCTTTCCCACAAAGTAGGATAAAAAATTCAAAATAACAAAATAACACAATTGCAAACATGCTTGTGTAAGACTGAACACACTCAAAGTTAACTTAAACAGGAAAACTTTATTGATTTGTATCGCCCTAACTACAGGGTGCTGGAACTGAGGACTACTCCCTCAGTTCCAGTATTTAAGGCATGATCGAATGTTCGTGCCATCCAATCATTGTGGTCCCATCTCTCGTCCTGGGTTCTCATTCGCAAGAGGTTCCCGCTCCTACAGTATCCCGGTGGGGAACATTGCATGTTGGGATTTGTAGTTCTGACAGCTTGTTACAAAATTCAGTCAGGGCACAGAATTCAGTTTAGTTCAACACAGAATCCAATCTTTTAAAAAAGTGCACAGAGCTTTAGATATAGTCAGTAAAGGTGATGGGAAGATCTTATCACCTTAAAATGATGCTGCGGTGAGGTAATTTAATCTGCGCTCAAGGCTAATGCATTAAAGTTTTTGCATATAAACTAGAAAATCGTCTATTTGCTGATTCACTGAGTTGAAATGATGTGCTTCTGGAATGTTCTGGGAAAATCAAAGCTAGGGAATTAAAAGACATTTTCCAAAAAATCCCCAAATAATTTGTAAACCAGTTTCTATTGTACTTGGGGTGGGTGGGTGAAAGGGGGTATATATTTGCATGGCCATTTCAGATACTGCCCAAAGGATGCTGTGACATGCCATATGCACTCAAAAAGGGGGAAAGGTATTTTCTTTTTCACTCAAATTAGAATTTGAAATCTACAAAATATTCCCTCTCACAATAGCATGCCACAGCCAAAACAATATTGAAAACTAAACAATCCCAATCCTTTCAGCACTGCAAAAGACCACCATAAAAGATATTTTGACACTAATTTCAACTGAGCAAGACTGTCTCCCTTTGCTTTGAACAATGTGATAATTTTTGGGAGGAAAGCAACAGTGATTTCACTCTAAATGATAATATTCTACATTTGCATACCAAGTGGGTTGGAAAGTCACATTTAAATATATTTTATCAGATCTAGTAAGGAAGAGAGGCAGCCGGCCCATTTGGCATGTTACAATGTTTGAAATGTTTCAATATTCAAGTTGTGTGGGAAGGCAGCTGAGAATTTTTAAAAATCAACAAATAAATAAAAATGGGCAGCTGGGCACCTTTCTATTTTAGAAGAAGAGAAGAAGAGTTTGGATTTATATCCCGCTTTTCTCAACTGTAAGGTTACTCAAAGGGGTTTACAAACTAATTTCCCTTCCTCTGCCCACAATGGACACCTTATGAGGTAAGTATGGCTGAGAGAGTTCTGAGAGAACTGTGACTAGCCGAAGGTCACCCAGAAGGCTTAATGAATAGTAGTGGGGAAACAAACCTGGTTCACCAAATTAGAGTCTACCCCTCATGGGGAAGAGTGAAGACTCAAACCCGGCTCTCTAGATTAGAGTCCACTTCTCTTAATCACTAATCACACTGGACTTCAAAGTATCAGATGTAAATGTTGACCTTTGGTTAAAGCTTTATTGATTGATTTTGTAATTGACTGGAGTGGCCTCAGGGTACCACTGGAAAGTCCTCTAAGTAAGGAAGAACAGAGTTATATAGATTCTTTTGTTTATTCTGGTATAGATACAGTATTGTAATTAAATGTTCTGAGACTATAAAAAAATAACACTTAACCTCCATTAATATTAAAGTCACTTTGTATAGTTCTAGGACAGAGGGAGCCTCATATTTCTGTCACCTGTTCAGTCTAATGAGCTTTTGACTGTAACAATGTGGTCCAAATTGCAAGCATGGGGGGCACTTTGTTCTGGAGCAAAAAGGGTAATGCTAACATGAAAAGGAACTGTGCTGGATTATCTAATTCCTTTCTAGAGTCACTACCCTGGGACCAATTAGGAGACAGAGACCGGCATGCTGGTGGTATATCAATGTGCTGACATCGCCTTCAGTGCAAACTGGATGTGACATCATGAGGTATTCTAAGATTAGCAAAGCCATAGAGTTTTTGTAAATCCTAGGGTGCCCCGATCTCACTTCCACTTTTCAGTGAAATTGACATCAGGGTGCCAACACAATGTTGCTGAGCAACCCAATTTCTCCTCCCATTTTCTACTGCTGGCTCTTCAAGTGCTGGTGGGCAAGAAACTGGATTGCAACCTTAAGCATGGCAGAAGATAGGCTTAAGCCTGAACCCCTGGGAAGTAGCTTCCGTGTCTCGTTTATGAACTCGGCACTAGAAAGTCTACTAGACTGGAAGTTATGCCAGTAGTGTGTGACTTCTCTAGCACCCTAAAGAAGACAGAAAACTTTGAGCCCCAAGGTAAAATCTACTGGAATTGGCTTCTTAAGTCATAAAAATATAGTTTCTCAAGTGTTGGATACCGAAAGTAGCAAAAAAAATAAATGAATTCATAAATGACTTCATAAATGAATAGAGGGACTTGGCAATAACATCTTACAGGCTAAAGCACTTGACTTTTTTGGAACAGTGGTGAAACAAATGAAGATTGATCTGCTTTGCTTTTGCTGAAAGGCTGGTTTCTTTTAGGACACTCATCCCACCCACAGTGATATCTCTGCTGTCTTTGAGAAGAGAATCGATTTGTTTCTTCAAGACACATGCCCTCCCCCCTCCCGCCACACACACAAAAATCACCTTTCAGATCGAAATCTCAGACATGGAAAAGTTATATGCTATTATAAGCAGTTGTTCTACTCTTATCTCTCCCAAGCTTGCTTCAAAGAAAAATGGATTCATTAAGAATGAATTCAAGAGGGCTTCAATGCGCAGCCATCTCAGCCCCTGTTCCAAATTGCATTGCATTTATTCACAGTAGAAGGAAAAGAGTTTTCTGTCTCTTCCATATTCATGCCATGTCTTAAATAATGAAAGCCAGGAATCTGGCCCCAGTTGCACAGATCTTTGGGCATTCTTGGCAAAAGGGGCTCTGAATGATCCCCTTCATTCACTCCTAAAGCCCCCCACATCTTGAATTTTTTTACAGGAGCTTTCGACTCCTCTAACCTGACCAGTGTCCTCCCTTCCAACATTCAGCTGCACAATCCATCTTTTCCGCCCTGGAGTCTTTGATCTACCTTCTCCCCTATTCCCTTTAACTAAGCTCGGAAGCCTGGAATACTAATGGAGCCATTGTTTTATTCATTCACTTACTTATGCACAATTTTTCCTAGTGGAGCTTAACTTTAGCAAAAAGAATATATTTGCAAAAGAAGTTATACTTCAGGTAGTGTACCCTACCGTGCGACAAACCTGCAAAATGAAAAACCCCCATAAACATTCCACATCCCACCCTCATAACATTTGGAAGCTTGCATAAATTATGCAGATTACAAACATTCGCATGCATTTAGTTATTTTGCATTATCTACTGAATTTATTATGGTAGCCAATGGAAGAGTAGTCACTCAAGACTGAAGGCACTTCCCCATAAAGGGTAGAAATCCTGTCCAGACTAAAGTCAGTGGGCTTGGAAGGCTGTAATTCTGCCCAGGATTCCTCTTTATACCGTTGCTAGATTTAAAGGCTAGAAACTTGCTTTCAAAAGAAAACATGCCTGCTATCACTTACCACAATCAAAATAAATTTCTGCACTTGTACAATGAACACACATATACTTCTCACGTTCACTTCAGTTAATGGCACAACAACGTAGCATGGCTTCCTAATGGTATAACGATCAGTGGTACAATCAGTGGTACAATCAATTTAGAGTTGCCACTTACCAGGTTCTGGCAGGGAACCTCCCACCAACATTCCTCATTCGCTGCCTTCACTCAGTGGAGTCACAGGGGGACATAGTTGGGAAATGGCAACAATCAATGCTGGGATGTCACTAGGAATTGTCAAAAATGTATGCTAAAAATCAATTAGATTTTGAAATTCCTAGAGTGTTGTGTCATTGTATTGTTGAAGGCTTTCACGGCCAGAATCACTGGGGTGCTGTGTGGTTTCTGGGCTGTATGGCCGTGTTCTAGCAGCATTCTCTCCTGACGTTTCGCCTACATCTGTGGCTGGCATCTTCAGAGGATTTGAAGATGCCAGATCTGAAGATCCTCTGAAGATGCCAGCCACAGATGCAGGCGAAACGTCAGGAGAGAATGCTGCTAGAACACGGCCATACCGCCCGGAAACCACACAGCACCCCACTGTTGTGTCATTGCTTCCTGTTTTAGGACCAGAAGTGACTTCAGGACATTTTAGAGATTTTAGGGTTTTACCATAGAGATCTGAAAATTCCTAGAATATTGTGGCATCATTTCAGTGCCTGGGGATCACCAGCCAAGGGCTGGCAATCCTAACTCTATATTTCATTCTAACAAAAGCATTGTTGAAGACTGGGGCAGATGATAAAACTAAAGTGAATAAACAAGGTGGTATCACAGCAATAGTCTCCTTTCCATATGGCAGGATTAATGTCACTGAACTAGTATGTGGAGAAAAAGGCTCATCTTAAGCCTATCAAATGACGAGGAAAATTCTGTCATTCTTCCATTTCCCCAGATTTTTCTGCATGCAAGCGAGGAAAAATCTTCCTCAACATTTGGCAAAACAATACTAAAGTCTAGCTCATCAAATGGTCAAATTTACGCTGGTTAGTCACTATGCAGAAAAAAATCTGTATAACTATGTAAGTGGTTATCTATCCCCACTAATAGTCCACAAATACCATAGGACTAGTGTTCCCAACACTGCCCATGCAAATATTGGGAAATTTGGGGGACAGTGCTTGGGAGGGTCAATTTGGGATATATGATGTCACTTGTAAGTGATACTCTAGTACAGGGGTAGGGAACCTGCGGCTCTCCAGATGTTCAGGAACTACAATTCCCATCAGCCTCTGTCAGCATGGCCAATTGGCCATGCTGGTAGGGGCTGATGGGAATTGTAGTTCCTGAACATCTGGAGAGCCGCAGGTTCCCTACCCCTGCTCTAGTAATTTCCTAATATCTATGGTAAATACCACAGAGATTAGGGAGAATTCCTACAGCATCACTAAAGAAGCCATTTTTATCCCAACTTTACAATTAAGTGTGATATATGAGAGTTGGGGCAAGGAATTCCCTGTTGGACCTGGGCAAAAGCAGAGTGTGTTGGATGTAGCCATATTCCAGTTTCTGTCTCTAAGTTGTCACACACTGAGCATAGAATAAATTACCACATCAACATAATAATAATAATGATAACATGCACATTTTATGTTATCAAGACAAAAATACAAATGTCACATGTCATTCTGGGTCAACCCGCCAAATCCAGTGGTCATTCACTGTCCCAAAGAAAGAAAAAAACAGCCCAGTTTCCCTCCACCGTATCTAGCTTTGGAGCCTGCTCAAGCCAGCATTCCTGTCAGTTGCCTTTCCTGAGTGCAAAGAGAATAGAAAAAGAGTCAGGCATCCTTGCTCAATGGTTCTACTCGGGCTTCACCAAAAAAAGTACTTCCCCAAACAACTTCTGTCATTTTTTTCCGTCTCTGGTAGATAAGCTTCTTTGGGAGGTAATTTTTTAGAAAATGAAAAAAACACACACACAAATTCAGCCCCATCTACTATACAAAGTGTCTCTTCTGGGGACAGGAAGAGAAGGAGTTTGTAAACCACTTTGAGACTCCTTACAGGAGAGAACGACAGCGTATAAATCAAAACTTTTCTTCTTAGATTATATTGTACATACTTAGATGCTGTGACTGACATATAATTATTGGGAAAACCTTGTCTCCATTGCAACATAATATTTTTACACATTGCAGAGATCTTTCAAAGATTATTTTGAGAAACTGAAGGGGGAGATAAGCTTAAAGTTTATTTTTTGTCAGGCTTCTGGCTTGCATTTTCCTTCCCTCAAAGAGTGAAAAGAAAAGAAGGGGGGAGGGGGGCTGGAGAATGTAGCTATTTTGCGTTTTGTTTGTTTGCTTGTCAAAAGCCATGAATCTCTCTTTCCATCGCTGGTGCTATCAGCATGGCCCAGCGCTGCTTGCCATTTTTGGCAGTCAGCTCCAGAAATATGCATGAGACATAAATAATTCCTTTTTAGAAATTGGTCAAAAGGACACAGCTCTGACTCTTGCCAGAGGAACACAGTGTAATGCAATCCGAAAATCCGCCAGCTCTGAGGAAAGGGAACTGAAGGAGAAGGGTGAGATAGCCTGATAAGTGGAAAGTTCGCAATAAAGATGCCCTTTTCCAAGTACTGGAACTGTATGGTGTCCCAGTGGCTCCTTAATGTGTGCGCATGAGGTAAACAGTTCCACATGAAAGACTCACTTGTACCTCGGGCACATGGATGATGCTAATGCAAACCAAAATCTGTACAATTTAGTGCTAAAGATAGGACCAAAGTGAATTTCTGAGTCACAGATGAGTCTTCCCTTTTAGAGTGCAGGGATTTCCTGAGGATAATACAGGGAAGCAGTCCAAAAGAAGGTTGTTTAGGATTCCCTGTTCTCTGTCTCTCAGGGTAAATGGAAAGAGGTGCAAGATTTATTC
The DNA here is from genome assembly GCF_021028975.2 of Sphaerodactylus townsendi. Lineage (NCBI taxonomy): Eukaryota > Metazoa > Chordata > Lepidosauria > Squamata > Sphaerodactylidae > Sphaerodactylus > Sphaerodactylus townsendi. The sequence goes on from NC_059429.1 coordinate 113,752,635, forward strand.
ACGAGGCAGAGATTGAAGCCAAGCAGCACAGAAAGATATTAAAATATGCTTACTGTTCTGTATGATTCTTCTTACAAAGCTATGCCATGAATTCCTATCCAGGGAGACTCCCATATATTCTGTATTAAACAAAATTGATATATCTGCTGATTTTCACAGTTGAGGAAGTCCCTATTTTTGGTGTGTTGTTGCAAATGATTTCCTTAACAGTTACTGATTATTGTGTCACTTTCTTACCTGTGGATGTCTCTGATTTCACATGTTCAAAATAGTTCATGGTCATAGGAAGATACAGACAGGCGGTCACAGCAAACAAATCAGAGATGTAAGGGGAACTCTTTCATTCATTGACACAGATGTTTCACACCAAAAGAAGGAAAGAAGAGGTGTTTGGATTTTGGCAGACTAGGGAATCAAACCCACATCTCCACATTAGAGTCCACCATTTTTAACCACTACACCACACTGGCTGTCTTCAGGAGCTTTCAACAGGTACAAAAGTGATCACCTAGCAGACATGATACTCAACCTTCGCAAGTGATATCACTCATGATCTGCTCAGCTCTACTTGTTCTACTGTCCAAGAGGTGTGACCTTATTACCAAAATGAGTGTTTTAAGTTTCTGAATAGGTCAGGTGTGCAGCATGCTCCTCCCCCACCCACCCAAATTGCCTGCATAACACATACATGGCTTGGTGCAGCTGCTTCAAATAGGAGAGAGATACCTTAGGGTTTTTTAATGTCCTGAACAAGGTATTTTTGAGAACTAGCATGGTGTAATGTTTAACAGCAGTGGACTCTAATCTGGAGAACCGGGTTTGATTCCCCATTCCTCCGCATAAGTGGCAGACTCTAATCTGGTGAATTGGATTCATTTCCCCACTCCTACACATAAAACCTTGGGCTAAGTCACAGTTCTTCAGAATTCACTTGGCCCCACCTACCTCACAAAGTGTCTCTTGTCGAGAGAGAGGAAGGGAAGGAGTTTGCAAGCTGCTTTGAGACTCCTTATCATTGAGGAAAGCAGGGTATAAATCCAAACTCTTCTTCTCTTCTTATGAAAATTCTCTAATTCAGGTGAATGTGTGACCTACCTACCACAGGATAGGCAGCTTTTAGAAATATCTTTTTTTCCTTTTACAATGTGGATTTCAAATGATCTGTTTGCCTAACAATAAATCTATTTTTAACCTAATGCATTAGTGTGAACCCTCTGTGTCTGCTTTTGTGCTTCAATGTTATCTTGCACTATATGCTGCTGGTAAAAGTACATTTGAGTTTATGGGAGTTATGGGACTGCAACCAAGAAATCAAAATGAGACTGAGACTGGGGAGGAGGAGGAGGAGGAGGAGGAGGAGTTTGGATTTATATCCCCCCACTTTCTCTCCTGGAGGAGACTCAAAGGGGCTTACAATCTCCTTGACCTTCCCCCCTCCCCACAAAAAACACCCTGTGAGGTGGGTGGGGCTGTGAGAGCTCCAAAGAACTGTGACTAGCCCAAGGTCACCCAGCTGGCAAATGTTGAAGTGCACAAACTAATCTGGTTCACCAGATAAGCCTCCACAGCTCAAGTAGCAGAGTAGGGAAACAAACCCCGTTCTCCAGATTAGAGCGCACCTGCTCTTAACCACTCTATATAATGCTGGCTCTTCAGGCAGGCATGATGAAGAAGAAGAAGAAGAAGAAGAAGAAGAAGAAGAGGAAGAGGAGGAGGAGGAGGAGGAGCAGGAGGAGGAGGAGGAGGAGGAGAAGAAGAGGAGGAGGAGGAGGAGGAGGAGGAGGAGGAGGAGTTTGGATTTATATCCCCCCTTTCTCTCCTGCAGGAGACTCAAAGGGGTTTACAATCTCCTTGCCCTTCCCCCCTCACAACAAACACCCTGTGAGGTGGGTGGGGATGAGAGAGCTCCGAGAAGCTGTGACTAGCCCAAGGTCACCCAGCTGGCGTGTGTGGGAGTGCACAGGCTAATCTAAATTCCCCAGATAAGCCTCCACAGCTCAGGCAGCAGAGTGGAGAATCAAACCTGGTTCCTCCAGATTAGATACATGAGCTCTTAACCTCCTTCGCCACTGCTGAAGGAGGTAGGAAAGATTCTGAAGTGTAAGGATGTGTCTGTGTGTCACCTTTGTGGAGGGGCCATGCTAATCTTTTCGGTATCATTCTGATTTCAGTGTATGTTCTGCTGAAGTGCACGCTTTTGAAGATATGGAATGCTTCACGAATTTGTGTGTCACCCTTGGGCATTCTTCCACAGCACATATACTGAAAGTGGGAGGATGTGTTGCCAGCTATCAAGATAATTCATACCAAGGTTGGACAGAGAAGGAAGCTGACAGGAAGAAAGTTGCCTAATCTGACATGAGGTGTTGGAGGAGAGTTTTACGGATACCTTGGACCACCGAAAAGGCAAATAGACTAGTTCTGGATCAAATTACACCTGAACTCTCCTTACAAGCTAAAATGACTAAATTGAGGCTTCTGAATTGTGGCCACATAATGAGAAGACAAAGGTCACTGGAAAAGGTAACGCTGGGAAAGGCTGTAGGCAGAAGGCCCAACAGGGTTGACACTATAAAGTGAGCCACGGCCCTTAGTCTGCAAGGCAGTCAACGATATGGCCTTTTGGAGGTCCTTGATTCATAGGATCGCCATGAGTCGAAAGTAACTTCACACCTTAATACACACAGGAGACTCTAAAGCAATTCCAGACACCTAAAAGGCAGAAAGAATAATATTTATTGTTAAAAGTTCTAATAACACTGCAGGGGGAGCTGGACTAGTGGCCCTAAATTCCATGGGCTTTAGTCACCCCCAGCCTCAGGCAAGACTTCTATTAAATATCAAGTGCGGATATACAATATATAAGTTTTCTGAATGGACAAGTAAAGCCTGGGTTAGAAGAACTCCAGGTTTTAGTGCCCTACAATGGTTATAAAACTTGAGTCACCTTAAATTGGCACTGACTTCTGAACATTTTATTTGTTTGTTTGTTTGTTTATTTGTTTGTTTGTTTGTTTAAATCTGCGTTTCTCACTGAACTCAAGGTGGATTACAAGTATGATAGAAATATTCACTCAGATGACACCCTCTTATTTTTCTCCGTGTGTGCTTCTCTCTCTCTCTCTGTTGCAGCTTCTCTCTCTCTCTCTGTTGCACAATGTAGTTTTAAAGAACATCATAGGGCAACCAGGGTACAAGTGGGAGAAGACGGCACTAATCCATATTTTACTCCACCGTAGCAAATTTAATTCATCAGTTCTGCTGCTCTTCATTTCACTGATATAAAAATCACGCAAACGCGCAACCAGCCAGGGAGTTGGATGGACTCTGAGAAATGATTCATGGACGTAATTCAAAGGGATATTTATGGACCCAGGTGGCCTGTCACCTGTACCAGCATAGAAAGCTTAAAAATTATACCGGTGGAGAAGGGTTTTGAAGGACACTCTGTTCCCCCAGCTTCTTCCTGCTAGGTATAGAAAGAAATAACCATTGCTGTGCCAAAGAGTAAGCACTGACAGTCACTATTCTGAAAATGTTCTCTGATTAATGATTAGTTAAATATCAATGACCAACTGAGCTTTGATTTCAGCATTTGGAAGTTATCAGAAAATTGTTCATAATTGCCATACAGTGATATTTAGTGTTTGGAAGTGTTTGTTGGCTGACACATAGATGGTAATTGACACTTGCTTGGAATTCAGATGCAGTTGAAAGGTAGCTTATGGTACTTGGTACTTGCAACCAGCACAAAAAGCAAACAGAAAAACAAATAACCAAGTGCCGGCCAACAATAAGCATTCAAATTTTAAATGTTTTGGGTCATCTTTAAAATATATACTCTGACTTTTTGTTTTAGCCCTATAATACTCTGATATTGCAATCCTGAGCACCGTTACTAAGTCTATTGACTGTAATGGACTAAGACGAGTGTTACACTTCTTAAGACTACATTAAATAATTGAATAATTTAAACTGAATAATTTAACAGTTGATGAAAAGGGGAATTTTTGCATTCTGAGAGACGCTTGAGAGACATGACAATAAATGCGGCCAATGAAATTAGCAAAGATGCTTAGTTGCTACAGCTATTTTTCAAAATCTCATCCTTTTATGTAGAGACTGACGATATTGCCTGATTAAGAAATGTGTAAAAAGCTTCCATGAAAATCAATCTGCCAAGAAAGGAATACGAGCAGAAAGCATTTCGACCTGCATCTTTTAGGAAGTACCTGACAGCTGAGAACATGAAGGGTGTGATCAAAACTATCTTGACATCTGAATAAGCAAGACCAACTTGGGCCAAACATAAAAAGACTACATTCAAACAGGCCTTACAATTAACAAGAGATGGGCCCTTAAAATTCTGGAAAACAGCTTCCTTTCATTTGCTACAAAGAACATGCTCCCAAACATCCTTAGTCATATAATCAGTTTGGGATGGTTTGGTCTTTACTAAATGTAAAGCTAGCCTGATCTCCTAGGAGTTTGGCCATTCAGCCTAGACAAAACAGCTTTCAATGGAGAGAAGGGCTGGGAAATCCTGATAAAGCAACGTTCAAAACACAGCGAAAACACTGACAATTTCAATGGCTCAGGAACCCAAAATGCAAACAAAAGCCGAATATTTGAGGATTATTTTAATGTTTTGCCATTTTTAGGACTGTACATGTCAACCCAATGGGTTGTGAGAACAAAGGGCTGGAGTCAAAGTATCGCTAGAGAATGAAAATGTCAGAGTAGGACTTCCCTAGCACTCTATTCCTGACAGCCCATTCAGCACCCTGAAATTCCTGTCTTGGGCATCAAAGGACTATTTGTGACCACAAGAAAGGCAACACTGGGATCTGCAATGGAAGGGAGGAACCAGCAAAATACACCTTCTCCAATGGAAATGCCATTACTCCAGCATAATGGCACCTTTGAATCCAACCTAAAGACATTTCCTCTTCCTCCACTAGCTTTCTAGGGCTCACTTGACCTCTCACTTCTGTATGTGTAAAGTGCCATCAAGTCGCCTTCCACTGCATAGCGACCCTGGAATTCCTCAGTGGTCTTTCATCCAAGTACTAACCAAGGCTGCCCATTTGGCTTCTGAGGCCTGATGAGATGGGGCTAGCTGGGCCATCCAGTTAACAGCCCTCTCACTGCTACCCATTTTTAAATAAAACTGGCACCTGCATCTTTGCAAGCAATAAGCTATGCTGTACAGATGAAATTTAGTTCTACTCTAACATGCTGCATTATTTGGCAGAATTATAAAATGTGCATTGAAATCTGACCTCTATTTAGTAGAGATTCCTACACAGGGCATCTGTGGAAGGCTTAAACTGTTTTGGAAAACCAAGAAAACTCACATGAGGTACATCTGAACATACCTGTCAATTGAACTGCAAATGCAAATGCATTCATTCTACCACCAGTAGCAATTGGCATGTCAACAGTAATCCACAGCGGCTGCATTTTTGTTATGTTTTTTAATGACTTTCATTCCATACTATACAGCATATGCCAGTAACAATTAACCGTAATAAGAGTATGTTTGTGGGAAGAAGCCTTGCAATCTAAAAGCAGCAGGATCAACTTATTGGGGAGGCGCCGCCGTTGGTTATTTGGCAAACCAGGGAAATTGCCATCCAAACTGTTCACCTGGACAGCACGCATGCTGTGATGAAATATGTCAAGGAACCTGAAATGCTACGGTGTGTGTACATTCTGCAAATTATGTTAATTTTATTTATATTTGTTTACATTGCACTGTTTGTTCTGTCTTTGAAATACAGGTTTTCCAACAGATGTTTAGTCGGGATGGTAATGGCAAAAGGAAGAGAAAGGCATGGAACAACACAGCTATATTGAAGCCCCACCTGTCAGCAGCCCCACCTGTCAGCAGCCTCAGCAGCCCCACCTATCAGCAGCCTCAGCAGCCCCCACTCAGCCTTTTCTGTCCCAGCCCTCTTCTCCACTGCTACTCCTCCCTGCTGCTTCCAGAGTCTGACCCTCTCTTTCTCATAATACTAGAACCAGGGGACATACATTGAAAATGCTGGGGGGAAGAATTAGGACAAATAAAAGGAAACGTTTTTTCATGCAGCCTGTGATTGGTGTTTGGGATATGCTGCCACAGGAGGTGGTGATGGCCACTAACCTGGATAGCTTTAAAAAGGGCTTGGACAGATTTATGGAGGAGAAGTCGATTTATGGCTACCAATCTTGATCCTCCTTGATCTGAGATTGCAAATGCCTTAGTAGACCAGGTGCTCGGGAGCAACAGCAGCAGAAGGCCATTGCTTTCACATCCTGCATGTGAGCTCCCAAAGGCACCTGGTGGGCCACTGCGAGTAGCAGAGTGCTGGACTAGATGGACTCTGGTCTGATCCAGCAGGCTCTTTCTTATGTTCTTATGGAAAGGCGAATGATTTGAACAGCTAAGAAACAGTAGATGTGGTAGAGTTGCCAACAGCGGCTAGGGAAATTCCTGGAGATTGGGAGGTGGTGCTTAGGAAGGGAACTCAGGGGGATGTGATACCATACAAACCATGCTCTGACTCTTCTGTTCCTTCCAGGGAAAGCGATCTCTGCAGTTGGCAGATCACTAGTAATTTCAGGAGAATCCAGACCCCATCCTGAGGTTAGTACACCTAAGCCATAGAAATATGCAAGAAACTGTGGCTTGGATCTAGCAGGACATTTCCCTGGATGGAAGGCTTTCTGTCTGCAGAAGTTGACATTTTCACACACCCCTCCCCAATGCTGCTCCTGAGGGACAGGAGCCCCCACAAACTATAACTCTGTTTAAAAAGTACACTGTCCGGGGGCTGCAGTCTGCCCAGACATTGCATCTTCTGCTTGCACAGGGTGTCAGTTGTTGGAAAACAACCTATTTGTTCCATGGAAAAGGCCTTCAAGAAGACACGCTGTCCTCTAGTGTAAATAAATACAATGTGGTAATTTGCAGCTTTGCCTTGGCTTGTTGTAGGCTGAAGCTCGTTATCTGCTCTAAGTAAACCAGCAATCAAAGTGTCTTTCTGCTTCAGAAAGGCAACACAGCAAAAGTCTCGAGCAGACTCACAGCAGCAAAAAGGTATTCTACGGGGACTAACAAAATTATGACTGGCGCAAATGCTCCAGCAGCCCACTGCTACAGCCCCATTGCAAGTTGCTTTCCCTTCCAACTCTGATCTCTGCTGATGGTTGGATGTCAACTGCACCAACAAATTGCCTTCAACCATCCAAGGCAAATTGAACATGGCCTGTTTAATAAACAACCATTTAATATTTGGGTGCTATGTGGTTTCCAGGCTGTATGGCCGTGTTCTAGCATTCTCTCCTGACGTTTTGCCTGCATCTGTGGCTGGCATCTAGATGCCAGCCACAGATGCAGGCAAAACGTCAGGAGAATACTGCTAAGCTTCGACTCCTCACTTCAGGCTCCACACAGCATAGAAAGTGATTCCGGCCGTGAAAGCCTTCGACAATACAACCACTTAATAATTTAGGACTGTTCAGAATGGCAAAGTCCATTCAATAGGAAGTCCAGGAGGAAGAAGTCAGGAAGAAGTTGTTATCCTTTCCATCTGCTACGAGGGTCTGGTTGCAACTCTTTCTGTTAACGGATCTCTATTTGCATCATGCACATTCAAAGAAGCACAAAAAAAGAGTAGCAGTAGTAGTAGTAGTTTGGATTTATACCCTGCTTTTCTCAACCATAAAAAGTCTCAAAACAGCTTACAAAACTCCTTCCCTTCCCCACAACAGACACATTGAGAAGAAGGTGGGGCTGAGGGAGTTTGGAGAGAACTATGACTAGCCCAAGGTCACCCAGCAGACTTTATGTGTAGGAATGGCAAAACAAAGATGTTTTCCCTCTCCCGAAAGCCGGGCACCACGGCACCACCTCCGGGCGGCTGCCAATAGGGCTGTGCACCTCTGGGCCAGCAGCCCGATCTGCAGCCACCCTGGGGTGGTGCCATGGTGGGATTCAGCCAGATTCAGCTACTGGTTCGGGAGAACCGGTGTGAACCGGCTGAATCCCACCTCTGGCTGTGTGTATGGTAACACAGTCTAATGACTGTGTCAGACTTTAGTGGGTTATTGTCAATATCAGGATTCCAGGATCAAGTGAATCCACTCATTTTTTAAATCAGCTAAATGTCTTGTTTATGAGAGACTCCAGAAGCACCTGGTTGGCTTCTGGGACACTGGGCTGGACAGGTCTTGATTTGATACAGTGAGGAAGATGGGAACAAACACACACTTCACCAGATAGCTATTTTTTTTTCTTTTAGAATTGACAGGCATGTACCCTGTTGATTGACTGAGTAAGACCACCATTGCCAGGATCAGTAGTGACAACAACTGATAGCCATTGCAACATGATACAAGCATTGAATGAACGAGGTAAGTATACATTCACATACACAAGAAATTGTAGTGGAATCCAGACTTATCACTTTCCCCACTACAGTGCTTATAGTGCAGCTGTGAACTTGCGAGATAGCCTTCAGAGATTGGACCTCACACAGCTACATCTGCTATATGGAGATAATAAATACCACGAGATAAGATATGCAAACTTGAGTTGATTTCAAAGAACTGGCAGCAGAACAAAACTCGTAGAATGGGAGAACAGAAAGGTGGGCTAGAAATGATGTCAATAAATAAATTGTCCTCTTAAAAGGATCTCACTAATTATATAGCAGTGATGGCGAACCTATGGCACATGCAATCAGAGTGCCCCCCCCCACCCACATCTAGGCTGGCCTGAGCCGCTGGGCTCGATTATTACCATTAAACCTAAGACCTAATTTTGGGGAAGCAGTGTAGATAACCCTGTTAAGCGCTGTTAAACCCCACTGATTTTCATGCGAAAACTAAAGCGCGATCCTTTACCTGGGAGTAAGCTCGGTTGCTCGCAATGGGGCTTGCTTCTGAGTAAACCCTCCTAGGGTTGTGATTCACCCGTTGGAAGAGTTGCACGGTTGCTTCAAAGCAAAGCCATCGACCACCACCAAGCTTACTCCTGAGTAACGCACGCCTTGGAGCGAACCATTTTTTCTAAACGAAAACCTCAGTATTCACATTAAATTACCGTGTTGGCACTTTGCGATAAATAAGTGGGTTTTGGGTTGCAATTTGGGCACTCGGTCTTGAAAAGGTTCGCCATGGCTGTTATATAGGAACAAAATGGGAGCTTGCAGTGGGAAGAGCAAACCAGCAACTTGCCATCCCTTCTCCGCTGGTGGAACTGCTGTTCTGCTAGTATAAAGGTAGCTATGGCAGTGGAACTTTGGAACCAAGCTGAAGAAAATCAATTACATTTGATAAATAGTAGTTACAGCTTTTGGCCGTGTTTGAAGAAGGGTGCAGATTTTGGAAATAATTGCCACTCTAATGGGAAAATGATATCCGTGATATTCTGCGGCCTTTCCAAAGAGATCCATGCTGGATGTGTTTTGTTTACAGTGTTGTACCCAGCATGTGACAACCAAATATTGAACGCTACCATTCATCTCCTGATGATCATGATGAACTTTTTCTACGGCAAAGCAATTCATGCATTCTGGGCGCATTCTCCCCACGCATCTCATTATTCTCTTGTTGTGCTTGCCTAATCTGCCTTTAATCATTTCAAATTATCTGCCATTCATCTGAGATGCTGTTTCTAAGTTCTAATTGCCCAACTCTTAACTATTTTTGGTTGTTTCTAAGTCCTTTGGCTGTCAATCACAGGCAATCCCTTGTTGTGACATAACTATGCTTAATTCATCAACAGAGGAGAAGAGACCTTTGCATGCCATTAGCATCTCATCACTGCAAAACAGATATGCACAAAGAAAAGGGATGTGTCTGAAAACAGCCATGGCTACCATTTCTTTTTTTTTTTTCATGTACAGTCAGTGAGATTAACATCCACAAGACCTGTCGTTTAAGCCATCTGGATGAGCAAGAAATCCGTGTATGACCTTGTACGCTAGAAAAATAGTAAAAGGGGAATCGGGTAGCAAAACAGAGTCTGGTACGAACAAGTTCTTTTCAAATCATTGAACCAACAGACTTTAGGCAACTGTGAGTCTCCCCTCAATCTCTGAACTTTTTAATCTTTTCCACCTTTAAACTGCAGTTTAGTTGGAATGGGAGGAAAGGCCTGTACAGCCTGCTTTCACCAGATTTTGGAAGGTAAGCAAGGTCAGTATTTGGAAGGAAAACCATCAAGGGACTATCAAGGGCAAAGGCCACCTCTGCCTCTCACTTGCCTTGAAAGTGAGACCTTGCTGGGGTTGCCACAGGTGGGCTGCAACTTGATGGCACTTTACACACACACAGGATTGACATATTCTGTTTCTGCTTGTGACCTCTGAATGACAGATAGCTTCCCATCCCAAGCTTTGTCAAACCAAAGTAAAGGTCTCTTCCATTTCAAAATGGTGGATGGGGGTGGGACTGAATGGCTTTGAGAAGTAACCTTAAGTCACTCATGTATTTGGATCCTATGCATTTAGGTCAAACTCGTAACCTAATTTGAAGAAATGAGGTATGCTTCAATCCCCACTGGTGCACATATCACTGTCTTTACAGTCCGCACACAGATTGGATCCCATCAAGATTTCCACTGTGTATGGAGGATAATATTTGCTAATTTTGCTAACTAAAGCCCTTAATGACTTGGCACTGTAGCATCTGAAGGACTGTCTTCTCCCATACTTCTCCCATACTGCCTGGAAGTTAAGATCACAGGGAAAAGCCCTCCTGATGTCACATCAATCAAAGAAGCTTGTTTGGGATGGGGAGTAAACCAGACGGAGCCTTTTCAGTGGAAACCCCACGCCTATGGAACAACCTCCCCAGGAAAGTGGGCCTGCCCCCCCCCCCACTTTTGATCATTAGCAATTGAAGGTTTCATTTCAGACCGTATTTGGTTAAGTTTACTAACAGTTCTGAATTGTGATTTTAAGTTTTTAATGTTTACAATATACTTTATGTATTTTATCTATGTTGTAAGCTGCTTTGAGCTCCGTACAGAAGAAAGGTAGCTAATGAATGTTTTAAATAAATTAATAACCACCACCATCACCTCCGAAATCTATGAGACTTCCAATTATCTTCCTAGGCTATTCCTATGGATTCATCATCTCGCAGGTACTCTATTTTGAGCTGCAGCAGGAAGAAGAAATCTAGCTGGGAGCCCCCTCTTGCTTTGACCTGGTATCTACCTGCCATCATGGATGGAACAAGAGTTTCTCTGTGAAGTGAATTCAATAGTATTGGTGCTACTGTTGAAAAAGGCTTTAACCCTATGATCTCCCAACCAGCCTTCATTAGAGATGAGCTACTGAGGAACATTTTAATGTATGTGTCCTTGATAAAGCAGTAAATAATTCTTTAATAGCTTCTCTTGCACTTTGTTTTGCCTTTCCCTCCCTTGAGCTAACTTGGATCCAATAACTTATCCAGAAAAACTTATTAAATGTAAATTTAACAATGCATTTATTCCTATGTGTCAGCTTTGGTTAAAAAAACCTGGAAGATTCAGTGGAGAGCTAGACAAAATATCTACAATAAGTATCCACAGGAAAAAAACTGTCGTTGTGTGCAAATTTTTCATCTCACAGGAAAACTCCCAGATTTTCTTCTTTTAAAACCCCTGCCCCTGAAGCCAGTCAAAAGAAACGTGACTGTCTTATCAGCACAAAAAGAGTGAAGAAGCAGAACAGGAGACACTACAAGGATGAAGAAAAGCAGAAGCCCTTGATTGAAAGTCTGCAGAGTTGGGGATGTTAGAAGGGTCAGACCTCCCTCCCGTTGGAGACTAAACCTCTGGAGACACTTAGAAGCCTCTATGGATAAAAATGACAGACAGAACAAAACAGAATAAACTGTAACAGATGAGTAGCAGCCTGCAGCTCTTCTGTTCCTATTAAAGTACCATTTTAGGCATCAGTTCTAAACAGCCAAGGCTCAGACTATACCTTTTGTTTTCTTCCAGGGTGGTTTTAAAAAAGACTTTGTTTTCTTTTTCCAAACGCAGTCACTGAGGCTGCAAGAGGACTGTAAAAAACTGACTGAGGAAAAACTACGGGAAGATCAGCGATACCAGTATTGATCAAGGTAGTCTGATAGTCCATAAAATATGAAAAGGATGCAACGCTACTAAATGAATGCACTATGAGTATGAATGCATTTAAATATCCAATAAACAGTGGCACAGACACCATATGCAATGTATGACAATATGGAACATACATAAGGTTGCCAATCTCCCGATGGGACCTGGAGATTCCTGGAAATTACAACGGATCTCCAGACAATATAGTACAGTGAAAAGGGACATTTCCTTGGGTGGACTATATGGTATTAAACCCTGCTGAGGTCCCTTCCCCCCCCCAAATGCTACCTTCTCCAGGTGTCCCCCCCCCCCCCAAATCTCCAGGAATTTCCCAGCCTAGATTTGGTAATCATAAACATGCCATCTATAAAAACAAGATGTGCACACAGAACTGGGAACCCAAGGAATAGCAGTCTATCACAGAATTTCATAAAGTTAGAGATCTATACAGTCGTATTTGCAGCAAAACTGCTGGAGAAATTATCCCTTCTCAGACATTACGACTATGTCTACTTCTGATACACACCATTGCCACATTGTCTGAAAGAGACAATGTGGGGATTTCCCATGTGTATATAGCCTCTGTGCTCATTACTTCAAGACCTCATTTTCCAGAATTTTGGTTCTCGTGAGCTATAAGTGAAAAGCCATTCATTGCCCTTTCGGTCAATACAGTAAAAGTGTGCGTTGGGATTATCGAACTGTAGTTAAGAACATAAGAACATAAGAAAGACCCTGCTGGATCAGACCAGAGTCCTTCTAGTCCAGCACTCTGCTACTCGCAGTGGCCCACCAGGTGCCTTTGGGAGCTCACATGCAGGATGTGAAAGCAATGGCTTTCTGCTGCTGCTGCTGCTCCCGAGCACCTGGTCTACTAAGGCATTTGCAATCTCAGATCAAGGAGGCTCAAGATTGGTAGCCATACATCTACCAATTTGCTACCCTTGTGGTATACGTGGACTGTTAACATCTGAAAAGGGTTGTTGTGTAAGCTTGTTGCCTTAAAGTCAACATAGATAGCAATAAAGGTAATTTTGTTAGAAAATCATTCACATAATCACTTAAATTCACTACAAAAACCCTTGGCGGGGCCAGATATATCATGGGGTATTGAAAAGTGCCGTGACCAATATAGCCTTGAATAGCCTGATCTCATCAGATCTCAGTCTGCCCTTTATCCTCTATGCCTCAACACACAAGTGCATGTATCATATTTGCAGTCCACACAGAGGTTGGATCCCATCTAGATTTCCACAGGTGCATGGAGGAGAAGGATTTTTCTTGTGGGAGACCTCTGATTCCCTTCTTAAACTATTCTTGGTGGGGGGAGTGCCCATCTCCCCAAGAGCAACATTTCAGGGTCATGTTTGGGTGCCACCAGAAGGAGAAATGAGAAAAAAAAATCACTTTCCCCCTTCCCTTGTGGAAATCTAGGCAGGATCCAAGCCATCCATCAAACTCTATAATATACATATTAATATAGACTGTTGCCTCATGTCACAACAAGCCACACCCAGATTAGGGTTTAAGTGTCATTACTGGCTAAGTCCATGTACTGGAATGTCACTTTCAGACTCAGATACCCATCAATAAAATGGGAACTCTTTGGTTTTATTTCACTGAAGGCAAAGCCCATTATGCTAGACCCAACACAACTTTTTGCATATAAGCTTTTGAAAGTGAAAACCCCCTTCATCAGACACAAAATTTGATTCTCGAAAGCTCATACCCTGTAAAACCTTTTTGATCTCTAAGGAATCAAATCTAGTTGTTGTACTCCAGATCAACATGGATGCCCTCTGAAACTAGTCCCTATTATGGTTGCAATCTTAGGCACGATTCCTTTTCTATGTCTTTATGAGAGCACTTCATATCTTGTTTAAGAACCACAATTGCCTTCCCTTTAGTGCTTTTAAACTCTGGCTGAGTGTTTACGTTGACAGTCCTTAACTAAGTTTCATATCAGGCCTGATAGGGATGTCAGCAAGGTGCTTCTGAAGGCCTCAGAAGCATTGAATCTACAAAGATGGCACTTCTGTCAGCAACACGGGGGATGAAAAAGCATAAGCTTCTTCCTTTAGAGATCTCTTGCAGTAAACAGTGGGAGTGGGGGGAAGGCAGGTTTGTTAAAGAAGCTTTGAAATTCAAATCTTTGTTATAAAGCACTGTCGAAAGAGAACTGGAGCTCTTATTTTTAACACTGGAAAAAAAGACAGTGGTGAAGATCTGCTCAGATATCGAGCTATTTGAAGCCACGGCCAAATATTTTCTAAATTGCTGTTTAAAGAAGCCAGCCAAAAGCTCTTTTAACTGATTTTTACTGAAGTAGGAAGTGATACATCTGGAGTGTAATTTTCTCACTGTGTTTTCTGAAGTGTGGGAGATACTGGTGGGTATCGAGGTTAGAAGCTAAGGAACTAAATCTGGTTTTACTTGCAGGTCTGCAGAAGGGATTTCTGCCTAGGGTTGCTGATGTCCAGGTGAGGTCTGGACTGTTTCTGGAATTAAAATTAATTTCTGCAATACTGAGACCAGTTCCTCCAGGGGAAATGGCAGCTCTGGAGGAAGAATACAAGTGCCTACAGTAAATACAGCCATTCCTCTGAGAGCACGGATTCAAAGAGCACCATACTAAGTTAATATAATCCTCTTTCCCAAAGGTACCATATCTAGGGAACTGTAACTTGGGGAAGGAGCATTGATTTCTTACAGAAAATTCTCAGCAGTTTCAACAAACTCCCAGATTTTGGAGAAAAGCCAAATGTTAGTTAAACTAGTATACAAGCAATATAAGATTGTAATATAGATATTCCCCAAGGCATTCTCCTGTGGACTATCCTTGCAAACTACTAATATATGTTTGTTTCTGTGTCTCATATAGACACTCAGGAGATGCTTGCAAAATAAACCCCAAACAAAAATTTATTCGCTGCAAATCTTTAGCATAAAAATCTTCAGAACTGCCAAAACGAATGTAACCAATTGGAAAGAACAAACAATCTCAAAGGGCTGGATCCAAATGTACCCTTGCATGAATGGGACATACATCTATGTATTGTTAAAGGTCACACAGCTCAGAAAACCCACAACAGCCAGAACATACATCTGCTGCACAAGGAAGGGTCTGCATTTCTGCGGATTTCTCACTCAAGGTGCAGCCTCCCTTCTTGGATTCCAGTGTCCCCATGGGTCCTCCAAACCTCAAAAGGACTGAAGAAAACAAGGAGATGTGAGACCATCTATAACTTGTATCCTCCATGGCAGGGGTCTGCAGCTGTTCTCCAGATGTTCATGGACCACAATTCCCATCAGCCCCTGTGGCTCTCCAGATGTTCATGGACTACAATTCCCATCAGCCCCTGCCAGCATGGCCAATTGGCCGTGCTGGCAGGGGCTGATGGGAATTGTAGTCCATGAACATCAGGAGAGCCACAGGTTGCAGACCCCTGCTCCATGGGAACTGGGGAGAAAGATGTTTCCTGAGCAGAGTGGTAGGAGTGGCATGTGTCTCCTCCCTATCTCTGGCCACCCACAGGGGGCAGGGTTGCCAGATTCAGGTTGGGACACTCCTGAAGATTTGGAGTTGGAGGCTGGGGATGGACCTCAGTGGGTTTCAATGCCAAAGTCTCCCCCCTCCAAGACATCCATTTTCCCCCGGGGGAACTGATCTCTGTAGTCTGGAGATGAGCGGTAATTCCAACAGATCCTTAGAGGCTGGTATCCCAAAGCAGGATACAAGCACCCGGCATCTCTTGTACAGCTGGCAGTTGGGTAAACTGTTAACTTGGTGCAACAGAAATTAAACCTGTTGACCTTTTCACAGTGAAACTCTTAAAAGAGCAGGAGCCCAAGTAAGGAGGACAAAACACTCAGCTGAGATGTGGTGGATGCATCTTCAACTATAATTGAATAGTAGTACTACAGCATAAAAAGACCAAATCCCTAAATCCAATCAATGTACTTATTTCCAAACAGCGCCACAGAGGATATGATTGACAGAGCTGCTAGATGGAGCAAGGGATAGATCAAGGGGATTTCTCTATTCACCTAAAAGAAGTCCCAGGGTTGAAGAAGAATCTGAATTCTATAAAAATAAAAATAAAAAAAATAAGGGAATTAAAACTCCCCAAAATAACATAAACAGTTTCTGCAGCTTTAAGAGAAAAAATGCCATTGGAACTTTGGGTGGCTATTAGGGGTTGCCAGGCAACCATAACAATATTGCCAACTCTTTCTAGCTTTGGTTTCTGTAAGGCAAAGCCAAGGGTAGGTGGAAAGCAAGAGTGAGTTGGGAGGCGAAAACAGCTAAGAAAAGATTCTGCCCAGCCTCCACTGTCACATTCCCTGATGGATAGGCTGACCAGCCATCCCGCTTTTGGCAGGACCGTCTCACCTTTGGACAATTTGTCCCGCGTCCCGCGGGTTCTACAAATTGTCCCAATTGTGGGGAGGCTGCTGCACTGCCTTGGGGGGGGGGGGCTGTAGACATGGGAGCAGATAAAGGTTTGCTGGCCGGTAGTTGGGAAGAAAAGTAGGAGATAGGCCTGGCTGTGGTAGCCACTGGGCCCAACCCAGCAGTGGCAGCAGCTACTGGGCCACTGGGCCTGGTGGAACAGCGGTGGCCATTGTGCAACTTGGACAGACTGGGAGAGGCTGCCTGAAACAAGAAAGGAAAGAAAGCTGAAGACAGGGGCAGACAAAAGTATGTGGACTAGTGAGTGGGAAGGATAAAAGGAAGCAGGAAAGGAGAGAGGCTATTGAGGTTACAAGGGAAGGGAAAGAGGAACTATTGAGGGAGAGGGCTACAGGGAAAAATGAGACCCCCACAAGTCCTTGCAGGTCCCCCACATCCTTTCCTAATATCACCAGTAGTGTATATCATCAGTAGAGAGAACAGAGCTTGTCTTACCCTGTATCACTTCAGATTGCAGGCAAATGTCTGAACACAAAGAATTCTCCCATCTTTCACACGAAATGCCAAAGTGGTCCCTTCCTCACATGCTCATTGTTCATGAAAAGGCAGTCAAACCTGCTGCACCTTTTATGGAGTCTGATGTGATGTGTTCCAGGAAGAGCTGTACAACTATCTACTGGTTGTATAAGCAGGCTTTGGAAGGCAAGCCTTTTAAAAAGCCAATGGCAATAGCAGTGTATGTGATGTGGAGCACAGATCACAAAATAAGTGACGACACAGGATATCCAGAATGGAAAGTGAGAGCAAATAGCTCCACGGCTTCCATCTTATGCTGGTTAGACCTTGATGAAGGAGGATTTGGAAGCACAAAAGTGGCTCTGCTGCGGTACCGTTTGCTAACAAATCTGCAGCTACATACATAGATGTTGTGAAGCTGCATGTGTGATAGGGAAGGGGGCACAGAAAGACTGCAGAATTGGGTTGCTGTAAAGAGATCTGTTCTGGGAAACATCACCCTGTTTCTCTTCCTGACAGTGGAAAGTCTGTTCTTCCGCATGGGGAATATCATTTGTCACTTTGGGGGGGATGAAGACCAATTTCTTGGATGAATGAGTGCCTGAACAGTCTGAGACCTTTCCTTTGCGCCATGCAGGAAAAAACCCTCCCCGATAACAACTGCCTATAGCTAAGGCTCTGTCCGTTAAAGATAATGAGCTCAGCTCCTCATTTTCAAGAGTCACAGTTGTGGATTTCTGATCTATCTTTCCATTTATGCTAGACTGCAGCGGCAGCCAAGAACATATGCAAGGCAGCCCTCTCTGCTCGATGAAATAGTCTGGAACTGCCAGCATCTCCTGCAATTCCGTGCTTATTTCCTGTTCCGCTCATGTTCCGTGTGGGTGTCTGCAGAGTGGATGTCTTCTCTCCAGGATGACAGAACCCGGGTGAACTCTTGTTTCCTGGAGAGCACGTGAGAGGATGAAAGCTGTGAGTGCTTTCCCCAAGAACAGATACCCTCGCCAAGGCAGAAGGACACAGGCATGGAAGGCGCAAAGCCCCTGCTTACAAATCAACAGAAGGGAGGCGGGAGGGTGTGCGCAACTCGACAGTGTTGTTTGTGACACAAGCTTTTGGTGACTGGTCAGGAGCCCTGAGACAGGAACTGCGAGTCTTTTCAGCAAGCAAACATCACTAATCAATACTCTTCCGGGCAGGGAATAAGGCCATCAGGAGCAGGAGGAGCAAAAGATCATCTAATCCTCTATCCTAGGCTGGGTAGGGCAAGTCTAGCTGTTTCTCACAGCGGTTCACTTTCACTGCTCTCTTACTCTACCTGGATCTGCCATGTAAGGTCCAGTATACACCATGGTACTGAATTCATTTATTTATTGGGTGTTCTAATGCTCTGTTTCACTCCAATTGGACCCAAAAGTTTCCAAACCAACCAGTTTATGCCATGAATTTAAACAAAATGGACATATTCTGCGTGGGTCCTAATTCTCTGGGCCAGTGGTTCCCTGGGGTATGCATCCCCCGAGGCAGTGGTGGGATTCAGCAGGTTTGCACCACTTCGGCAGAACCGGTTGTTAAAATAGTGCTTGTAAACAACAGTTGTTAAATTATTTGAATCCCACCACCAGAACCGGTTGTTAAATTATTTGAATCCTACCTCTGCCCCCAGGGGTATGTGGCAGAGCATCTGGGGTATACAAAAATTTTTACGTAATAGGTTTGCTAATATGGGGGTACAATTTTAGGGAAATGGGTTGCCAAGGAGTATGTGAGTGAAAAAAAGGTTGGAAACTACAGCTCTAGGTTGATTGTCGTAAGCCCCGGACTGCAAACTGCAGGTGACGGAAATGCGCCTGGAGCTTAACGTTTGTCTTCATTCTAAATTCTATATCTGACCCTGTCTCTTGAAGGGCAAGTTGTTTTCCAGCGCTCTTTCTTGTGTTCATCTCTACTACCTGCTGTAGTTATTTATAATTCTTTCTGGATTGCTGTGTCATTTTATTTGCATCAAGTCAGCCTGCTCTCTTGGTTACACCAGGGATTCTTACAGAGCACTTGAATAAATAATGAATGCCAGATACATTGTATAGTAATTAATCTGAAGACAAATGCATCTAGTTGTCCAGGACAGAGAATCTTTTCTTTTGCCTCCTTAAAGAACTTCCAGAGAGAAGAAGACAACGTGTGATTGGTGTTTGGAATATGCTGCCACAGGAGGTGGTGATGGCCACTAACCTGGATAGCTTTAAAAGGGGCTTCGACAGATTTATGGAGGAGAAGTCGATTTATGGCTACCAATCTTGATCCTCTTTGATCTGAGATTGCAAATGCCTTAGCAGACCAGGTGCTCGGGAGCAACAGCCACAGAAGGCCATTGCTTTCACATCCTGCATGTGAGCTCCCAAAGGCACCTGGTGGGCCACTGCAAGTAGCAGAGAGCTGGACTAGATGGACTCTGGTCTGATCCAGCTGGCATGTTCTTATGTTCTTAAGAATTTCAGATTTTTTGGGATAATGAAAGAAAAAGTAAGCATTTGGGGTTCTAGTAGTCAGATGTTTAGGAGGAGTCACCAGCTGAGGGCTGTTGTCTCTGGCCCTACTCCTGGATGTCCTGGTGGCATCTGACTAGCTTGAAAACAGGATTTGATGAGTTGCATCAATGGTCTGATCAAGCGTGGCTACCCTTAAGTTCTTAAGAAGGCATGCCACATGTTTTCAGAATAATTTGGAAGAATAAAGCAAAATGCTTTGCTCATGTGTCAATTTTGCACAAACAGATATGACTTACAGTTATATAGATGTGCTCTACAGATGTGCTCTTTGAATTTTTACTCTGTTTTTTTTTAATTTTACCTCTGTTATCTTGAGACAGAGGCAAAGAAGAATCTTCTAGCAAGGACAAAGTTGGCTTTGGGCATGCAAATTCAGGTCGAGAACCCTGCTGTGGTGAAAGAGAACAGTGAACATAAGAATACGGACTCTATCCACAGTCCATACTTTCCCAAGCAGCGTGACAGAGAATTCTGGCAGCTGCTGACACTCCTATACAAATACAAGAGACCAGTTCTCCTTTACACATGGGTGTGCAACTCACCTGAATGAAGCTATACTACAGGTGGCTTGGAATCAGAAATTATTTTTCTGTCTGGGCCATTGATGACCATTGCTCTATTAAAAGAAGAAGAGTTGGATTTATATCTCCCCCTTTCTCTCCTGTAAGGAGATTCAAAGGGGCTGACAATCTCCTCCCCCCGCCCGCACAACAAACACCTTGTGAGGTGGATGGGGCTGAGAGAGCTCAGAAGAACTGACTAGTCCAGGGGTCTGCAACCTGCAGCTCTCCAGATGTTCATGGACTACAATTCCCATCAGCCCCTGCCAGCATGGTTGCAGACCCTTGGACTAGCCCAAGGTCACCCAGCTGCTGTGTGTGAGAGTGCACAGGCTAATCTGAATTCCCCAGATAAGCCTCCACAGCTCAAGTGGCAGAGCAGGGAATCAAACCCGGTTCCTCCAGATTAGAGTTCACCTGCTCTTAACCACTACGCCACTGCTGCTCTCTATTAGTGTCAGTGTTGTCTAATCTGACGGGTAGCAGCTCTCCAGAGTTGCCAGCATAGTCTTTCACATCACCTACTACTGAATCATTTCTGGAAATGCCTGGAGACTGATCCTGGGATTTTCTGCAAGCAAAGCGGATGTTCTACCACTGAGCCACATCCCATCCCCTAAGATGGCTGAACATATGAGTACTGCATCAAACCACAGGTCTCTGAAGATCAGTACTGTCCACTCTCGCTGGCAGCAGCTGTTCTTGGGGGAAGGTCTTTCACATCACTTCCTCACATCACTGCCAAAGATTGCACCTGCACTGAAGCAGCCCGTTGTGTCGGCATGAACAAACTCTATCATTCGTTAGATCTTGGCATGGTCTCCATTGTAGAGAAAACCAAAGCACCCTGAGACCGACATGTTGGGAAAGGCCAGAGTAAAAGCTGAATAAATAAAATAAATAAACCATCTCAGAGTTTCTTTCTAAAAAATCCCAGATAGCTTAAATAACAGAATAACGACACTTTGATCAAAATCACAAATACTGAAACTTTGAAATAGCAATGATTATAGCCTACAAAAGGAAGCTTGTGTGTCAGGAAAATTCAGGATAACATACATGTAAAACCATATGTCTTGTTATCCCCTTCCAGGTGGCTGGCAGCTCTTTAGTAAGGACAACAGTAGATACAGAACTAATACAGTAGCCCACTTGGCATTTCTGATTCCACAGCTGCAAGCTCATAATGAAGTGCTGCCTCTCTGCCTACAATCTTCCTGTCTGAGGTTGTCCCTTGAGCGACAGAAATATTAATTATAACAGTCTTCAGCAACAATTACAGGATTGCAAACAAGGTCTATTAATGGATCGTTGAGAACTACAGAAGCCCAGAGAGGGAAAAGAATAGATGTGCTTCACCTGCTAGAGAAGGTGTCCCTGTTTCGCTTTGGGGGGAAATGCTACAGGTGCATATGTTTAAAACATTGTTAGCACCCATCTCCACACTAGCTAGCCTTTCTCTATCTGTCTATCACAACACACATGCAGCCTGTCCAGACAATAAAAGTTGCTAAACGTGTCTGAGATACAGCTCTTTTAGAATAAATACAGCTAGGTTCACTGTGAAATTGTATGCCCAATTAAAGTTATGTACTTTTTAAGAGAAGGATACTGTTATGATTACTTTACCTATGTATACAGTTTCAGAAGCCAGCACAGGGCAACCTAATACAGATTAGAGTTATGGTATATCACCCTTTTCTTTAATTATCCCAGAATTTCATTTTGCCTTTCATTTGTCTCCTCCAGAGTTCCAGATTAACTAGGAGAATTTCTGGATTTCATTCTGGAGGTGATGAATGTATGGTTTGGTTCTTGTTCACTGCACCTCACTGCAGAGGTCAGGGGCGTAACGAGGCAGCCCTGGGCAAACTGTAGCCCTGGGCAAAACCTAAGTTGGATGCCCCCCCTCCCATGGGTGGCCACTCCACCATGACCAAATTTTCTTTTGCACCAGGACATTGGTGCCTGCAGGGGGTGCATTTTTAGACATACCAGCACCAAAATTTCAGCATATCATCAGGAAACTGTCCTTATGCTACTCCCCAGGTTTGGTGCAATTTGGTTTAGGGGGTCCAATGTTATGGACCCTCAAAGGGGGTACCCCATTCCACATTCTTTGCTAAGGAGATGGGGGCTACCCTTTTGAGGGTCCATAACTTTGGACCCCTTGAACCAAACTGCACCAAACCTTGGGGGTGCCATCATGCCAGTCTCCAGATGATACCCTGAAATTTTGATGATGATATGTCCAAGAATGCCCTCCCTGCAAAAACATCCCGAAATTTGCCCAAGAATCTTTGTTCTGCATTGAGTTTTCTGCATTGCTGTCAATGGGGGTTGCAGGCTGGGGCGGCACATTTTTGAAGGCACAGTCTCAAAACTTTCAGGGTCTCATCAGGAGACTGCCCTAATGATTCCCCCCAGGTTTGGTGCAGTTTGATTCAGGGGGGCCAAAGTTATGGACCCTGAAAACTGTAGCCCCCATCTCCTATTAGCTCCCATTGGAAACAATGGGGGATAGAGGCACCCCTTTTGGGAGTCCATAACTTTGGACCCCCTGAACCAAACCTCACCAAACTTGGGGGGTAGCATAAGGACAGTCTCCTGATGATACACTGAAATTTTGGTGCCGCTAGCCTAAAAACTGCACCCCCTGCCGGCTGAAAATGGAAAACCACTAAAAATACCCAAAAACGAACCCAGCATTTTGATGCCCCCCACAAGGTGATGCCCTGGGCAGCTGCCCACCTTGCCCAGTGGGCATTACGCCAGTGGCAGAGGTATAGCAAGGGGGGAAAGTGCTCGGTGCACCGGTGTGTCCTCCGCCCCGCCCTGGAATGCCCCCAGAACGCCCTCGACACACCCCCACGGGGCGCATGCCCAGTGTGTCACGCCCCCCTGTCCCTTTGAAGTTACGCCTCTGCCTCTCTGCCCATATTACCAACTGGCATGATAAAACACTGCAAAAAAGCAACCATGGTAAGATTCCACGTGTGATTACCCCCAGGTTCTTTTCTTGCAATCCACATAGACAAATTTCAAAGGGGTTTTGTTTTAGTCCACTACAACTGAAATAACCAAGAATTTTGTAGCAATGTATTGTCAAAGGCTTTCATGGCTGGAATCACTGGAGTGTTGTGGGGTTTCCAGGCTGTATGGTCATGTTCCAGTAGCATTTTCTCATGACGTTTCGCCTGAATCTGTGGCTTCAAATCCTCTGAAGATGCCAGTCACAGATGCAGGTGAAACATCAGGAGAAAATGCTACTGGAACACGGCCATACAGCCCGGAAACCCCACAACACTCCAATTCTGTGGCATCTTAGGGATTAAAAATTATGTGCCATAAAATAGTTGGTCTTCAAGATCCCATGAGACTCTGTTCTTTTCATATGCTGTTTTCTCAATGCACACAGGCAATCCTGGGTACGGTCAAACTGCCACCCAAAAAGACAATTGTGGATACAATGATAAGGATGTTACTTTTTTGGCAGTGTTCTGTCAATGTGCACATGTGCATTGGCAAGCATACAAAGGAGAAAGCAAGGCACGGATGAATTGACAAAAGTGAATGCTGAGCAAACATGTACATGTACAAAATTGGGAATTTAAACCACAGCAGAATGGAGGATCCCTACTGCACTGACTCCTCTTTAGGATCCACATGAAGAAATCTGGATCCCCAGATTCCAGGGAAAAGTTTGGACCAAAGGGATTTCAGAAGCAGCCCAATGAATACAGAAGATCCTTCAATGCAATTAGTGGCAAGTAGAAGAAGAAGAGTAGTTTGGATTTATATTCCCCCCTTTCTCTCCTGTAGGAGACTCAACGGGGCTTACAATCTCCTTGCCCTTCCCCCCTCACAACAAACACCCTGTGAGGTGGGTGGGGCTGAGAGAGCTCTGAGAAGCTGTGACTAGCCCAAGGTCACCCAGCTGGTGTGTGTTGGAGTGCACAGGCTAATCTGAATTCCCCAGATAAGCCTCCACAGCTCAGGCGGCAGAGCGGGGAATCAAACCTGGTTCCTCCAGATTAGATACACGAGCTCTTAACCTCCTACGCCACTGCTGCTCCACTGTAAGGGACAAGATGCTGGGGGCATCAATTCACTGGGTCATGAGTTCCTCTTTTCATCTGCAACACATTGGAAGTCAGGATCTATAATATTGTAAGTAACAGAAGAAAAATGCTTGTTTTTAGTTTAAATTATCTTGTTTTTTTGTTTAGGACAAAAAATGTTTCATGGGATGGTGGCTCCATGATGTTGGGGAACATCTGTGTAACACACAGTGTGTTTCAATAAACCATGAGCCAATCTTCTTCTGCCTACTCATGTTAGCTTATTTTCCTCTTCACCTTCTTTTAGGATTAAGAGATCAGAATGTCAAGGAATAAGTAATGACGTGGAACACGGTCAAGAGAGTTCAACACAGCTGGAATACTTCCAAGAGACTAGGCAGTTTTCAAAGAATAATTATTCAGACTCCTGCCAGTACCTTTTTGATGGCAATCCCATTGACTTTTTAAGCAAATGCTGCCTCACAGCGAGCTTCCCTTCCCTTCACCGAAGACATTCCATTATGCATTCATTTTGGCCTCTTCAGAAGTCACCATGCCGCAAATCAGAGAAGCTGCACAGCTTTCAAAAACTGGTAAACTGCACATTTACTTCCTGGTTCCTTTTCCCTGAGAAGGGGATCAGAAAGTGTTTCTGTTGCTCTGGGTTTTGTCACTCCTCCCCGCCTTCCCCCACCCACACAGGAGCTGTTCCACTGGCATTTCCAGGGGATCGATGAGGCTCCTTTTTAAAAATTTAAACACTTTTGACCTATCCCAGGAGTGAGAGATCATAAAAATGGTATTTTTTTTAAAAAAAATCAAAAACAGGTAACAACCATCTGAACCTGGCAGCAGGAGAAGTATGAGGCTGGCAAAATGGCAGCTTGGCTCAGGAGAAGCAGCAGGGAATCTCCTCACATGTAAACGGGGAAACACGGGAGACCCCACTGTGAGGTACACAGCTACATAGAGAACTGTAAGCGCACAAAGGGCTATTGAAATAAACACAATCTAGGACTTCAGATTGTTCTTACAACACCCAGAACTAGGAGGCTACCCAACACAGATTCTTAAAACTGGCTCATCTTTCCAACATTTTATGGTGGCAGACAGGAAGATACCTGCCATATCCCTGTTCCCATAGTAAAGACCCCTATCCAAGGCTGGACATCATTTCAAATTTGTAAAATCTATGCTCCATTGGTTTTATGTCGCAATCATTTACTCTGTTGAGGGATAACAATCATTCAAAGGACATCATATCAATTGCCCTATGAAAAATGACAGTGTGTGAACTGCATAGCGCGTTAGTGTTCATGCGCATGATTTACAGGCACCAGATGCAACCACCACATTGCACAGAGACTGAATGCTGCCAGAAGAATGACAATTACATCGACTGAAAAGTTGTATCTGAAGAAGTGAGCTGTGACTTACAAAAGCCCTGCAAGAAATTTTGTTAGCCTTGAAGGTACTGCTGGACTGTTGCTCTTCTGCTACAGACAAACACCATCATAAATCATAGCAACTATCAGTAAAAAAAAAAACAACTCAAGATACCACTTACATGCCAAAATAGGGAGAGTGATTTGAAGTGGACAGAGCCCAGAAAATTGGGGCTATCCTGTAAATAGTAACTACTGGACCATATCCAAAAGTCACAGTTCAGAAATCTGCAGCAAGTAATTAAGTCTCACTAAAATCAATGGTACTTAAAATTCTTATCCATGTAATTAACACCATTTCATTTCAGCAGGGCTTAAACTGACTTGCAACTTGTGCAAGTTCCTTTAATTCATTTCTACCTCCAGACTATTTTTAAATCTAGTCGCTATGCTCAGTCAGGTGTGAGTTTATCACCATGCATATGAATTAATTAGTACACACAACTGAGCCATGTTTAACTGGCTTCCTTCTATGCTCGCACAGGTCCTCACATTTCCCGTTAATATTTCTGAGCCGTAGCCCAATTACTAATGTCACAACCATAAAAATTAAACATGCAGCCAAAATGATATAAATTTAGCTTCTATAGATCTAATTCTGAACCTGGCACAGAGAGTGGATCAAAAAATCTGCACAATGGGGATAGGTGCAGATGCAGGAGATATTTCTGCAATTCAGGGGAAAACCCGAAGGTTTGCAGAAAAATCTTAAATAAAAAACAACAACAAAGGAAGGGATTTTTTTAAAAAATACGTTTTAAAATTCTGAGATCTTGCAAGATTATCTTACAAAGTTTGGGTATGTTTGAGGCAAGATTCCAGCATGGCTACTCATAATGCAGCATTTTTCTTTTCCTTCCTTTCAAATCTGTTCAATCAGTTTCAAGGAGACAGCTCTTTGTTTTCCATTAATGGCTATAACCCTTTGCTGTTCCCTTGAGACTGCATCTCTGTCTGCATTTACCTTGTAACATTATCTGAACAAATTTCCATCAACATTGTTATTTCTTTCTCTACCTCATAACTCAGACATTTGCTTCCAACACGCGGTTGCATCTATTCAGTTTAGACAATCATGGCCAGATAGGGATGCCTCTGCAAGCAGGACCTTGAAAGTAAGGAATAGATAGATTTGCCAAAGGGGGGGGGGGGATCTCCCTATCATTCAACATAAATATAGGTCAGGAATAAAATCTTGCGAATATCTGCAGAATTTCTAGCATCTTAACGTGTACTGTTTTGGAGAAAGCTCTTCCCTCATCAGATAACTGCATTTTCATCTGAAGTATGTGTTGGATACTGTGGAGTTTCCTCTAGAGATCTATAGCCCCTAGTTTTCAATAATACTTGAAGAATATGTCTTTTAAAAAGGTAAATGCTTCACATTTATAGACCATATTTGTATTCAGTTTATCCTCAAAAGCACTAAGAATAGCTTCCATGGGATTAACACATTTTGTCTTCATGAGCAGACAGTGACATAGGTATAGATATTTTATGGGGGGAGTTCGGGGGCGAGGCCATGCCCCCACCTGCCTCTGCGGGCATGGCCACACCTCCCCAAGCCCCACCCCCAGCCTAACTGCTTATAAAAGCAGCTCTCCGAGGCAAGGGATGGCAGACTCCCGTGACCCACCCGCCCCGCCTCCCCCACCGGCTGGGCTCCCAGCTGGCAGCCGGCAGTCCCTTCTCTCTCCCCTCCAGGCAGAGGGGGAGCTAGGGAAAATGGAGCTCAGTGCAAAATGAGGTTTGCACACACACATCCTCCGCATCGCATGCGACTCGCTGTGGATGCTGGAATCCACCCCCAAACAGCATCACTTTCAATGGTGTTTAAATTAGGGAGCCCAGATTCTCCTTTTAAATCCACCTTAAAGGGAGAATCTGAGGTCCCCAGATAAAACAATATTGAAAGTGATGCTGTTTTGTGGTGCATTATCCCCTACCTTGGAACAACATCACTTTCAATGTTTAAACTGGGGACCTCAGATTCTCCCTTTAAATCCATGCCGAAGGGGGTGGATTTAAAAAGAGAATCTGGGAAAATTCGGAGGGTGCCTGCTGTCAGGGGTACAATTGTTAAGTTAGCAGCACCAAACTTTCAGGGTATCTTTGGGAGACTCTCCTGATGATACCACCCAGGTTTGGTGAAGTTTGGTTCAGGGGGTCCAAAAGTAAGGACTCTCAAAAGTATAGCCCCCATCTCCTATTAGCTTCCATTGGAACCAATGGGGGATGGAGGCACCCGCTTTGGGAGTCCATAACTTTGTACCCCCTGGACCAACTTTCACCAAACCGGGGTGGTATCAGAAGCAGACTATCCTGATGATACCACCTAGGTTTAGTGAAGTTTGATTCAGGGGGTCCAAAGATATGGACCCTCAAATGGGTAGACCCATCTACTATTAGCTCCCATTGGAAACAATGGGGGATGGGGCACCCCTTTTGGAGGTCCATAACTTTGGACCCTCTGAACCAAATTTCACCAAACTTGGCTGGTTTCATCGGGAGTGTCACCTGACGATAGCCTGAAATTTTGGTGCTGCTAGTCTAAAAATTGCGCCCCCTGCAGACCAAAAACAAAAAAAACACTTTAAAAATATAAAAACCCACAAACGGGAGGGTGGAGCTTCAGACATGCAATTGTGGGGGGGGGGTGGTGGTGGTGGTCCTGAACCTGACACCCTCCCTTACCTACGTCCTTGTGAGCAGACTTGTGAAGCAGGGTAGACTGAACTGTAGGCCCAAGGCCTTGAAGGCCACCATAATGTGTTTCACAGCTGAGCAAGGATTGAGGAACAGGTGGATTAGATCTATGCACAATCCATCATGCTACACTGGCCCTGTCTGCAACCTCTTAAGATTTTTAAGAATTACAATAGGGTGGATCAGCCATACTTCTCAGCAAAATCTGAAGCCTTTCTGAAGCTTACAGAGCATTCCTCCAACTTAAATGGCTCTTCCACTGGAGGAAGAGACTTTTCCTCTCAAATTCATCACTCCAGTCTCTTATCTCTGACCATGATACCACTTGAACTTCCTTGATCCCTGACCCTAGTTTCTTGGAAGTTCCTGGAAAAGAAAATTGGATAAGATTGATGGCAGTCACCATGATGGCGAATCTTTGGCACTCCAGATGTTATGGACTACAATTCCCATCAGCCCCTGCCAGCATGGCCAATTGGCTATGCTGGCAGGGGCTGATGGGAATTGTAGTCCATAACATCTGGAGTGCCAAAGGTTCGCCACCACTGCCTAGTCTGATAGTTCCATTACCTCACATTGGCCCACTCTGAATGGGTCAAAAACACCGGTGTGGGCCCAGTAAAAGCACCAGTTGGGGGAAGAACTTCACACAGCTGCCACCTCTGAAACAAGGCAGCACCATGCTTCCC
This sequence comes from Sphaerodactylus townsendi, assembly GCF_021028975.2. Lineage (NCBI taxonomy): Eukaryota > Metazoa > Chordata > Lepidosauria > Squamata > Sphaerodactylidae > Sphaerodactylus > Sphaerodactylus townsendi. The sequence goes on from NC_059429.1 coordinate 113,781,681, forward strand.
CCCCCCCCACCCCAACCAGTGGCAAAATGGTGTTTTTGAAACTCGCTAAACTAGTGAGTTTTCCCAAAAACACCGTTTTGCACTCTGTGCTGAGAGAACAGCATTGGGTGTGAGGCGCTGCTTTTAGGTGTGCCCTTTTTTCTTTTAAACGTACCTTTTCTCCCCGCGCAGCACCACAGGAATGAGGGGACATGTGTCCTGCCCTCTGACCCCTGAGGAGTTGCCATGGCCATGGGGGCATGTTCCCTCATACCTGCGGAGCTGTATGGGAAGAGAAGGTACATTTAAAAACAAAAGGACATGCCTCAATGAGAAGGTGCCTTCATGAGCTGCGGCAGCTCCGGGGCCGCCCACAAGGAAGCATGAAAATGGCCCCGGGGCTGCACCGGAGTAATTTACCCTGGTGTGCAGCCACTTCCCTAGCCCGTGCGAAGTGGTCCTTAGAAACCATACTTTGGACCCATTTCATATTACTGTTTCCAGACCTGACCTGGCTGCAATCACCAACTACCCTAAATCCTGCCTTTTCTTTCCTGCTTCCTTGTATTCTTCCTGACATCATATGAACCATCTTTTACACAGTCTCCCGGAATCAGCTTTGTCATCACCATAAGGTCTTGCCTTAGGACAATGACTCAGCCTCAAGTGTCATAAAACCTTTCGGTTGTCTTTAAAAGCTATCTAAGGCCCTTTCTGTACCACAACGGTTCGCATGGACAGTCCCAGGAGGGCGGCAGGCAGCGGCACAGCCTTCGCACAGGCTGTGCCGTCGCCAAACGCCTACCTTGTCTCCTGGCTTCCAGCTCCTCGCAGAAGCCAGGGGATCCGCCCCCGCAGCCTGGAGCGACGGCTCTGGAGTTGCAGGCCAGGGGGGCATGTCCCCTGGCCTCTGCGACAAGCCGGAAGCCAGGAGACAAGGTAGGCATTTGGGAAGGGGGGGGGATTGCGCCTTTCAGCTGCTGCCATTCGCACGGCAGCGGTTAGAAGCTGCTGTTTCTGAAATACCTCGCCCAAGGAGCAAGGTTCGGAAACAGCGGCTTCGCGCCGCTCGGGGGCTGTGCGAACCCCTCCCCAGGGACGCTGTTTTTAGCGTCCCTGGGTCGCTTTATTCTGCCCATGCGGAAACAGCCTAAAGTATGAAAAAAAGCCCACCAACAAAATAAGTGAGTACTGCTCAAACCAAAGAAATATGGTCAAAAGGCTGCAATTTATCTTGGAAGCCAAAACACCAAATGCTTCTGCATGAAAGCTGCTTTCATCTGGAATTAAAGGCTTGTAAGTGGTTGCAAAAGCCAGAAATTATTTCTTTTAAAAAGGCCTACTGTTGTTATACAGTAAGATCAATAGTAGCTCCAACTTCAGGGAGATGGAAAACTAAACAAATCATCGGACTGGAATTGATTCTGCTATATTGTTGTCAAGCTTCACTGGACATACTTTAACAACCCACAGACTACCTGATCTATTTTTTTTAAAAAAATATTTATTTATTCTTTTATTAGGTTTAAACTTTAAATTCTACTTTAAACATTTTACTTTTAACATGGACTGTGGGGTTGGAGGTAGGAAAGGAACAAGGAATTCTAGGTTATGAACTGAAGCTTGAATGTACACACTTTTAGATTGTCAAGTGATATTTATGGAAAAGTTCAGGCAGGTGAAAGGCCAGCAAAGATGCAATTGAAGATCCCAATTTCCCACAGGCACTGCTACAAGTGTGAGCCTGCCCTCCCCCTTTTTACTCCTTCAACAACCTGGAAATTGGACTGTGTTGGGTGGGGTGTGATATAACTCTGCAGGCTGGGGTCTGTGTATTTTATATTCGCCATCTGGAGATGTTACATATTAGATCATTTTAGTGCCATTTTATTGTTTTTAGAATTTGTGTATTCTAACTTTGTATGTAAGCCACTCTGAGTGCAACTTCAATTAGGAAGGGTGGGGCATAAATGTTGGCCCTAATATTCCCAGCTTTGTTATTGTATTATTGTTATTATATATTGTTATATATTGTTATTATTGTTATATATTGTTATTATAAACCAGCTTTAAATTCTTGCCAAGAATACAGGGCAGGCAGGGAAACCTGGGTGCTTAATTGGATTATTTCTTAGCAATGGTTATGGGGTGGGGTGGGGGGAGAGACACTTCTGTGGGGGCATGTGTGATCAGTAATCTGTTCCTGTTGGCTCGGTTACATCTGTATCGGTTTTTAGAGAGCAGTAATAAACACCCATAACATTCTCTCTCACCCAAATTAAGATACTTGTTGATGGAGCCATCCCAAGTTTGAAATGCACACTCCCTTCCTCAAAGTCTTCTGATGCAAATGGAAGGAATCTCCTTTAGAAGCATGCCTGTGGGTGTATAAGGCCCCTAGGAGCTCTCTCTCTCTCTCTCTCTCTCTCTCTCTCTCTTTCTCTCTTACTAGGGATTGCCTGAAGCTGTGCCTCAGGACATCAACACTCTTCTTAAAGGAAGCCAAGGAACAGACACCTCCAATGAAATATATTTTTAAAAAGCAACCCTTCCTGTATGACATCTATATTACAGGCATGAGACCCCAGTGCAAAGAAGACCTCAGTGGTGTGCCCCGTAAGAGCAGAGCTTGGCCACCCCAGTTCCTGCTCTCCCTGGTTTACTGTGAGAAATGCAGGGAACCACATGCATCTCCTTTTGAACCAGGAACATTCCCCAGAGTAGTATGTGGAAAAATAATTTTCTGTCCCTATAGTAACAATAATATGTTTCGTCGAAGGCTTTCACGGCCGGATTCAACTGGTTCTGGTGGGTTTTCCGGGCTGTGTGGCCGTGGTCTGGTGGATCTTGTTCCTAATGTTTCGCCTGCATCTGTGGCTGGCATCTTCAGAGGTGTATCACAGAGGGAAGTCTGTTACACACTGTTACACATAGGACATAGAATCCCTGAAAATGTCATCCAACTTCCATAATGCTGTATCTCAATAAGAAACAAAGATGTTGCAACTAGAAGAGTTTCTCATTGAATACTGATGGAAACAGAAAGGAATGATACACATGCAAACCCAAGTGAGGTAATCCATATATCTAATTCTGAACCGGGCCTCAGAGTGCAACAGGGCCAAGAATAGATGATGTGTGTCTTTACAAAAAAGTCTGAAACTAAAAAAAGAGGCACTATCCTCTCCACAAGTCATGCACAGAAATCTGTTAACTTACTAAAAATGCCACTATCTTATATGACTACATGATGAAATCTGTGGCCATTCCGGGGGGTAGCTTGGGAACTAGCTTCCTTGCCTTGCCAAAGTATGAATGATGAAAGGGAGAAAGTGAAAAAGTAGAAAAAGGAGGTAAGGAAGGAAGGATGTAGGAGGAAAAAAGAAATACTCCTAGGGATGGGGGAACTACCAGGAAGAGGAAGGGGGAGAAAAATGGAGACTGGGAGTGGAAGGCATGCCCCCAGGAGTTCTTGTGGGTCATCCACTGGTGTACTATGTATCACTAAAATTGGGATTCAACTGCACCTGCCCCAAACTCCCTGCAGGGAGTTCCAGATGGGGCACTCCTGGGATGTGGCACCCAGGGTTCAAGGCCCCCCAGGCCCCCCTAACTACATCACTGAATGCAGCAACTCTAGTTAGCTTTCTGCATCAGCAGGAGATGTGTTTTGTGCAGTGAACTGTGGAATTCTGCTCATAAAACAAGTTTCTGGTAGTTTTTACTCCTAACATTTTGTCCCTATCTATGGCTGGAATCTTCCGAGCCACGGCCCGGTAAAATGCGTGTCTTTCCATGGCTTCTTGGTTAGATTTGTTTGTTGATGAGCACAAGTGAATCACTGAACACTTCCAAGTATGTTTCACAAATAAGTTCCATGTTATTCAATGGCACTTACACCTAGAATAGGCTGACCAGACGTCCCGCTTTTGGCGGGACAGTCCCGCCTTGAAACAACCTGTCCCGCTTCCCCCGGGTTTTTTCAAATGTCCCGGGTTTTGGAAGGCTGCCGCACTGCTTTCTGAGGCGCAAGGCAGTGCGGCCGCAGGAGTGCATGGCCTTCTGGGGAGCTCCCGTTTTGGAAACGGGAGCGCCCCCGAAGGCAGTGAGCTCCTGCGGTTGTGTGCGCATGCCCATGCGCATGCGCGTGCACAGCCACCCACCCGCCTGTCCCGGTTCGCGAAGGTAACCATCTGGTCACCTTAACCTAGGAAAGAGCTCTTAGGATTTCAGAGTTCATCTTGTGGTTCCATTCTATCTTTCTTCTTTTCCTTCATTTGCAGGTAAAGAATTGAAGACTTCTGGATTTGGAGCTAATCATCACTATTTCTTACATTCCTGAAATGGGCAGCATAACATACTGATTTATTCTCTTGCCTATAGAATAGATGTAATGGGACTCATCTCCCCTCATCTTGAATTATTAAGGTTACTGTTGGGATTTGGCAAGTGTCTGTCACACAATTGAGTCAGGAAATAGTTAACTGTCTGCCTGCTAAGAAGATACTGAGGTCACTGTTTAATGAGAGGGTCAATGGGTTAGCCATTGGTTAGTGTAGTCAGAAATAGCTAGCAAGTCTTGTAGCACATATGACCAAAAGTTATAAAGCTAACCTGTTGCCTTTGTCTAGCCTCACACATGGGATAAGCATGTGTAGAATGTAGCCTTCCCTTTTCACCAGCTAGCAGGCCACTAGTTGGATGGAACTGATAGAAAGCATTTATCTTTTTGTAACCTTTTTCTATTACCATAGCTAGTAAAGTTTATCTCGTTGTAAGAAACTGTGAGTGACTCTGTCTTGTTTATTATAAGCTCTGCATTATTTTTCCTCAATACTTACTCACAAACAGAGTCGATAAGGCTACACTTGGGGAGAAAGGTAATTCCTGGGACAAAGTATTAAGACATCTCCTCCATCCTTCCAAGACAGAGAAAATACTGATGTTCTGAAGTAAGTTTAAATCTGTATGAATCTATCAGGAAGGCAACCCTGAAATTATCCATCCTTCATAGGCATTTACTTTGTTTCCTTTTGTTTCCTAAAGTTTGTTTCCTAAAGTTTGGCAAGCTGAGAGGCCCTTTGGCCCCTGGTTTATATCCCATGAGAGACACCAGAATCCAGGATGTGGGATTCTGTTGTCTCTTTTTAGTTGAAGCACTAGGGGTATTTTTGAAAGGAGGAATGGCAGAATCGTCAGGCACAAATCTGTACCTTTTAATAGGCAATTCCTGGCCCCTGGGAATGTTCTGATGCCCCCCCTATTGAAAATTATGGCTTTACGCTTTGGGGGCACTATGTCATTTTGAATTAGCTGAGTATCTGCCTTGAGAAGACCAACAACGCAGAGAGATGTAAAATGCCACCTTTTGACCTTACAGGAATGCTGACAAGAGTTACAAGTGTCCAAAAGCAGTATTTTATATAAATTGCGAGAGAGAGAGAAGCAAACATTCCCTGCGAGTGCTTTTCCAAGGGCTGCCTGCTGCTGTATTAGCCAAGTCTAAATGAAGAAACCATCTTATGACTCATACTTTCCAGGCTCTGTAATCCGTCAGCAGGTTTCAGACTCCACCGTTTTCTTTTTTCCTGACCATTTTTTCCCCATAATTTATGCATTTGCTTTTCAAAAAAAGAAAATACACTTAAGGGGATAAAAAGACGTCTGACAGCTGAGAATCAAAAAGAGCCATTTTTGTATATTTTTGACGAAAGAAGTAAATGAAGCCAAAGGAATTTTGGGGGTGATGATCAAAGGAGGGGGTAGGGTGGGGCGGGGGTAATGCAATGTTTCTTAGTCTTTTCTTCAACGACCTGGTTAAACAATGAACATACCCACATAAGTTGTGTGAAGTTCTTCTTTGGCTTGAAGTTTCATATGTGGAGCACAACGTTTAATGGCTCCTGATCAATTGCTTTTGCTGCCCTGGTATCAGATGATGCCCTTGGTGGTGGTGGTAGCAGCCAGCACATGAGAACAAAATGGCAAGGAATTTTTAAGCACAATGCTGCAACTTCAACATGAGTAAGAGATTGTCTGCAACTGGGACATGGACTGTGCTACATCTAGAACACATGATGCTGCCTTGTATACAGTCAGATATTTTGTGCTGAGTCATGCTGACCTGTGACTAAAAGGCCTTGGGCTTACACTTCTAGGTTCTAACCAAGAGTTAACCCTTGATATGCTCATCTTGGGATCGCGTGTTGCAAGACCCATAAAAATGGGCCTTCAAGCAATCTTGGCTTACAGTCTCAAAGACAGAGGTTTCGACCTCCATTTGGCTATGGAGCTCAAACTGGGCTGCTATCCCAGGCTGGTAGTAGTAAAGAAAATGGGAAGGGAGAGAACTTTAAACCCTACCCTAAGCTCCTTGGTAGAAGTACAGGATGATAGGTTAGATAGCCCCTTTTTTGCTCAGCCCTTCCTTTTGTTAATCTACTGCTAGGAGAGAATCTCTCCCCAAACTGAGTGGGGTAATGCCACCAGAAGGGTGCTGCACAGTTGATCCTGAGCATTGGCTCCAAGAGGGGTATTGAAGCTACCTGCCCTTCCTCTAGGGTTGCCAGCTCTTGGTTGGAACTGGAAATTTTGGAGGTGGAGCCTGTGAAGGGTGGGGTTTGCATAGGGGAGGTACTTCAGCAGGGCCATCCTCCAAAGCAGCCATTTCCTCCAGGAGAACTGATCTTGGTCATCAGGAGATGCATTGTAATAGCAGGAGATCTCCAGGGGCCACCTGTAGGTTGGCAACCCTACCTTCTTCCTTAGCAGCCACAGCAGTAAAAGGGTTATGGTTTGCATCACTGTGCTGTAAAAGGGTTATGCTTTGCATCATGGTTTGCATCACTGTGCTGGATCTGTGGTTAATATTGCCTATCCTAAATACTTACTCACTAGCACAGCAAATCCTAAAATTAGGATGCTAAATGACTTGGGATTACGTTTGCAGAAGCACATATGGGCATCGTAACATAATATAACAGGGGCATGCTTAAAGCAAATCAGTTTATCCATTCTATATTTTAACAGCCTTATTGCCAAGCTTACAACATATAAATAAATGGCAGTCTGTCAACATGCATAACTATTTCAGATTGTTAAAGCCAACTGAGGATGTTTTACTACTTCTATGACCAATCCTCACCGTGGGATGATTATTATTTCTACATAACCTATTATTCCATCCTGTGACTGATTCTCCTACTGTATGCCGGTTAATCTCATTAGAAAAAAGAAAACTCTGCATCAAGAAAAAATTGAGTTTGGTGCCTAAAATTAATTGGCAAACAGCCCTGATGCCCATGAGCCTGTTTTCCAAGTAACCTGTCCTATTTACCTGAAAGGAAGATTATGGGATTCCCCCTCCACACAAACACAAACAGACACACAAGAAAAATAGGGGGCCCTCTTTGTTAAAAAGCTTTTCTGGGGAGGTGACCTTACATTTGGGGTCACTGTCCTTGCAGGCCATGTGACAATGTGAGAAATATGCACATAATACACAAATGTAGAGATGAGAAGGTTTTGCCAAGGGTTCAAATACCAAAAGAAGAAGAGGAGGAAGAGAAGGAGAGAGAGAGAGAGAGAGAGAGAGAGAGAGAGAGAGAGAGAGAGAGAGAGAGAGAGAGTTTGGATTTATACCTCTCTTTTCTCAACTGTAAGGAGACTCAAAGTGGCTTACAAACTCCTTCCCTTCCTCTCCCCACAACAGACACCTTGTGAGGTAGGTGGGGCTGAGAGAGTTTAGAGAGAACTGTTCAGCCAACATAACCCAGCAGGTCTCATGTGTGGGGTGGGGATCAAACCTGATTCTCCAGATTAGAGTCCACTGCTCTTAACCACTACAGACTAACAACTTCAGACTAACAACATTAACATTTATTCCAGCATACTGTTAGTCTTTAAGGAGCCACCAGTTTTCTCTTTTATTTTGCTACCATAGACTAACACGGTGATGTCTCTGAAATTTAAATGTCAGGCAAGCTACACTGCAGAAAAATGTCATGAATTAAAGAGTAGATGGATTGCAGCCAAACTGTTAATTCTTTTATCACACATACATGTCCATTGGGTCATCCTCAGCTGAAAGCCCATACACAGTACAGCAACCCCCCGACTGATCCCTAAAGCTGCAGCTGTCCAAATGTGCTTACAAAATCCTGGATTTAAAAGACCAGCAGGCAGGTCAGAAAGAGGGATTCATGTATGAAGCAATATAGAGCTATATCACATTGTCTTAGGTCAAACCCAGGAAGTAGTGGCGTACCTAGGCAAACTGGAGCTCTGGGCAAAACCTGAGTTTGATGCCCCCCCCCCCCCAAGGGCGGCCACCCTCCCCCATCGTGACCAAACAATGATTTTTTCCACCAGGTCATTTCAAAGTCACCATCACATTATAGAACATGCCCCAACTCACAAATCTGAACACAGCAATGGGCCATGCCCCAAAGCAGAAATATTTTTAAAAAACATTTTCAAAATGCTTTCAAATGCTATGAAAACATTTTACGGTGTTGTTTCCAGTCCCCGCAATTGGGGGAAACAGCATCACTTTCAATGGTGGGCCTTTCCCCACTTACCTTAAGCCCTGCGCTACTCGAGGAGAGTAGCGTGGGGTCCCTCGGCACTCCCCACTGAGAGGGGCGGCAACAGTGCAGCCGCCCCGAAGCTGCTGCTGTCGCGCCCCTCAGCGCGCAGCATCCCAGGCGCTCTTCTTAACGGCGCCTTTTGATGGCCCCGCGCAGAGCGCGGGGTCTTGGGGACGGCCGGCACGCTTGGATGCTGGCGCCGCTGAGAGCAGCGCACAGCATAGAGGGGAACGACGAGAGTAGGGAAAGGCCCGGTGTTTAAACTAGGGAACGCAGATTCTCCTTTTAAATCCACCTTAAAGGGAGAATCTTGGGTCCCCAGTTTAAACAATATTGAAAGTGATGCTATTTTGGGGTGGATTCTCCCCCACCCTGAAACAGCATCACTTTCAATATTGTTTAAACAACATTGAAAGTGATGCTATTTTGGGGTGGATTCTCCCCCACCCTGAAACAGCATCACTTTCAATATTGTTTAAACTGGGGACCCAACAACAACAACAACCTTTATTAGGTACTGAAAGAAAGAAAGAAAGAAAGAAAGAAAGAAAGAAAGAAAGAAAGAAAGAAAGAAAGAAAGAAAGAAAGAAAGAAAGAAAGAAAGAAAGAAAGAAAGAAAGAAAGAAAGAAAGAAAGAAAGAAAGAAAGAAAGAAAAGGAAAGAAAGAAAGAAAAGGAAAGAAAGAAAGAAAGAAAGAAAGAAAGAAAGAAAGAAAGAAAGAAAGAAAGAAAGAAAGAAAGAAAGAAAATAAGCATTGCCAGGAAGGGGGTGGATTTAAAAGGAGAATCTGGGGACATTTAGGGTGTGCCTGCTATCAGGGGTGCAATTATTAAGATAGAAGCACCAAAAATTTCAGAGTATCTTCATGAACCCATACTGATGATACCACCCAGGTTTGGTGAAGTTTGGTTCAGGCGGTCCAAAGTTATGGACCCTCAAAGGTGTAGCCCGCATCTCCTATTAGCTCCCATTGGAAACAATGGGGGATGGGGACACTCCATTTGGGAGTCCATAACTTTGGACTCCCTAAACCAAACCTCACCAAACCTGGTTGATATCATCAGGATAGTCTCCTGAAAAATCCCTGAAATTTTGGTGCTTCTAGCCTAAAAACTGTCCCCCCTGCTTGCCATAAATGGAAAAAACACTGAAAATTCAAAAAAAAATCCCACCTGCATTTTTGGTGCCCCCCACAAGGTGGTGCCCTGGGCAGCTGCCCACTTTGCCCAATGGGAGGAACGTCTCTGCTGGGAAGACTGTCAGGTCCACAGGAAACAGCGGCTACTCTTGGCTCTGTGGTAAGTGTAGAACGAACTGAACATGACACACACTTGCTTGCAAACCTTAAAACTTTAAGCATACCCCTAAAGAGGCACTATAAGGAGGAGCCATACAAATAGCTGGATTGTGATTTCATACTGGATTGGATGTGGCATTCTAGAGTGACCTAAGGGAGAGACAAATAACATTCATGCAGGACTTAAAGTTATACTTCAAACAATGGACAGATCTATGGAGATCTGCATTATACAGACTTTGTCTATTGCTGTTTGGGATGCGCAGCAGCCATTCTGCAGCATCTCAGGCAGAGAAAGGCCTTTCACATTCTGTCACTTGAGTTTCTGCAACTGAGAATCTCAGATACTGGGACCATCAACACGTGAAGCACATGTTCAGCCAGTCAGAGGAAATGTCCTATCAGTGAGATGCTGCCAACATATTTCAAATTGGCCCATGGGGATGAGGACTAGAAATGCCAATTTAGAAAAAGGAAAATGGAAACATTCAGAATTCAAATTCTGCACCAGATTCCAGAGCCATGCAAAAAACAGAAAGGAAATAAAAACCCAGTCTATATTATAAGCTCCTTTTTGATTTGTGCTGGCACACATTCTGTGAATTTGTTCAATTAAGGACAAATAGTTGGTCTTTCGTTGCCATCCATAATATGAACCTCCTAAATGAATACAAACCGCAATCTGGCAGTAATTATATGACTTGATTGGAGATTCATAATCAACCTTTCTACCAGGTGTCTTTTGTATTATTTTGAACAGCTTGATAAGTACAGTTTGTGTGTGTATGTATTTTGACCTCTGAAGAAGACCTACCAGGTTAAAATGCGTCAGGTCACTGCATGTAACAAGTTAGGTACAATAAATGTTGTGCTTTGTTGTTATTGGAGATGCAGTCCTTGGATTCAGATATCTATTGAATTATCATAATTTAAAGACTTTAACTTTGTTTTAACATTAGTTCTTTAAGCACTGTGCAATAATGACATATTGTATATATTATTAATTATTCTTTCCACTTTTCTCGTTCTTTTTAGGTTCTTAGGTTCTAGAGTCTACACACAGAATTTCAGAATGCAAATGCAAACATATATATGCAAACATATATGTATGTCTGTATGTACGTACGTACACACACACACGCACACACCCTGACAAGCAGTAGTTCCAGGATGTTTCATTTGGAGGTATTTCCAAAGACTAATGCTTGAGATTCTTTAATTGACAAAGCTGGGATTTGAACCTAGGATTTTCTGACACTTTGCTTCTACCAGAAAAGCACTTACCCCCCCCCCCCCGCTCCCTCCAGAAGTACAGCAGACATCTTTCTATAATAAGGCAGAAAAGAGGATAGCTACTGTCACCTTCTTGCAAGGAGAGTGGTCCAAGACCAATCACTGTGGCCACAATTCTTGCACCTGGACCCCCATCTTCATGAGGCGGAGGGTCCCAAGGTCACTGCAGTCTCTGCTGCTACTGCTTTAGTGCCATCACTTCCTGGCAGGATGAAAAGATTGTCATGTGACACGGACATGAAGTGATAATGGCTTTTCTTCCCAGGATTGCTTTCCTTGTTGGCCTCATGAAAGATCTTTCGATGACAGACCACCACGTCTGTAACTGGTCAATAATTTTGTTGGGTAAAAAACTGGAAGTTGCCTTGAAGATGTAAATGATGGAAAGGCAAGACATAAATATTTGAAATGAGGAAACTGTGGCCTCTCCCAGCAGATCCCTGTACCCAACAGCACTTCCAATAAGGAAGATCTCTTGTTTCTTTAAAAGCGAAGAAGCCCCTGAGCAGTCATTCCCCGGCATTTGATTTTAATGCTCTGGAAAACTCTGCAGAATGAAAAAGGAATCTGGGTTCAAGAAATAAATGAATAATGCACCATCGTGTGCAGATTGCCAAAAGGGACAGAGACTGACAAGAGAGCAGATGTTCGACATCAGAAGGGTATCTGGAAATCAGAACCTGTCTTGAAACATCCCCATCTCATCCGGTGACCTTGACACTTTCTGCTGGCTGCTAATGCAAAACCAAACTTCCTTCATCGCCACAAAATATGCAGAAGTATTTCAGGATACCCCCACCCCACCCCCCTTCTTACAGCTCGGTGATTCTGCCTGAGCTTGAAAACATCAATTATAACACAGATGCCAGTTCTATAATTAGAACAAGTGGGTCATTTTTAATACAGCGTGCATTACTCTCTTCCAATAATCTGCAGCTACACCTCCATCGCAGACAATTTTGTCATAGCTACACAAACGCACGCATCAACAGACACAAGGGCCCTTTCTTAAATGTCTTGAAATCTATGGTAGCCTTCAACTCAAATGCCACCTCAGTGGCCATGCAAAACATCTGGCCTGTGGTTTTTTTCCTCCATGCTGTGTTTGTGGTTAAACATTGGACCCCTTTACTTACACAGAGCAGAAAGGGTGCCATTCTCTCTTCTCCCTGACTGGACAATCCTAGCCAGTCAGGGTTCACATCATGAATTAGATGATTATGTCATACTGGAACACAGCTCTTGGGAAGGGCTACAAAACAGCCCAAGGAGAGGAAACACAGCCTAGGTTGGCTAGGCAGCACGAGGATACCATCCCTCTAGTATGGCACTGTGCTGTGAGGGGAGGCGAGGAAGCCACTTCCATACAAAACTGAACCTGTGTTTGCATGGATGCATGTAGTGACAGCCTTGCTATGCTGCATTGGTTTTCCTGAAACACCAAAAGCCTTGCCTGACCCTGCAAGCAGTGTGTAATGGGTTCCTTTCATACTCATGAGACAGTGCCTGGCAACTAGTGGAAGGGCTGTGGGCCAGGATGGGGGGAAGGGTGACACTGGCTGTGGCATAATGTCACTTCCCATTAAAAAAGGAAATGACAGAGGTAGCTCCAGGACAAAAGCAGACCAAAGGACACTATGGGACAGTGATGGCGAACCTTTTGGAGACCAAGTGCCAGGGGTGGAGCAAGGAGAAGCTGAGTCCGGGACATGCATGTGCCCTGTGCGCCTGCCATGCCGCCGTCTGCTCCTGTCCTGCCCTGGAGTGTCCCTGGAACACCCCTGCCACAGACCTGGAACGCCCTTGCCACAGCCCCACAGGGGCGTGCACCCAGTACGTTGCACACTCCTCGCCCCCTTGGCGCTATGCCACTGCCAAGTGCCCAAACTGGGACGACAGTGTGCGTGCCCACAAAGAGGGCTCTGAGTGCCACCTCTGGCAAGCGTGCCATAGGTTCACCACCACTGCTATAGGAAAAGAGCTTTGAAGGCTGAATGGGAAGACAGAACTCACAATGAAAAGAAGTTCAGGGACAAGCATCCTACCTTTCCGCTCAGCTAAGTGGAAGAATCATTTCCATTGGAGGAAGGCTCCTTAGACTGGAGAAAAGCTTCACATATTGTGGGAGGAAGAATGGTGGGATCCATGCCAGTAAATGCCAAATTGGCGAAGCAATTGTTTCTTGCTAAAAGAGACAATCATTGTGGGCTTTACAACAAAATGTGTCTGTCTGCACTGAGAGCAAACTTTCATATTTACAGTATAAAAAATTGCAGTGTATGAGGAAGTCACATTATCCAGAGGGAAAACAGCATGAGTTGCATATTAATCCCTCATGGCACGAAGCCCAGCCGTGTTCTTCTTCTCCATAATCAAGTGATAAATCTGTCCAAATAGGATTCAGAGTCGGTCCCCCTTGTTTATATTTTGGGACTTTTATGACTATGTGATTCTTCATCTGCAGAAGAATTGTGTCATGGCATAGTCAATTAATGACTATGATTATCGGTCGAGACAAAATGGACTCCAGATACTGAATTAAAGTCATTCATACCCATCTCCCAAATAAAGCCTTTGTGAGAAAGCCACAACAAAGGAGTGTCCTGCCTTCATTGTCTGGCATAAAGGGTAGAAGAATGAGGGTTTAAGCAAGGAAAATCTTGTTCAATCTCTTTCAAGATTATATATCATAGAGTAGACTATTCAAACATATGTAAGTGCATATTTAAACATATACACTGGCTTGTGTTTTGCTGAGAGGAATCAGGCTTAGATGGTGCCCTGATTTTGACACTGTAACGGTGTTTGGAATTCTGACATCTTCCAGAGCACTTTTCTATTTCGTTCTGTTCTAACCAATAGCAGCCATTTAGCCACAGTACCTACAGTAAGAAGCAAGATCTTATTTAAGAACAGTTATTCCAGTCGTTTTGCTTGAGAGCCTAGAGTCTCTCCTCAGTTTGCACAGACAGATCTGAGTCAAGTAGCACAATAATAAGAATAAGAACAATGTTTTATATAAGCATCAGTTCTTACATCCAGATCGTTAATATAAACTGGAAATAGTTTCAGTGGGTAACCTTGTTGGTCTGCAGTCAGTGGTGTAGCGTCAAGGGGGCAGGGGTGCGCGTGACGCATTGAGTGTGCGCCGGTATAGGGGCGTGGCGGGGGCGTTCTGGGGTGTGGCGGGGGCGTTCTGGGGCAGGCGGGGGCGTGGCGGGGGTGCAGGGCACGCACGTGCCCCGGGGCAGTTCCTCCTCGCTCTGGCCCTGTCTGCAGTAGAACGGTATTAAAAGGAAATTAAAAGGAAAAGGCATTAAAAGGAAAAAAGAAGGAAAAAAACAAGACGAAACATTAACAAACCAAAATGAATTATTCCAATCTATCAAGGATAAATGTATTATTATTGTTGTTATTTTGCCTTTCTCAATGATGTGAGGTGGATTACATATGTGAATCAATGTAACTAGCAGCACGGGAGATCGAATGAACAATATAACAGGGTTAGGACCAGAGGTGATATCCAACCAGTTCTCACCACTTCTCTAGAAGTGGTTGCTAATTTTTTCTGAGTGCCGAGAAGGGGTTACTAAAGCAACCTCCCTGCCCAATAGGGACTGGAGGTGCGTGTGTGCAACGTGCCACTGTTTGAATCCCACCACCATCGGAACCTGTTATTAAAATTTTTGGATCCCACCACTGGTTAGGACTGCAAAAATCAGAAACCAAGCAGAAATCTGAAAAGGGAGCTGAAGCAAAGCATAAGCACTGTGACATTAAATGATGTAGAAAATACATCGTGAGGTCCTACTTAACAGTGACAGTATGCACAATGCACAGCAGTAGAGTTCACCGTCACTATCCATTCATCAAAGCATCTTTCTGAACAATGTCATAATGATATAGCCCTTAACTGTGTGAAAAAGCTTTCCTGAATGTTCTGTTTTGCGCAGTTGGTGGAAAGAAAGGAGAGCGGGGGCCTCCCTGACTTTTAAAACAGGCCATTCCATAAGATGGGGTCCCAACAGAGAGTGCATGTGTATGGGCTGTTGTGGATCATACCCAGGTGGAGGCACCTGCAGAAGTCTTTTCTTAGACAGGTGAAGCTGTTATGGTGGAAAACAAGCGGGAGAGGCAGTCCTGCAGACTTGAATGGATTTTTTTAAAAGCTTGTTTGCTTGTGTAAAATTAATGTAAAAAATTAACTGTTAAAAAAAGAGAATAATGTTCCATGTAGAGTTGCCATGATGGGGGTGGGTGGGGTTCAAGGGAAGTGTTGATGGAGGAGTCCACTGGAACTACGGCTGCCAATTTCAAGGTGAAACCTGGAGATCTCTTGCTATTACAATTGATCTCTAGATGACTAAGATCAGTTCCTCTGGAGAAAAAGGTTGCTTCGGAAAATACGCTGTATGGCATTTCACCTTGGCCATTTCCCAATCCAGAGATGGTAACTCTACATGGAACGCTACTCTCTTTTTTTTAATAGTGAAAATGCTTTATTAATTTTACACACGTAAACAACACATACAGAAAAAAAGGAGGGAAAAGAAAAAAAACCCAAAGCTAATCCTCTCTCCCCCACTATAATAATAATAGTAAAAAGACACATTTCAAGACATTACTACATACATATATGGTGACATTCAGCTACGTCATTATGGATCCACGCACAAATCTAGTTTTGTGCTTATAGTTGGTATCAGTATTCCCTCTGCTTTTAGTTCTTCTTACAAAATTATTTTAGTCCAATCCACTGTTTTCATTTCAATCTCAAATCCTGTCATTATTTCTCTATTTGTAGATGTTCTCAGCAGGCAGTCTGCAAAGGGTTTCCAATCTTTAAGGAAACTGTCCATATTCTTGTCTCTTATAAACACTGCCAGCCTTGCCATCGCTGCATATTCTGTGACTTTTAAGATCCAGTCTTCTTGAGTTGGAATTTTATTGTCCCTCCATTTGTATGCATATAAAATCTTTGCTGCAGTGGTCATGTACATAAAAAGTATTCAATATTGATCTGAAACATCCTCACCCATCAACCCCAACAAGAATGCCTCAGGTTTTTACTCAATTGTTATTTTTATAATCTTTTGGATTTCTTTTAAAATCACATCCCAAAACAATTTTGCCTCTTTACATGTCCACTATATGGAACCTTATTCTCAAAGAGCCCTACAAACCTGCAATCAACCCTTATTACTACAATATGGGTGAGTGAAAGTTACTATCTGAAATTGTGGTGTCATGCACACTAGGAAATTTATAGTTTCCAGGCGTTTTCAGGTACTCCAGGTTGTATAGATGATGATCACAGATATAAGTGATTAAATGTAACCCTGGAAGCGTGAAGCAGTTCTCAGTCCTTTGCATTAAGCTTGACTTTATACAGTTGGGAATGGCTCAGTGATAAGCTCAGCTCCCAAAAAGCAATTCTGAAGCCTTTAAATTTTCCTGCAGTCATGATTAGGTTAGCTCCTTCTTCTGAATGGAATTCAAAAGACAGTGTTATGTGAAGCTTTTCACTTCAGATTGAAGCAATCTCTCTTTCTTCCCTGGAAGAATTGCTTCTTTGCGTTCTTTAACTGAAGGAGCGAAGCAACATTTTTGTCAGTGACGCGACTGGATGACCAGGCCCAAGCCCACGAAGCCTTGAAGGGGATGGAGCCTGCTAAAAGAAATCCTGCAGTGTGCTTGCTATTATAACTATGGCAACGTGTTATTAAACACACACAGTCACACAAAACCTCAAAATGGTGATCATGACTCAGTTCACACTCATAAAACAGTATCTAAATTAGCCACGATGGAAAACTTTATGCAATACCCAGTAAGGCAAAAAAAAAAAAATGTTACTAATTATAGCATTGACACTACTATGAGAACTCTGTGTACAAGACTGTTCTCTTCAATATTCTATCATGTTTTAATTCCAGCCTTCCTACAAAGACGTCAGAGACCCTCCCTACTCAGTGGTGTGCAGTTTTTTTTTAGTACAGGTTCAAAATATTCACTGCCATAAAGCTTGATGCATAATTTTGAACTAGTTACTTTTTCTGTCTGCCTAAACTACCAGGATTCTTGTGTGGCTGAAATGGAGACCGAGGCACTAAATATATCTCATTCTTCCTCCAAGGATCCTCAAGGAAACACACATGCATAACAAATGGCTTCTACCATAGAGTTTTGCCCCAATACCAGAGCGATTCCTCAGTTGTTGGCAACATGATGACATCACTTTCAGCGAATGTTGGAAATGACTTCACGTTGTGATGCCAGAGGCCTCGGCCTAAGTTTATTGCCAGCTAATCCCCTTGCCCCCACCTCCAGTTGTCAGGGAGTACAACCCTAGCATGTGGCATTTGCAAGCCAAATTTCCCCAACTGCATGAGGAAAGGGCTGGTTCGAGGCTGCTAATATATCAGAGCAGCAGATGATGTTCACCTTTGATGATCTGAAACATGCTTTGCTATAGTTCAATATAACAAAGTTATTTTAACAGTCTGAAAGGCATCTCCATTGTAGGGTAGATGGAATTTCACCAGCATGAACAGCCTGTGATACTAAGATAAGATCAAATATACCTTATATGTCCATTTTAATATTAGCACTTTGGGGAAGGGTTCTTTTTTAAAAAGCAATCTGTTCTCAGCATCTGACAAATAGCTAATCTATTTTTTCCTTAGCGATTTAATAAACGGAAAGAAACACCCAAGACAGAAAAGAAATCTGTGTTAATTAAATCTCATAATCCATACCATGCCGCAATTTAGCAGACAGCTAATGAAAGAAAATAACTTTGCAATACCGACAGGCACTTGGAGGGCCGCCATGTTGGTTCTCTGTGCCTTGGCAAACTTGCCTTTACTTTGTAGTGAAGCTATTAAATTATCAGAACAAACTCGGGTTTATACTTTTTCAAACACTATGGATTTTATTTCAAAGATCCAGGGGATTGTAGCTGAACAAGGATTTCTCCCTGGTTTCCTCATACAACTACAGGTCCCAAGAAGAAGGAATGATTATTAAACAGTTTGTCTCAGTCACCACCCTCAAGACCTCTGAAAGATCACAGTCAAGGACACTTTACACTGAAATATAAATGGTAGAAGGCACATGTAGTTCAGGCTGACCAGACGTCCCGCTTTTGGCAGGACAGTCCCGGGCCATCATATTTTGTCCCAGGTCCCACGGGTTAATCTTAATTGTCCCTCGATTTCTTTGGGAGGCTGCTGCTGCACTGCCTTCTGGGGCTTACCGCGGCAGCCTCCTCGTTGCAGGTAGCTGCCAGGGAGCGCATTGCCTAGCTTATTCAGCCGCTTCCTCAGGCCTGTCACAGGGCAGTGAAACGGCAAGCCCCAGAAGGCAGTGTGCGCTTCTGGCGGCTGCGCCGCTGCAGCCAAGCCTCACGCACCCCGCCCCAGAGTCTGGTTCTCACAAAGGTGACCATCTGGTCACCTTAATGTAGTTATCAAGTATCCTTGTCCTAGTGACTAGTCTATATACATGAAGCAGGATGAAGCTAAGGAAGGCTGAGATGCTAGACTGGATCACGTCCTTTCAGATTGCAACGGGAAGAGGAAAACACACCTTTTATTGATATATTAAAATCTCCCTGTGAGATGAAAACCAGCCTAGCATGCAAAAGACTGAATGAGATTCCCAGAGGCGGGAGGGGGGAATTGCGCCCAGGGCAAAATGGACCCCGGACCCCGCCCCCCCCCCCGTGGGCCCCTCGCCCCCACTTCCTTAGGCAAGGGTGTGTGGGCCCCTTACTTTAGTTCAGCTGGCTAAAAAGCAGCTTCTGCTGGGCCGGGGGGGGGGGCGAAGCAAGGGGGAAGGGGGAGGGGTGTGAGGACGATATTCCACCCCCATGTGATGCCAATGGCACGTGCCTAGGGTGGGGCGCCCTCCCACCCCATTGTAGCTATGCAACTGGAGATTCCCCCCAGATGTTTTAGTTATCTACTTGCGAGTTCATTCCCCACAGGGAAGCATTCAGTTGTACATTCAGCTGGACGGTCCATTGGGTATCTTCAGGATCCTACCACCTCATTCTGCTCTGAACTCGTGGCAGAAGCAAGAACCAGACCAGTGGTGTCTGTGTAGGAGTCAAAACGTTTATTTCTTAAAATATTTATACCTCATTTGTTCCACTGCCCGAAGTGACACCAAAGGAGCAGTCAAAAATCAGCACCAATCAAGCACTATTAAAATACGATCATAAAAGTGCCTTTTATGACACAAACAGCTGAAAAACCATCAGCTTCCATCAAACGCCCTTTTATTAAAATGGCTTTACAATGCCCTGTGAAACCAATCCAGCGTAGGAGTTCTCTCCTAGCCACTCCAGGAGGATATCTGCGATGGCAATGCAGAACTGGAAAAGGTACAGAAGAGGACAACCAAGATGATTAGGGAGCTGGAGCACCTTTCCTGCGAGGAAAGGTTGAAAGGTCTGGGGGTTTTAAGTTTATAAAAGAGACAACTGAGGGGAGGACATGATATAGAGGTTTATAATATTATGTACAGAGTGGAAAGAGCTGTCAGGGAACTTTTTCTTCCTCTCCCAAAATACTACAACCCAAGGGCACCCAATTGAAGCTGACAGTCAGTAGATTCAGGGTGGACAAAAGAGAATGCTTCTTTACACAGTGAGTGTTTAAAATGTGGAATTCTCTGTAGTGACTGCTACAGGTACAGACAGCTTTAAAGGGGGATTAGACATGTTTATGGAGAATAGATCTATCAGTGGTTACTACCCATGGTGTCTAAAGGGAACCTCCACATTTAGAGGCAGTCAACCTTTGAGTACCAGTGCTAGGCGACAACATCAGGAGGCCTCTATGCCCTGTTGTTCACCCTCCAGGGGAACTGGTTGGTCACTGTGTGAGACAGGACGCTGGACTAGATAGACTGCTGGTTTGATCCAGCAGGGCTCTTCTTATGTTCTTATGGCTGTCATAAGGGCTCTGAAGTTCTGAGAGGATCTAACTACATTTTGTGTGTTTCCACAGGTTCTCTCTGGCTTCCACACTCGGCAAGCTGTATATTTCCTGCTGGGAACTCAATACTCAAGTGCAAAGGACAAAGATTCAGATCAGAACAGCAGTATATGGAAAGAAGATGAGCCAAGCAGTGCACTGTAGCCCCATTAGGAAAACTCTGTGTACCCCAGAAGTCCATGTACTAATGCCACTAATGCCACTAATGCCATTCATTCATTCATTCATTCATTCATTCATTCATTCATTCATTCATTCATTCATTCATTCATTCATTCATTCATTCATTCATTCATTCAATTTGATATACCGCCCCATCCCCGGAGGGCTCTGGGCGGTGTACAACATCAACGTAAAATACAATGACAAGAGGGGTGAGTAAATAACAACCAATAAATAATACCTAACATGAAAAACTCAGCCCCATAAACTCTAAAATGTTAATTTAATTTTAAAAAGCGATTGCTACATTAAATTGGTGTCCCGCAAAAACCCTTACTTAAAAAATCCTCCTAACGAGGGAAGAGGGCCCTCAGGCTGTTTACGGTCAGAATATGGCACACAGGGTGGGGCAGAAGGTTAAAGCCACTTCTCCTCTTATTTCATTATCCCTACCTGGACCCCATTTGCTTGGGAACTAAAGTTCCCAGTAGGAAATTCACAGCTGACACGTGACTGAAAATCATCTGTACAGATCCAGGTAAGGCAGATGGAAAACCTAAGCATTATGTTCAGGCCTAATGCATAGTTTAGGCCTAAGAATGCACATAAGCCCAAATCAGAAGAGAGAGTCTTGTGTGTTATCAGAATTCTTCCTTATGGTAAAACCACCAGCACTAACCATCAGGTGCTCTACTTAACTTAATTTCAGAGGTTCCCTAGCAACTGACTTGCCCTCACTTCAGACAGTGGCTATGGAGAAAGCTATGCAGTTCTGACCAATTTTGCGGCACCCAGAGAAATGTGTGCTGTGAATGTCTGATAATTCAATCAGCTTAACAAAACGGCAAGTAGAAAAACAAATCGTGGTGGTGAGGAATTGCTGGTGATCAATATGCTCACAGGTCAGGGAGTAAGAAGCAATGAGCCATCCATCCAGCAATGAGCCATCCAACCCTTCAGAGACCCTGGGCAAGGAGCAATTACGATATGAGAACAAATATGGCCATTCAGAGGCAAGCAATTATCAGCAGAGCTAGGGGCATATCTAGAAAGAAAAGCACCCGGGGCAAGCAGTAAAAAGGATGTCCCCCATGACAGTAAAATTCCGCCCCCCCAGCATCCTCCATTGTGCCCCTTGCCTGCCCCGTGTCCCCCACCTCTCTCCAGAGGCTTGTGTGTGCGAGCAGTGCAGAGCTTCTCTTGGAAGAGCAGCCACCGCTCCACTCGCTTCAGTTTTTGGCAAGCCAGCACCACCACAAAGCATGCTGGGCTCCTTAGCCCTCCTCAGCCGAGGCACCAATCAGCTGCCAGCAGAAAGTATCAGGCGTGTTTGGGTGGCAGCTGGCCTGCCAAGAGAGCATCAAGTTGACAGCACTGACTTGGTGCGGGTTGGATGGCACACAGCTGCTCCGTCTGATTCGTGTGTGTGTCCAATTAAGAGCCTTCCAACATCGTGGGTCCTTGGGGAGGGCAGTCTCTGGGGGGGGAGGAGGAAGGGTGTGGGGGCCTATTTTCCACCCCACATGACTAAACGGCTGCTGCCCGGGGACATTTGACCCCGTATGTCCCCCTGGACGGTACGCCCCTGAGCAGAGCTGCATGTTTTCCAAGCCCAAACATGGTATCTCTCTTTTCTAGGAGTGTGGTAACTGCAGCAAAGACTAATGGGTGAAAGAATGGAGATCAGCTCATCTGTGGCTTTCCCCCTGCAACTCCAAACTGAAGCAACTATTGCCCAGTCAGGCTCCAGACATGAATATCCATTCCAAACATGGATCTGGATGCTGAGACCGGGGGGGGGGGGGACAACTGGGAAGACCACGTTCATGGTCTAAACAGGAGGGACCCCGAACTCTTGCTCACTCACTCTTAGATCATAGTTTTTGGTGGAGAATAAGAAAGAGAAAAGTTTCACCCTTAAAAATCCCTAAGACAGACTGAGGCCACACTGGGATCTGATTTCCCAAGAGTGACTCCTCATAATCAAATTCCACTCTCCAGCCACATAAACCGCCCTATCCTGACACGGACGAGGCACATGATGAACGATGGCAAAATAACTTGGTCAGATATGAAATGACGCACCAAAAAGAATCCAAGCATGAAGGACTGCAGTGAGCCAGGAGGTCAGCACAGTCAAAAGCCTCTTCTCAAAGAAGCAGGATTTATTGTGGGGAATTTATCCTGCTGTCTGTCCACAGGAAGGACAATTTAGATGAGAAAATTTGACTCTGTTGATGTGAGGAAAACAGGGGCCGGGCAGGAGAGTAAATGAGAGGAAAAGGAGAACTGAAACCTGACTAAATGCCTGCCCAGCAGTATCTATCTGATAGTTCTTCAAGCTATTCTTTTTTTTTCCTCAGAAGAACTATACCAAAATTTGCCCGAGATACTTCACAATTCTCATGCTGGGAAATGAAGTGACTGCATCTCTCTGAAGAGGCCCTGGCTGTTGCTAGGGACATTCTGACAGCCCGGAAAACCCACAACAACCATTCTGACAACCCTTTCTCGGCTACACTGTGAATGGGTCAAACCTAAGTAGCAAAGGGGTAGAGTTCTGCAGCCAGGGGTGACTATCTCTCCAAATATGTTCCATGTATTCAAATAAAATGGTATTCTTTCTGCCCCAGCCCTTCCTCACTTGGATCCTTAACCCAATTTTATGTGCTAAGCAACCCTGCACAACAGAATATCCTGGGAGGGAGGAGGTGGATTAAGGTGATGATGGTAAGACATTGTTGGTAGTTAATATGGATCCTGAGTTCTACACTCTAACCATAACACAAAAACACTCAGCTGATAATATATCCTAACTCAATCAATCTCAAGATGAAGAACAAGGTAGAGGTAGTAACTATTATCCTTCACAAACAGGGTTCCCAATCTCCAGGTGGTGGCTGGAGCTTCCCCGGAATTACAACTGAACTCCAAATAAGAGAAATCTGTTTCCCTGCAGAAAATGGTGACTTTGGATGAGGGACTCTATGGCATTTTATTCAAGAGAGGCAAAGGTGGGATCCAGCCAGTTCTCACAGGTTCCCGAGAGTAGGTTGCTAATTATTTGTGTGTGCCGAGAGGGGGTTACTAATTGGTGATTTTGCCACGTGATTTTTGCCTTAGTTACGCCCCTCCTCTCAGCAGTAGCATGCAGAACTTGAAGCAGTCTAGGCAGTGAGGTGTAATCTGCACCGTGGCAGTTCATGCCTGCATGCATCTCAAGCTGCTCCCGCCTAAGGATCAAGCTTGCAGCGGCTGTGTCCTTGCCACAGCCCTCGCCTCGGGAAATGCTCCCCCGCTCTCAGAATGCCCAGTAGCCACGCCTTCAAGTGCCCCACCTCCATCCCCACCTGGGACGCTACGCCACAGTTTGAATCCCACCACCATGGGAGCCTGTTACTAAAATTTTTGGATCCCACCCCTGCAGAGAGGTCTCTATCCTTTGCAAATCCTGAATAGCCCAGACTCTACCCATCAAAACCTCCAGGAATTTCACAAAGATGGCAAACAAATCCACAAATCTTTCTTTCCCCACAGATTCCCAGTGCAAATGGTGGCTGGCCTTGATTGTACATGTCTTGCATTACAGAAAAGCAATGGGTGAGGTTTCATGGTTTAACCATCTGCCTAGTTTACTAGGAGACACTAACTGAGCTAGCTAAGTGGTTAATACGCCATTCTGGGACACTTTGGAAACCATGCAGAGGTTTCCTTCTCTGCCCAAGATCAGGATTTTGGCCGACTAACAGGGTGATTAAGGGCCACAGAGAGACAGGGCGATGGCTCATGTCCCTGTGCAGCAGCCTAGCCTGCCAGTGATGCAGAATCTGAAAGCAGATCCAAAAGAACCTTCTTTCTTTTTTTTCTTTTTTTACAAATCTGGAGCAGACTGGCAAAGGTTCGTTGGGTGATGTTTTTAAGAGAATTGACAAATGAACTCAAAAAGTTGTGGCTATTAAAATTATTGATTTGGAAGAAGCTGGATATGAAACAGAAGACATTCAACAGGAAATCACGGTGCTAAGTCAATGTGACAGCTCCCACGTTACCAAATAGGATGGATCCTATTGAAAGGACACAAAATTATGGATTCTCTTGGATTATCTTGGTGGAGAGAAAGATTATGTGCTGGCTCTACTCTCTGTGTGTGTGAGTGTGCGCGCACGCACCGAGCAGGTTTCTGATGGTCTGAGGAGGATGCTAGAAACAAAGGCCTTCCTCTTGTCAGATCATTATTTGTTGAAAGCATGGGTCCTCATTTTGTGAGGGCAAAGGACAAATCAGAATGGTCTGTCCCCAGAGAGTAATGGTTTCTTTAATGTTCTCAGGATTTTTGAGAACCTCAGCAGGAACACCACAGAGGCTGTAGAGGGCACTGGGAATAGCAGACTCTGCATAATTGATGGAGTGGCATCCTCTTCTTTCTCAACATAGATCTCTGCCTTTTTTGTTTACAGAGGAGCCGAGGGCTCCTACTACCAGAGAAAGATTTGTGCTGAATCAGGCAAAGCATGCCACAGAACTCGTCTGAAAGCTTATCAGGCGGTGCTGACAGTGGCAAATGGGACCCCCCCCCCCCTCCATCTACTGGATATTGTTTGGCAAAACTGTTTAGGTAGGGTTGCCAAGAAAAATATCCCTTCCACTGTAACACAAGTTGAAGCAACACATCACTTCCGGTGAGAAACCAGAAGAGACACAGCATAGCTCTAGGAACTGCCAGAAACTCTCCTACAGCTATGTCACTTCCGGTAGTTTACCAGAAGTGACATGACACTGCAGCCAATGTTGTGCCCCTTAATATCCACTTCCAGCAGCTGCCAGGCACTGCCTAGCAACCTCAAGACAGTCACAAGTCTTTTGATTCCTAAGACAATCACCTAGGTAGGAAAAATGATTTGGCCACAGTAGTAAGGTGTTTGGGTACCGTAGTCAGGTCATTAACCAGGATGTTTCTGCTGGATCCTTTGCCAATAAAATTCTCTTATCTCATCTAATTTAAACTTCAGGGAAGGCAACCTTGGCCTTGCAAGAGCCCCACTAGCCTTCTGGAATAAACAGAACATGACTCTGGTGTCTGTTCATAAGCTCTTTACTTCTGCCAGGTAGTTAACAGCACTCCTGCAAGCTTGAGCCCCTGCACTACATCAGCCTCCTCTCTCTTGCCTTGCCTTCCTTTTAACCCTCTCAGGAGGTTCCCTCCCTCCTGGGAACTCCCTGCTCCAGTCTCCTGGTAAGCTGTCTGTTTTGCCCTGTTGGCCTGAGACTGATTCTTTGGCCTTCTCGGCCCTCCTTCTTGATTGCAGCCTGGCTGGGGCTGTGCCGGCCCCACCCTCTGAGGTTGCTGAGGGCTGCTGACTGCAGCTTGGCCAGGGCTGCACTGCTGCCACCTTTGTTCCCTGGAACTTCTGAGGCTTGCTCTCGCTCCTATAGCTCTATGTTTAATTAACCAAGTTCTTGAAAATAGCTGTCTTTAGCATGGATAGTGTCACCAGGAGGGGACAAGCTGAAGTAGAATCCAGATAAGATGGAGATGCTGAAGGTTTGATAGACATCATGTGCCAATCGTGGCTGCAATGAAAACATTGGAAGCTGTTGTAATGGTGCTGTGAATCACGGCTTTATGCTTTATTGTTATATATACATTCAAGAACATTTTTGTGAAGTGCATTGGGCCTATCATGTGGGGAGAAGTAGTTTTCCCCATGTATTTAAATACATAAATAAATGAGGATCAACACTGCATTAATTTCGGACAGGGTTTGGTTGCAAAGCATCTGCTTTACCTGCAAAAAACCCCCCCTTGTAGGCTTATTCGCCAGCATTGCCAGTTAAAAGGACTAGAATAGAATAGAATCTTTATTGGCCAAGTGTGATTGGACACACAAGGAATTTGTCTCCGGTGCATATGCTCTCAGTGTACATAAAAGAAAATACATTTGTCAAGAATCATAAGGTACAGCACTTAAGCACTTAGGCAGTAGGTGATGTGAAAGACCTGAAACCCTGGAGAGTTACTGTCAGTCAGAGTAGAGAATACTGACCTGGATAGACCAGTGGTTTAATTCAGCACAAGGCAGCTTTATGCTCTTGCTGCTGTCAATCAGTAGATGTTTCCCATATTACCTGTCACTGAGGATTAGGATCAGGGATCTGTTGGAAAGAGCATGCCCATATACCGGTACTTGAAAATTCCAGAAACCCATGTCCTGGCCATGCTTTCCAGATACAAGTGAACATTCATTGTATATATTTACATGACTATGAACTGAGGAAGTTCGTCATAAAAAGGAGGGTGGGGGAGATGGATTGTCATGGTTCTGTTGTCATATTTGATGGTGGTACAGTTGGATACTTAGAAAAGCAAATTAAACCTCTTGTTCTACAAAAGCAAGTGCAAGTGCCAGTAGGGTTTCCTCTGTTTAATATATGCAAGACGTAGCCTGAGATAAACTTAAACTGCTCAGTTTTGCAAAAGTAAAATAGGTTTCACACCAAGTCATAACTCGCAATGTCCCTAGCAAATTGATTTAAGTCTGCCCTGCACTGGCTTAACTAAAATCAGGCCCCTTCCGCACACGCAAAATAATGCATTTTCAAACCACTTTCACAACTGTTTGCAAGTGGATTTTGCTATTCTGCACAGCTTCAAAGAGCACTGAAAGCAGTTTGAAAGTGCATTATTCTGCATGTGCGGAAGGAGCCTCAGTTTCAGCCTACCACACAAATCACCAAGCAAATGGAATAATGGTTGCATCTTTTTTTCACAAAAAACAAGTGTAACTAGAAATAAACCCTGGTTTCTCTAGTTTGCAGAAGAACAAAATAAGTGGATGAATGCATAATGTTATTTTAAAAACTGCTATTAAATGGTAACGGCAAACTAAAAAAAACTCTGCAAATTAGTTTTGCAAAAAAGGCTAAAACTGAGGTGAGATTCAATTTCATGTTTAGGCTTTGGAGCAAGCAGGTACATTCTTAAAAGCCTAGCTGTACCCTGGGAAGCAGCCCACTGATATTGAATTCCAATTGTTTGAACAGCAGGAGGTCCTCCTACAGAAACAGCAAACCCTTTTTAGCTCCACCCTTGAGCCAGCAGCACTACCTTCTGGGAAATTATTCCAGGTATGCTGTTCCAAGAGAAAAAGAGAAGCAGAACAATTCATATCCAGAGAGATACAATGTCACCTGGATTATTTCCTCATGCACAGATTGGACCTTCAGCATTATTAGCCACTTCCTATTTACCACAATTAAAAATCTTGTTCTTTCCCTGAAGTACTCAGGGCACTTTCGCACATGCAGAATAATGCACGTTCAATGTACTTTCAAACCATTTTCAATGTACTTTGCAGGTGGATTTAGTGAAATACCAAAATCCACTTGCAAATAATTGTGAAAGTGGGTTGAAAGTGCATTATTCTGCATGTGTGAAAGTGCCCTCAGAGTGGTATACCCGGGCCACAGAGAGACAGGGTGATAGTTCATGTCCTTTGTGCAGCAGCCTAGTCTGCCAGTGATGCCATCTGCTCCTTTTGTTCTGCCATGAACATCTGCAGGGGCAGAAATGTGAGCACAGTGGCAAAGCATTGCCCATTGGAAGCAAGCACTGGATAAGTCTAGCAGCCAGTATGGTGCAGAAGTTAAGAGCAACAGACATTAATCTGGAGAACCAGATTCGATTCCTCACTCCTCCACATTAAGCTTGCTGGGTGACTCTGGGCCAGTCACAGTTCTCTCAGAGTCCTCTCAGTCCATACAATGGCAGGCCATGGCAAACCACCTCAGAATGTCTCTGGTCTTGAAAACCCCACTGGAGATCACCATAGGTCATCCGTGACTTGACGGCGCGTGTGTGCGCACACACACACACTTGTTAAATCTATAATGTATACTTCAAATGCAAAGCAGTGAATGAACATTTAGCAAGCTTGTCTCAGCTCATACCACAGCCTCCCCAGATAAACACACTTGGCAAATGTGATTCTATGCATATTTACTCCACTGTGCTTCAAGGGTATGTCAGTTACAGCCAACATCTGAGGGGATCCTGATGAAACCTGAAAAGTGGGAGGTGGACTTTTGCCCCCAAGTCTAGCCGTTGGGTCCAGTTACCAGCATCTCTCTTATTTATTGCATTTTAATCCTGCCATTTATCCAAGGAGAACCAGTCATGGAAGAGACAGTGGTGTGTAGTGGCTAGAGTGTTAGACTAGGATATGTGAACCCAGCTGAATTCCCGCTTTGTCAAAGAAGCCTGCTGGGTGACTTTGGCCAGTTATCCTCTCATAACCTTGTCTATATCACAGAGAATTTTGTCAGAATAAAAGGGAGGAGAGGAGAAATGTAAGCTGTTTTGGTCCCCCACTGTGAAAAAAGATGGGGTGTACATGAAGTAAATAAACAAATACATCGGGAGAATCAGTGCAAAATTTGAGGAAAACATCAATTGTTTCCTGTTTCAATATGGTTTGTTATAGCAAAGTAATGTGATACATAAAGAAGCAAGGAACAAATGCTCTAAAACATAATTCCAGATGTTCAGATAGCAATTAGGCCCATCAAGTTTCTACCAGGCATGGGCCAATTGGCCATGCTGACAGAGGCTGATGGGAATTGTAGTTCCTGAACATCTGGAGAGCCGCAGGTTCCCTACCCCTGCTCTAAAAGTACATTGCTTTTGATGTCAAATCTAGGAACAGGACTTTGCCCCCCCAACCCTTTACCCCCCCACCGCCAATCTTAAACTGTATCCCCTGCACAGCTTCACAGAAGACTTTCCCTCACCATGAGCTACCTCACAAGTAGGCTGCAGCGATGTGCGTTAGGGACATCTTGCAACAGAAACATTTTTTTTAAGGATGAGAAAAATCAATTCTGTTTTTCCACAGGGTGAGCAAGGGTGACATTTGATCCCGATGAGAATATTTTTCTTCCTAAAAAAACACCACAAGAAATTTGAGGAAAGCCCACTGTTCCTAAACTGGAGCCAGTAGAACTTGCTCTCCCACATTTTATGGCATCTCACCACCTTTGCCGGGGTTTTATGCCCAAATATATGAGTAATTTAACCAGTCCACACCTTCGTACATATTTCATGCTTGCTCGACTTAATGTGCTACCAACTGCCCAAACAAGAGGCAGATATCACAACATCCCACAGGAGAACAGAGCATGTCCTGTGCAGCGGGTCTACTTGAAACAACAGAACACGTGCTTCTTCATTGCAAAGACTTAGCAGACTATCGGTTACTTTTTCTTGAGGCCATCCTGAAGAAAAGCTCAGCGAGATCAGACGGGGAAATAGTTTCATACTTGCTCAGTGACCATCATCCCCACACTACTGAGTCAGTTGCCAGGTTTTTAATTAAGGCACTTGGATCTAGAGAGAAACCTTTTTGTAAGCTTTAGTTATTTGGTTTTAACATATTTTGTACATCACCACCTTTTTAATGCCATTAAAGGTTTTTGTATTTGTATTTGTTCCTAAGCAGAAGCCCCGGGTTGCAGCAAAGCCCATGACGCAAAGATCTGCTGGGAACAGTACTGAACAATCACACATCACATTTTACCTAAGACCCGTGTCAGTCTGTGGAGGTTCCTAGATGCGTTGGTCTAAATATGGATGAGGACAATAATTCTACAGGGCCAGTGTGGTGTAGTGGTTAAGAGTGGAGGACTCTAGTCTGGAGAACCACAGTTGATTCGCCATTCCTCCACATGAGCAACAGAATCTTAATAGGTGAACCGGGTTTGTTTCCTGGTCCTCCACCTGAAGCCTGACGGGTGATCTTGGGCAAGTCACAGCTCTCTCAGAACTCTCTCAGCTCCACCTACCTCACAGGGTGTCTGTTGCGGGGAGAAAAAAGGAAGGAGTTTGTAAATGGCTTTGAAACTCAGAGATGAGACAAGCGGGGTATAAATCCAAACTTCTCTTGCTTGACAGGTGTGATTGTTTCCATACTTGGTCTGGCTTGCTGTTTTAAAGGGAGGCTTAGCCAAATTCATTTTAGAAGAAGAAGAAGAAGAAGAAGAGTTTGGATTTATATCCCCCCTTTCTCTCCTGCAGGAGACTCAAAGGGGCTTACAATCTCCTTTCCCTTCCCCCCTCACAACAAACACCCTGTGAGGTGGGTGGGGCTGAGAGAGCTCTGAGGAGCTGTGACTAGCCCAAGGTCACCCAGCTGGCATGTGTGGGAGTGCACAGGCTAATCTGAATTCCCCAGATAAGCCTCCACAGCTCAGGCGGCAGAGCTGGGAATCAAACCTGGTTCCTCCAGATTAGATACATGAGCTCTTAACCTCCTATGCCACTGCTGCTGTTTTAGACTGTTATTAACATTAAATGCCCCTTTTCAGCCAGGAGTGGCTCCAGAGTAGAGTATAACAATAAAAATCCAGCAGAGACAAAGCAAGATGTTAGGGCTATGCTGGCATATTCTTGGCCATTTTTTTTCTGGCCCTAGACAGGCTGTAGCTCAGTGGCATAGAAGAGGCTTTGAATGCAGAATATTCATTTCTTGGCATCAGAAGTGCAAGGAGCCTGAGCAGCAGATGCTGAGGAAGGCCTGGAAAAACATTGCCCACCAGAGCATAAATCACCAAGCCAGATGTGCCACTTGCCACAGGCAAGAGGGAGAATGAATGGCAGCCATTTTCCAGTCATAAAATAGGTTTATGATCAACTGGGAATACGCTCTTGGGATTGCCAGGTACAGTAACAGCAAACAGTCTCTAGAGGAAGTCTAATGATTCAGTCATATGAAATAACCATATGGCTCTTTTCTCCAAATTGGCACTCTTTGTGGGAGAAGGATAAAGATTGGATAGAAAAGATCCATCCAGGCAGCCTTACCGAAGGGTTTGCAGCATTCACAAGCATGTGAATATATGCATGCAGCATGGTAGAGTATCACCCTTGAGAAGGGACCCTGCATAAGTAAATGCCTGGAAAACAAAAACCTAGCACTGGAATGTACTGTTGAAAGCTTTCATTGCCAGAACCAATTGTATGCTGGCCAATTACAGATAATGTACTTGCTGCATGAATGTCCGTTGCAGCAAGATTTCTTGTACGGACTTGTTTCCTCAAGCCCCACTTTCACTTTTCATCCTTTCTGCGGCAAGTGAGACCACTTTTAGCACAATGCTTAATTTGTTTGCTGCTAGAGTGAGGAGATTTGCCAGTGAGCACAGCTTTGCCCTGGAAAGCTTCCCTACATCCCTGACCAGCCTTCCCTCTCCCTTGTACCGCTTTACACGCCTTTCCCCTTCAGCCCCCCTTCCATGTTGCAGGTTGGTTCAAAAAACAGGAAAGAAGCTTGCTTACAGAACACCAACTTCTAATGCTCTTGATATTTTGAGATATCAATATAAAGAGAGCTTGGAAATAATAAACCAGACCACAGCAACACAGTCTTGAAAACCCCCAACACCTAGCACTAGAATCTTTCTCTCAAAATTTTTCCCCTGACAGGATTGTTTGCACATAGAGGAAGCAGTTCAAAATGGTATCCCTCACTTCCCATTCAAAATGATCAAGTTATTCTACCACCTTGTGATTCGATCATCTTATTCTGCTTGTATGCACCTCCTATTTGGCACATGTGAAAGAGCCATAGCCTGCTCCAATGTTCTACGTCCTCAAGTGAAACTTCAATTTCTCCAAAAGAGATTCATAATATCTTGGATGGATAAGGATTCAATTTTCCCCCTCTATTTTCGACAGTGCCCAACACAGGCTACATAGCTGTCATAGCAAACATAGAGCCTCCATGACAGGAAAAGTGACAATATTTCTAGATGCCAATATGGCAGTCCTCCAAACAAAATCATCCTTTTAGAGAATGAGGCAGCTTAAATCCTATTGACTTCAATGTGATTTACAATGCCATCCTAAAAATGCTTTTCTGAAAGTGAGCCTTGTTGAAGAGACCTGGATAGGAGGCTTCTGAGCAGAGGTGGGATCCAAAAATTTTAGTAACAGGTTCCCATGGTGGTGGGATTCAAACTGTGCCATAGCGCCAATGAGGCTGGGCAGGACACGACGGGGGCGTGGCATTCCTGGGTGGGGCTGTGGCAAAGACGCAGCCGCTGAGCCGGTCCTTGGGCGGGAAACGAATGCACACAGGCGCAGGCTGCCACGCACGCCGGTGCACCTCCTGCTAGACTGCTTCAAGTTCTGCGCACTACTGCTGAGAGGAGGGGCTTAACTAAGGCAAAAATCACATGGCAAAATCACCAATTAGTAACCCTCTCTCGGCACACACAAATAATTAGTAACCTACTCTCGGGAACCTGTGAGAACCTGCTGGATCCCACCTCTGCTTCTGAGTAGACCAGCTCTCTGAAGCAGCCAAACTGAGTGGAGGATTGCAGCCATGCTGAAGGAAGTGACAGTGTTATTGACTGATAAATTCTCCCACAAAGGCTGCAAAACTTGAGAGAGCATGTACAGCACAACGTCCAGATTAAAAAATGGTTGGAAACTAGTCCAACATTTTCAGAACATTTTGAAGGGGTCACATTCATCTCTGAACATCTCCTTGACTGACAAAGTAATTAATATGTTAAATGCCTCGGTACAGGACATCAGTTATACAAAACCATTTGTTTTTTAGCCACTGAAAAAACTTGTTGTATCTATTTGGCAACCAACCTATTTATATAGGGCAAGTTTTCCTAAATCCAATAGGATTTGTGGAAACCCACAAGGGCTTGCAGGAGGCATCTCATTTCCCCCTCCCTCACTATTTCCTCCTTCCCTTTCATGAAAGACTCCTAGCTG
This sequence comes from Sphaerodactylus townsendi, assembly GCF_021028975.2. NCBI lineage: Eukaryota > Metazoa > Chordata > Lepidosauria > Squamata > Sphaerodactylidae > Sphaerodactylus > Sphaerodactylus townsendi. The sequence continues at coordinate 113,814,792 of NC_059429.1, forward strand.
CTCTCCTTTGCCTGCTTTCTCCTCAACTAGAGCTGCCAGGTGGGGCCAGGAGAACTACTGGAATTACAATGAATCTCCCAGCTATGGTGGGGGGTATGGGAGGGAAAGGGGCGATTTTCCACCCCCACCGGCACGTGCCCAGTGCACAATACACCCCCCGTCCCCTTATACCTACGCCTCTGGTGGCACCTCACTTTTTCCCATAGCTCCCTTCTTACAGTATTTTCTGTTTCCCTCCACCTGGCAGCTCCATATCATTTCATTTCTCAGCCATTCACAAACATACCTTTTACTTGCCTCCTCTCTTCAGTTATATTTATTATTTACTTACTTCATTTTTACCCCACTTTTCTCTGCAGCGATAACCAAAGAAGCTTACATTATTATCTTATCTTCCTTTTTATCAACATCACAATCCCATGAGGCAGGTTAAGCTGGAAGTATATAATTGGTCCAAAATCACTCAGTGACCTTCTACCACCAGACTGAGATTCAAATCTAGATTGAAGCTCTATTTCACCAAACTGGCTTTTATAGAATGGCTGCTGTTGAACACTAGCAAACAGCAAGGTCTAGTTCATTAATGTCAGTTGGGTGGTATCAAGTTACCCAGAAGTTGCTTCCAGGCCAACCTTCAGGTGGGATATGGAGATCTCCCAGAACTACAACAGAACTCCAGACAACAGAGATCTTTCCCTCTGGAGAAGATGGCTGCCTTGGAGGTAGACTCTGTAGAATTACATTTGGCTGAAGCCTCTGCCCTCCCCAAACCCTGCCCTCCTCAGACTTCACCCCAAAACCTCCAGGAATTTCCCAACCTGGAGCTTGCCCAAGTAAGTCCTCCCTGAAAGGCCAAAATGAACCTGTAAACAACCCCACCCTTTCTCCCTGGCTTTTTATTCACAGAAACCCTCCCTGGAATAGCGTGGATACCTAGCAATAGCCAGTAAGGGAATCTGTTGCTTAAAGCTACAGGAGTCTCATTTTATTGTATTCAGGTTTTTTAAAACACCCAATGTTCCTTTTCCCCCTTTTTTTAGATTTCCCATTTTTCTGCAACTTTGTGGCCCTTTTCAGATTTGTAGAAAGACATCTTGCTCGTTCATGGCTCCCAGATTTGGCCAACTATGCCGTAAGAATATAAATTGGCAAGTGAGGGGATAAGATACAGAATGACATTTTGAAAAAAATAATAATCTAGATTACTGGTCATAAACCAATATGAAGTCCTACTCAAAGCTAAGATTTGAATAAAATCCACTCTACAGAGTGGAGAAAATGGCTGCTTTGGAGGGTGGACTGTATGGCATTATACCCTGCTGAGGTCTCTCCCCAGGTTCCACCCCCAAATTGCCTGGAATTTCCCAACCTGGAGTTGACAACCTGATTGTTAATGACTCAGTCTGGCAAATGCATTTGGATAGTACCCAATCAATACATACAAACAGTACTACAAGGCCATGCATGCTAGGATTGCATTCAACATAGAAGATTTATCAGGAGAACACTAGACCTTGTATTCAAGGATGTTTCTTGAAAAACACAAGTACAAAATGCATAGTATGTCTTCATGAGAGCCTTCCCACAATACTCCAACAGAGGAGCAAAAAAATCACGTCTCTTCAGCAAAAGAGGAAGGATTAAATTATTTGTCCAGGAAAGAAAAGAATCTGGACTACTTTCTATGTCAATAAATGCTGCCGTTTTGCTCAAACATGAGGGCCTTTCCTTATTTATCTTCTTTATTTAGAAAATGTTTATACCATCTGTCCAGTGAACCTGTCCAGGGAGGCTTAAGAAATAAAATAGAACAATATAAAACATTCAGAGATTACTTAAAATGAATTTAACTATTTCCAAGCTACAAGCACTATAAAAATTGTGTTTTTAAAAAATCAACCTGTTAAATAAAAGTCTGAGTAGACAGGAACCCAAAAGATAGCAGAGAAGGCACCAGACAAATCTCAAGGGTAATCCACATGTGAGGTGCCACTATTGAAGAAGCCCCCTGCCTGTGTTTTCCACCAGTCTCACAAACTTGATCCTCTTTGATCCGAGATTGCAAATGCCTTAGCAGAACAGGTGTTCGGGAGCAGCAGCAGCAGCAGGCCACTGCTTTCACATCCTGCATGTGAACTCCCAAAGGCACCTGGTGGGCCACTGCGAGTTGCAGAGAGCTGGACTAGATGGACTCTGGTCTGATCCAGATGGCTTGTTCTTATGTTCTTATGGGAAGGCAGAGGAGCAAACAGCAGGCTTGAGAGGTGGATTTTCAGGGTCAGGCTGGACAAAATGGGAGGAGGCTGTTTAGAGTTTGAAAGGTACGAACCTGCATCTTGAATTGTGCTCAGAACCAAATGGTCAACCAGTACCTTTCCTGCTTTTGACATGCAAATAAATGCAAGAAAGGATGGGGTATTTCATCCCATCATAATTAAGGCCACAGAAAGAAATAATAAACAAGCTGAAATAGCGCCAGTGTGCCGTAGTGGTTATGAGTGGAGAATCGGGTTTGATTCCCCTTTCCTTGAGATGAGTGACGGACGGACTCCTATCTGTTGAACCAGATTTGTTTCCCCACTCCTATACATGAAGCCTGATGGGTGACCTTGGGCTAGTCACAGTTTCCTCAGAACTCTCTCAGTCCTACTTCCCTCTCAAGGTGCCTGCTGTAGGGAGAGGAAGCAGTTTGTAAGCTGCTTTGAGACTCCTTAGAGGAGATAAATGTGGGGTATAAATCTAAACTCTTCTTCTGAAAGGTCAGTTAACAGTGTTATGGTATGTAGAGTTATTCTAGTCCAATGGTATCAATGGGTTCAGAGTCAAACCAACACAGAACTGATTTCAATAGGCTTAAGCTATATTAACTCTGCATCCTGTTGCATTTAGTCAAGCATTCCATTCTGAACAGCCAGTGAAATGCTTCTATGAAATTTACAAGCAGGACAGGAAGGCAAAAATATATCGAATTCAGAAGTACACTGCCTCAGAACCTAGAGGTTCAGTTTAGCTGCTACAGATAATAGTCACTCGCTACTTATGCCCATGTGATCTACTCTGCTTCAAGTGTACATTCCCTCAGGATTTGATTTCCAGTTATCCCTTCTTCAGCACTTGCCCTGCTGTCAGATCAGAGAATCCCCATTGTTTCCAAAAGCTCTTTTTCTCTGCAGCAAAAATAAAGGAGATCACCATGTATTTAGCTTTCTTAGGGTTTTCTCACTGCTCCCCATCTTCCCCCACTCAGACCACAGTGGTTCCTCCCACTCTTATGGATACCATTTCTGGATGATCAGAAGGGCTCTTTATTATTTTAACGGTGAATGTGGACTGGTGAACCCAGTGAAATTGACAAGGCTGGTCCAGCAAACTAACGGCAGCAGCAAAAATAACAACAAAAAAGGGCAACAGGCAGCTCCCCAGGGACGAAGGAGGTGGGCAAAATGGCAGATCGGCTCAGCTAGGGACACTTCGTAGGAGGGTAACCTGTGTAAACAAAAAAACTACAGGGAAACAAAGATTGGTGTAAACAGGAAGAACTGTGAAACAGCGTTAGAGAATCAACTGCTTCTCAGCCGTGGGGTAAGTACAGCATGGATAAACGACCACTGATACACCATGGATTTCTGTTTTAAAGCCACCCAAATCAGGGGTCACTGGAACAGCCATGAGCTAACTATGCAAGCAGACGATATTAACTACACAACAAACAGCATCCAATCAATCAGACAAGCAGACTGCAAACTATGAGGAAATGCAATTAACAACCAGACCTTATTACCAAATCACAACACTGGCAGTAACTGAATGGGATTAAAAAATGGATTGAACCCAGCTAACAATGTGGAGCAATTTACATGTAAACTTCAGGTCTGTGTACAACTCTGCCACAAAGCTTTTAGGAGCATATATGCTCCACGTAGCTAGTGTTCTAGAGCAAGGTGTGCTAGTTCATATGCTAGGCAGTGGTGGCGAACCAATGGCACGGGTGCCAGAGGTAGCACTCAGAGCCCTCTCTGTGGGCACGCACAAACAGAGTGCCCCCCCCCCACACATCTAGGCTGGCCTGGGCCTCTGGGCTCGATTAATAGCATTAAACCTAAGACCTAGTTTTGGGGAACCAGTGTAGGTAACCCTGTTAAGCACTGTTAAATCCCACTGATTTTCATACGAAGAACTAAAGCGCAATCCCTTACCTGGGAGTAAGCTCGGGTGCTGGCAATGGGGCTTGCTTCTGAGTAAACGCTTTTAGGGTCGTGATTCACCCGTTCGAAGAGTTGCACGGTTGCTTCAAAGCAAAACCACCGACTACCACCAAGCTTACTCCTGAGTAATGCACGCCTCGGAGCCAACTGTTTTTTCTAAACTAAAACCTCAGTATTCAGGTTAAATTGCCATGTAGGCACTTGGCGATAAATAAGTGGGTTTTGGGTTGCAATTTGGGCACTCAGTCTTGAAAAGGTTCGCTATCACTGTGCCAGTGCATGGAATAGCTGCAGGTCAGTGGGGATGGAACATAATCAGGATAAGAAATCATGTAATGTTAAGAGGTGCTTTTAAAAAATGCCCAGAGCTGAAAATAAATAAGTTATAATGGATGTTTAAAAGAACACCTATTATAAAAATCAGAATGGTAGTGAACTGGTTCATGACTCTATATACATTATTCGATTCCACTGTTCATGACTCCAAACCAGGCATTCTAAAATATGTAGTCGAAGACTTTCATGGCCGGATTCAACTGGTTGTTGTGGGTTTTCCGGGCTGTGTGGCCATGGTCTGGTGGATCTTGTTCCTAACGTTTCACCTGCATCTGTGGCTGGCATTTCGTAGATCCTGTTCCTAATGTTTCGTCTGCATCTGTGGCTGTGTTACACCTCTGAAGATGCCAGCCACAGATGCAGGCAAAACGTTAGGAACAAGGTCTACCAGACCATGGCCACACAGCCCGGAAAACCCACAACAACCAGCATTCTAAAACATCATTCCTGCTCAGCAGCCCAGTCCACATGAAAGGCATCACATCTGAGCCACAGTACCACACAGTCTCCTGGCACCTATTTAGACAAGTGAAATTTTAAAGGCCCCTCTCTCGCATTTAGTCATTTCAAACATTCAAATGTTAAAAACCTGAACGATGAATTTCAAATGCAAAAGTTTCTCCTTGACATTCAAAACAGGTATTTTAGATCTATCATCGTTACGATTTCCTTGATTTCAACAGGCACTGAAACATGAACTCTGCCAAAAACCAAAATCTAATATAATCAAACACAGCTGCATGCTAAAGATCACTCCAAAATTCCAATGAAAAAGAACCAGACGCCAAATGCCAATTGCAAAGAGCTGGGAAATGTTTAGTGATCAGCTGAGTATTTAGAAAATATCTGGCGGTGGAGATGGGACTCAAACTCAAATCAAAATTCACCAGACGCTGTTTTGAGAGAAAAGCAGTTTCAATTCTAGAGCAGTATTCAATATTCACAACCTAACTGACCAGGGAAGGAAGTCATGCAATTCTTAATCACCACTGCAAAGCACCTCAGAGGAAACCTGCCCTGGAAAATCCATATCCCTCTACAGATAAGAGAGAGGGTATTTAGGAGACAATCTAACAACCTGCAGCCAACTTTTATCCTGGCTAAATCCAATCCAACGGCAAGGGCAACAGAGGCAAGCGTGATTAAGTAAAGACACAGTCAATGAAGGAGTCTATATGCAGAAAGCTTATGCAAAGATAAACAAAAGGGGGAAAGGAGGATTGGGAGAGCCAGAAAAGCCAGTAGAAACACAGGATTGAAAGAAAAGTCTCAGGAGCAACCTAAGAGGGATAATTTCAAATCATACCAGATTTCTGCCAGCGTCTCACCAGCAGAAAGCAAACACTGAGCTGCTTAAGACATCAGTAAGCATCCTGCCCTTGTGACAAGAGGCAGACGGTACAGATGTTCCTATCAGTTTTTGTGTTAATACAAATGCCCCACAATTTAATATTACAAATATTCACAGGCATACTGAGATTATGACACAGAGTCGTCCCATTAGGCTAAACCAGATGACACGTCTCTGCTTACTTTTCTAAGGAGGGCCAATTAACAAATGCAAATACAGTTTGAGCATTTCCAGAGGGCTTTCTGTCATCACAGCTGACTTGACTCCTCAAGAAGGGAGGAGGTCTCCTTGGTGCAATGTCACATATGGAGATGGAGTGAGTCACGGTTCCCCCTAGTTATTCAAGAATCCTTGCAATTTCCATGTTTGCATCTTCAAGAAGTACAGCAACAGAGAGGGAGCAATTAGGAATTCAAAGCTGCCCAGGTTCTGGGGTGGAAAGTGTTTGCCTCAGGCACAATGGAACACACCATTGGCACCATCCCACAGTGATGACAATAAGGTCGGTTGGTCCATGACTATGTAACTGGCTTTAGGTGGGTTGCAGAACTAAGCCAATCATATAATTTTTAAAGGATCCATGTCTGTTTCTGTAAGAGGACAATAGAATGTAATTAGGTATATGCAAAAAGAAAGAGCCCTAAACTGAAGCCTGTATCAATTGCCTTACAGAGCAGCAGTGGCGTAGGAGGTTAAGAGCTCGTGTATCTAATCTGGAGGAACCGGGTTTGATTCTCCGCTCTGCCGCCTGAGCTGTGGAGGCTTATCTGAGGAATTCAGATTAGCCTGTACACTCCCACAAATGCCACCTGGGTGACCTTGGGCTAGTCACAGCTGCTCGGAGCTCTCTCAACCTCACTTACCTCACAGGGTGTTTGTTGTGAGGGGGGAAGGGCTAGGAGATTGTAAGCCCCTTTGAGTCTCCTACAGGAGAGAAAGGGGGGAGATAAATCCAAACTACTACTACTACTACTACTACTACTACTACTACTACTCCTACTCTTCCTCTTCCTCTTCACACTTGGGGGGCTCAAAAGTATTCTTCAGGAGTGCATTTTCCAAGTAGTAGTTCTTGCAATGGCGTTGCTATCCACTCAGCCACCCAACACAGCTTGTGAATAAAGTTTTAATACATCCATTCTGTTTTCCTCCTCTTGCCCCACTATAAAACTAAACTGGAGCCTTGACTGCAAGAACAGCCAAAAGAAGAAGAAGAGTTTGGATTTATATCCCCCCTTTCTCTCCTATAGGAAACTCAGAGGGGCTGACAAACTCCTGCCCCTTCCCCCCTCACAACAAACACCCTGTGAGGGGAAGGCACCTGGGGCTGGACTACTGAAGTCCAGGTCAAGAGTCAGCAGCTTCAGCATACAACATTTACACATGCCCTGGTTGAGTAGTTTACATCCTCCTCCTCTCTTCCTCTCTTTGATCCTCACAACAATCATATGAGGTAGGTTAGTTGGAGAGCGAGTGGCCAAAGAGCACCCAGTGAGTTTCCAAGGCAAGACGGGGTTGAATCTGGACCTCCCAGATCCCAGTCTGACACTGACCTCTAAGAGGCCCTGTTAGGCTTGCACACTTTTCTTCTCATGAACACAAAGACAGGTGTGCTCAAGGTGAATAAAGGGCAACCTGGAGATGTTCAGTTTATCTGAAAGTCTGCAGCAATGGCCCCAATCATTCTCTCTCTCTCTCTCTCTCTCTCTCTCTCTCTCTCTCTCTCTCTCTCACACACACACACACACACACACACGATGCACAAACTGGTCTTCAGGTGAGCCACCCATGAGGTATGTGAAGGACAAGAGATGCTGGGGTCACATCTCCCAATTTCAGTCACAGATTTCACAATAATACAGGAATCTCTGATCCATGTACCCCAATGCTCCCATTTCTCTCAGAAACCAGATGCAGAACATAGCCTTTTGAGTGGAACCCCCCCCCCCCAGCCCCCTTAACTTAAAGCTGGTTCACATGGCTTAGCGCTTCAAGACGCAGGCTCCCAACTATGTCTCATGGGCTAGAAACAAGGCACCATTGAGAAAAATACTGGGAAGACTTAGTGCAGGGTCAACAGAGGTAGTGTGTGGTCAACTCAGAAGTAAGAAAGCTTGCTGTCTATTGTGGGTTTTCCTTGCTGTGTGGTTGTGGTCTGGTAGTTTTTGCTCCACACAGCCTGCAAAACCCACAATAGCCAGTTGATTTTAGCTGTGAAAGCCTTTGACAATACATTGATGCATGCTGCAATTCTCTTTCTTTTCTGGAATATACCCTTATGGTCTATTCTTCTGCAGTGGCTCATAACATTCAAAATTCAGCTTATCCTCAAAATTACTCTTTTAAATTAATTACTCTCTTTTTTTAACAAAGGAAAGAGAAGGAAAACAGGCATGTGAGAAGATCCAGGACTAGGATTCATCAGGGGTTAATGGCAGCAGTTCACAGACATATAGATTTTTTGTATGTTTTTTAGGTCACCAAAGTAATTATGAGTCGATCTGGCTGCTTTAACATCACTGGTGATGGAGATATCTCCTGCTACTCCTGCATTCGTTTCCACCATTTGGTAAGATGCTGGGTTTCCTCGGAAAGCATGATGGGTTGCTTGCAGAGAACAACAACCACCTTTATTAGGCATATAAAATAAGCTCTAGAACATTATCAGACATTTGTAATGTACAAATTAGGAGCAGCAGTGCCGTAGGATGTTAAGAGCTCGTGTATCTGATCTGGAGGAACCGGGTTTGATTCCCAGCTCTGCCGCCTGAGCTGTGGAGGCTTATCTGGGGAATTCAGATTAGTCTGTACACTCCCATACAAGCCAGCTGGGTGATCTTGGGCTAGTCACAGCTTCTCGGAGCTCTCTCAGCCCCACCTACCGCACAGGATGTTTGTTGTGAGGGGGGAAGGGCAAGGAGATTGTAGCCCCTTTGAGTCTCCTGCAGGAGAGAAAGGGGGATATAAATCCAAACTCCTCCTCCTCCTCTTCTTCTTCTAAGCAAGAAAATGATCAAAACACAGAGAAACTGTATCTAGCATTAGACGTTACTCAGAAAGTTCCGTTGCTTGTAAAAGAAATTTTGCTACTTTTTCCCAGAGCATAACATCTGTATTGTTTAACAGAAACTCCACAACAGAATTGTCACAGTCTCTTTCAGATTTGTTTAGGGTCAGCCAAGGAGAGAAATTCCTAATACCCACGTATCTCGGACAGTCGAGTATAATGGGAGCAAGAGTCTCCACCTGGTTTTTACAGTTTTTTACCCGTTTTTACAGATCCTGGAGAGGGATAGATAAATAGCGACTCTTTGTAATGGCAGATGAGAAAGTATTGCATCTGGCCCTTGTAACAATCCATCTCTGTTGGGGTTCAGTTAATAATTCAAAATATTTAGCTATATATCCCTGTTCAGGTACTATTCCGACAGAAAGGAGTGAGCATGATTTATTTGCTTGCCCCAATAAGATACGGTATTCCTGTTCTAAAAGTTTGCCTTTTAAGGTTTAGAATATCTCTCTGGGGGATGCTGACAGAGAAAATAAAGAGCCCTTCCTCAGAAAGAGGCAAAAATATATATAGAGAGAGTTGCTCTTTGGGCCGTAAAGCCCTTGCCACCTGCTCCACACAAAGGAGTATATTTATGAAGCAGTTGCATACAATGGGCTGGTAATGTGTGCGGATTGTACTCATCAAATGATTATAATCAGGCACAGCTGTTTTGCTCATAACAACCGAGCAAGGTCTCAAATCTATATTCAACCCTTTGAAGAGTCAGACTCATTGCAATAGCCTGCTCTGGTCACATGATCCGATTCTTCGAGTCAGGGAGAGCCAATCTGAGGAACGAATGACACAGGCTTTTATTCTGACAAGAAGAGAGCTTGGATAAACAACCCAGCAGTTTAAAAGACACACAGAAAATCACTCCACCCACATAACTAAACTCTGAGATTTTGCCTCCGTTTTCTTCCCCAGCACATGAGGAGCCAGGATAATGTCCTGGGTTAACATGTTGGCCCTGAGTTCGAGTCTCCACTCTGCCACGAAACTAATTACATGACCTGGGCCTAGCTACCCTCTCTTGCTCAACCAAACTGATCTCACATGGCTGTTGTGAGGTTAAAATGGAGGAGGAGAAGAAAACCTTCCCTGACTGAGGAAATCAGGAGGGCTTCCACATTTCTATCATACTGCCAAATGTACAAAACAGAAGTATTCAGGAGAGGGTATAGAGCTATAATAGAATGGAATGGTTTGGAGCCTTCATAAAGGGAGTCAGATTGTAGACTATTGTATCTGTTATTGCGTTATGATCTTGGTCGTGTGCCTTGCCTTCGACTTCTGTAATCCATTTTCCACATTGCTACTGGTATACCAGGTATTTATGTGGGGGTTTTGTATGCACTGCATTGCCTCCTAATTTTGTAATCCTAGCCCAATTGCATTGTTCACCAGATGTCTTTTGCTGTCTAACTGCATTTCTTTTATGTATCATAACCCATGCTGGCTCTCGGCAAGAAAAGTGGCCTGTAAATGTATCAAATAAATTAAATTGTACACCTGAGTTCCTTGGCGGAAGAGCAATAGAAAGTCTGACACTTGAATTATTAACAAATATGCTTTCATGGTAAACTAGACGCATACTCCCTCCTTCTGTTCACCAGCCCCGTACTTAGTATATTTAGTAGCTTGAATACTTAGTAGTTTGAATACTGAACAAGCGTGCTGCGCCTCCTGACAAAAGAGCTGCAGTAATACCTGATGGAGCAACACCAAGAGCGATTATCCCTTTTTCCTAACTGCAGCCAAAAGTAGATTTATAATAAATGTTATACCCGCAGTTCTCCCGGATGGGGGACCAAAGCAGCTTATACTGCTCTCCTCTCCTCCATTTTATCTTCACTGTGTGGTAAGTTGGGCTGAGATATGTGACTGACCCAAGATCACCAAACAAGCTGGGTCTGCTCAATCCAGCAAACCTGGGTCTCTAACCACTACACTGGCTGTGGTAGCTCAGGGAGGTTCTTAAACCCCCTTTGTTTCATAAAGGAGGGGATATGTTCCACCCTCCTGGTCTCTGCTGCCTTTATCCACAATGGGGACCCAAGGTGCTTTACAGTGTTATCTCATCCTCCATTTTATCATCACAACTACCATGTAAGGTAGGCCTAGCTAAGAGTGTGTGGCCCAAACGCAAGCAGCAACCCTCTGGGGCAGAGTGAAGCCTTGATCTCCTTGATTCTAGTCTGACATTCTACATCACACTGGCTCCAAGGTCTCTGGGAATGAGTGTAGTGGTTAAGAGCAGGTGCACTCTAATCTGGGGAACCGGTTTTGATTCCCACCTCTGCCACTTGAGCTGTGGAGGATTATCTGGTGAACTAGATTAGCTTGTGCACTCCAACACAGCTGGGTGACCTTGGGCGTGTCACAGTTCTTTGGAGCTCGCTCAGCCCCACCTACCTCACAGGGGGTTTGTTGTGAGGGGGGAAGGGGAAGGACATTGTAAGCCCCTTTGAGACTCCTTATAGGAGAGAAAGGGAAGATATAAATCCAGACTCTTCTAGTTCTTCAACTTCTTTTGTAAAAATCCTACCTGTGCTGCTTTTTGCCATGATATGGCACCGTAACAGCTTGTATCATTCACCTATCCTCCTCACAACAATCCAGAGAGGGTTGTTCATTCTTACCACAACCCTAAGAGGATGTTACTGGCCCAAGGTCACCTAACATGGAAGACTGGTGATTTGAACCTGGATCTCTTAGATTCTAGTCACACACTCTACACCTCACAGGCACTGATAGTAATAAAGGGGATATTTTCCACCCTCCCTGCCTCTGCTTTCTACCCATCCTGCCTTCTTGTGAGTAAATCTTTGCTTCCATTGCATCGTTTGGGAGCTAATCTGTTCCAAAATGTTCTGATTCTCTTAAATGTTGGCACTCCAAGTCCCATGAATATCTTGAAATAGGTGACCAATTTTGAGAGGCCTAGATTAGGCCTGCCACAAAGAATCCTGGCTTCTATGGCAGTGTGGGTGTGAAAGGTTTTTTTCTTAAAGATAATGTGGGCCAGTGTCCTCTGAACCCTTTTAATTATGCATCCCAACTCTCACCGAGATCCATTAGACAAGTTTGAGATTCATAGCTTTATTTTCTGATGAGTTATGTCTGCCAAGGACAAGCAAAAGAAACCAACAAATGAGTCAGCGTGGTGTCGTGGTTAAGAGCAGGTGGACTCTAATCTGGAGAACTGGGTTCAATTCTTCATTCCTCCAAATGAGCCATGGACTCTAATCTTGTGAAAAGGTGTTTTTTTACCCACTCTTCCACATGAAGCCTGCTGAGCGACCTGAGTGATCAACCCTAGACACACAGTTCTTTCAGAACTCTCTCAGCCCCACCTATCTCACAAGGTGTGTCTAGTGTGAGGACAGGAAAAGAAGGCAATTATAAGCAGCTCTGAGACTCCTTACAGTTGAGAACAGCGGGATATAAATCCAAACTCCTCTTCTTCTCTTCTAGTATGGATTAAATCAACCTAGAAAGTTTTCCTGATTATGCCATGTGGTCATGGTGGTTACATTTGTTCCATGTAGTCATCTTTGGAAATGGGGGGTGGGTGGGTAAATCTATGCAGCATTCAAGACATCAGAGGGAACTTCCATTTACACCAAAACCACTGGGACCCTGACACTGAAGTCCTATGCAGTCAGTCCAGTTAAAACCACCAACATCAACAGACTCACTAAGATATCGCACTCTGGTGTGCTTACATTTGCCTGGCTCCAGTGTAAGTTGCCCTGAGCCCTATTTGGGAAAGAATAACTTAGAAGACCAACAAATAAATAAAATAAAATAAGTGGCCTGTTTAAAGTGATTATCTGGCTAGCCAGTGGTGGGATCCAAAAATTTTAGTAACAGGTTCCCATGGTGGTGGGATGCAAACTGTGGCGTAGCGCCAATGGGGCTGGGCGGGGCATGATGGGAGCGTGGCCAGGCATTCCGGGGGCAGGGCATTCCTGGGCGGGGCTGTGGCAAGGATGCAGCCGCTATACCATCCTTGGAGTGAGAGGAGAGGAAACGAAGATGCACGCAGGCTTGCGCATGAGCTGCCATGCACGCTGCCTGGAGTGCACCTCACTGCTAGATCACTGCTTCAAGAAGTTCTGCATCGCTACTACGTGCGAGAGGAGGCGCGTAACTAAGGCAAAAATCACGTGGCAAAATCACCAATTAGTAACCCCCTCTCGGCACACACAAATAAATAATAACCTACTCTCGGGAACCTGTGAGAACCTGCTGGATCCCACCTCTGTGGCTAGCCCAGCATATACTGCCCTACTGTTACTGTTAGACTGCAGAAATGATTTCTCAAGAATGGTTACAACAAATAAAAATGGCCCATACGTGTCATGCTGCCCATAGAGAGTGACTAGCAGTTCCTGTTACCTTCAGCATACAAAGCACGTGCTCTGTCACTTGTTCTACAGGCAGTCACAGAGAACAAAAAGTAAAAGATAAACATCTGAGTTTGGAGAAGGAAATCAGTACATCAACAGAGCTGTTCTTTTCAGAGTTGCACCCTTCTAAGACCACACTGACTTCAATGGCCTTCGAAAGCTATAACTGCATTTAGGATTGCCCTGAAAGAGCACAATCTCAGTCCGAGCGCACTGATTTCAGTAAATGGCTCTAGATCGCAGAGTGATTTTGTGTAGGATTGCACTGCAAACACAACTGTTCTGCTTTGAAGCAGTTAAAGAGCACACAACCCTGCGCATTTACTGAAATGTGCAAACTCACAAATCCCAGCCCTATCTGTTTCCGCACCCAAAATCCCAACAGTGGTAGCCAGACACAGGAAGGTCTGCAATTGCTAAATGCATTTACTCTGGCAGTTTTCCTCAGAAGACAAACCTAGAATGGATTTCACTGATATATCACCAAAGACACTTCTTTGGCAAAGATGACCCATCCTCACATACAATAAATCATGAACATCAACAGCCTCTAATGGATTTTGAGTCTCTGCCACAGTCTGCTGAAGCTAGTGGCTGACATTGCCGGGTCCTGCCTGCACGCCAAACTACCCTTATAAATTATTAACATTCAGTCCTGCTCCATCCTAAAGAATAAAAAGGCAGCCCGAACCTACCTTGTAAGAAACTAAAAATGACCATTCTTGACTGTGTTCCTTTCCCTGATCCATCGCATCAACCCACCCCCCCACCCCCCCGCCCCGATCTCTGAAATGGCTTCCCAGTACTCAAAAGAAACTTTACAGGTTATTTTGAGGAGGAACCTGCCATGATCAAGCAGAATGCTAATGCAATCATCGTAAGAAAAGCCCTGCCAAATCACACCAAGTGTCAATTTAGTCCAGCATTTTGTTTGCCAGAATGGATAAGCGGATGCTGTGAGAAAGTTCAAAAGCAAGGCCAGAAGGCCAAAGCAAACAGTTTCCCTTCCCCAGCAACTGTTACAGCAGCCACTGACTGACCTTTAAGAGGTGACACGATAGCCATGTTCAGACATTTGAAGGGATGTCTGTCATGGTGGTGAGGGAGCAGGCTTGTTTTCTGTGGCTCCGAAGACTAGGTGGAATGCATCACCACGGAGTGTGGCGGAGTCTCCTTCTTTGGAGGTTTTTAAAGAGAGGCTGGATGGCCATCAGCCAGGAGTGTTCTGATTATGTGTTCCTGCATTTTATTTATTTATTTATGGGTTTTTTATACGGCCCAACCCCCGAAGGGCTCTGGGCGGTGCACAACACAGATTCTACGTATAATATATACAGACAAAACCCCATTAGATTAAAATAATTTAAATTTACATTTAAAACACAGCGGTAGATTCAATAAAAACGGCGTCAGCGATAACCCCAATTAAACCCTCCCAAGGAGGGGGAAACAGAACAAAAAGTGGGTCCTCTAGATGGCAAAGGGGACTCCGAAACCGGAGGAGTAGAAGGGGCACCTCAGTCAGCGGCTGGACACTCCAAAAGCCCGGTGGAACAACTCAGTCTTACAGGCCCTGCGGAATTCACCAAGATCCCGCAGGGCCCAGACAGCTGGAGGAAGAGTGTTCCACCAGGCAGGGGCCAAGGCTGAAAAGGCCCCATTGCAGGGGGTTGGACTTGATGGCCCTTGGGGTCTCTTCCAACTGTATGACTCTATGATCCTAGGACCTACCCTCCATGAAACTGACTTATCCCCCCAGAGATATCTGTGCCAGCAGCCATCTATGCATCCTGTGCCAAACTTCCACAAGTTAAATGTAGAAAAACCAACCCCAGGTTTTATACAATGGAATATAAAGACTACCTATTATAATGTCAAATATTATGTAACAGGAGTGTTGGTGTCTACAAAACTCATACCCTGGTGACTCTATTTTCTGCCAGTGGTCTTTAAAATGTTTTTGCTAGAGAAAACACTTTAAACATTGTCATGTCTCCTGATAAACCTTGAGATGTATGCCAGTGGACACCTGAATGGTGCAGAAGGTTTTAGGGCATGCTCAACTAAGTTTACCCAAGCCATTGGCAAAGATTTTGGGACCTTACCACAGCCCATGAGAACTGAGCATCTTACAGTACATCTTTCTGATCACAAAAGGGAAGGTTGATACTGGTAAGCAAATTATCTTTCAGAGGAGTCTGTTGACTATTCCCCAACTATTCATTGAGAAACCCTTGGAAAGCTTCTTTGGTGACCCAGGACACTATTTGACGGTAGCTGCTTTACTTCTGAGACCCTCCTTTCCCAATATTTCAG
Source organism: Sphaerodactylus townsendi (assembly GCF_021028975.2). Classification (NCBI taxonomy): domain Eukaryota; kingdom Metazoa; phylum Chordata; class Lepidosauria; order Squamata; family Sphaerodactylidae; genus Sphaerodactylus; species Sphaerodactylus townsendi. The sequence continues at coordinate 113,830,467 of NC_059429.1, forward strand.
CATCTTCTGGGCCCTCTTTTCTCAAGAAATAATACTTTTCTTTAAATGTGCGTGGCCAACTTCTTTGCCTTAATACCCTCTCTCAGGTTTGAAGAGGCAAACGATTTGGACATATGGGGTGACCAATGGTAACTCATAACTTTAAGGCAACCCAGCAGAATACAAAAACTAAATAGCTGCCAATTATAATAATGATCTTAGAATCTTCATCTTTAAAATGCGCACACACACCCCACACACAAAAGCAAGCATAAAATATATGTTGTATAAATGTAAGTCAATGCTATTCTTTAGGAGTCACAAGATCAGTGCCTGGGAAATGGTTGGTCTTTGCTTCCATGTTCACACATGAAGCTCCCTTACACTGAATCAGGCCATTGGCCCATCAAATCAGAACCGCCTTCTGTAGGAGACCCCGCCCTGGTGCCTTCCAACATTTTTTCTGGAGCCTGCCCAGTTTTAAGAAGTGGGAAGGGCCTGATAGGGCTTTTGCCCAGCAAGGTTTCTGATTGGCTAGGCAGATTTTTTTTAAAAAAATGTTAACAATTCTGCCCATTTACTTAGACCAGTGGTGGCGAACCTATGGCACTCCAGGTGTTCATGGGGCTGATGGGAATTGTAGTCCATGAACATCTGGAGTGCCACAGGTTTGCCACCACGGACTTAGACTATCCTTAGAAGACCTGCTCTCACTTTCAGAGATCAAGCAGGCTGCAACCAGAGAAAAGGCCAATTTGTACTGATACCACATCTGGAGACTTTTGCTTGTCATCATTTAGGCTCCAAGAACGAACCTCTCCATTTCTCCATTCATTTAGGAATAGCAGCATCATGGTTTCTATTTGACCATGGCAATTTAATTGTTTTGTTCTTAATTTTAAATTGCGGATGAATTGACAATTGTTGGTCTTCCACAACTTGTGGAAATGAAAGATACCGGTGTTCTGCTTAATTGAACAGAGCAGGTTCCCTCTTAGTTGGTCAGGTTGGAGCAGTGCAGGCAGGGTACTTCAACTGGAAATCTGGAGTTACCCTAGGCCTTTGGTACACAATTCCTAGCGTGGTCTATTCTCGCAATGGTCTCTTAAATCTTTCACAGCTGAGCTCTTCGACATCCTTTTTAACTGGAGTGGCTTGGGACAGAACCCACATCACCTTTGAGCCCTGAGACCTCCATAATGACCATAAAGCAGTAGGAGTTATTTCTCTCTCCTCTCTTCACCCAAATCATAAGCCAACTAGACTCCAAACAAAAATTAAGTTTCTCAGTAATCCATCTGTTGTCTGAAGGTCAAAGCAAAGCTACCTTGTATCAGTTCCGTCAGACATAGATGTCAGCTCAAGGTTGGCTTCTATGTCCCACAGTATGGTTACCTATTATGCAGATATTTACCTTATATCCTCCTATGAAGGATTCAGAACATTGTGGTCAAAACTTCTTTAATGAATAGACTGGGGACATAGAAGTGGAAACTTCCAAGAATCTGTACAGATATAGTTATGGAAGACTGATTATGGACTATTTGTAAAGCAAAATATATTTTTCCAAATTAGCCACACAAACATTAAAGCCGGAAATAAGACATGCTAACACCCCCCTCCCCCAAAACAAACCAAAATAACCACAAGAGCTAGTACCCAGCCTTTACAAAACAGAACAACTGGTACCCATGTTCAAGGATTCACCCCCGTCTAGATGGGAAGGAAAAGGAACACACAAGATCAGTATCAACAAAGAACACCTTTGGATAACTGAGATTTGCCTAGCAGAGAGTAATCAATTTTTCATATTCATATAGTCTATGATTTGCAGCCAATTCCAAATAAAAGCATGACAGCCTCAAACAATAGAAGGCCAAACATATTTGCCCCCATAGCAACATAAAGACAACAGCATCTGTATACATTTGTAGGAAGAGAATGAATGGAAATCAGCGATATGGCATCCTTTCCAACGCACATTCTTCTTATCAATTAACCCCATATATTTTTCCAGGAGATTTGATAAAGGTACCGTGAATTAAGATAACATTACAAGTTAAGTACATCTCACATTAAAAGCCAGGTTACTATTATTCTGAAGAACCTCCAACCCTGTACTTTTGGCCCCTTCTGCACATGCAAAATAATCCACTTTCAATCCACTTTCAATCCACTTTGCAGCTGGATTTTACTGTGCGGAATAGCAAAATCCACTTGCAAACAAATGTGAAAGTGGATTGAAAGTGAATTATTCAGCATGTGCGGAAGGAGTCTTTATGTCCAGTCCCGGTTCCCTGCACTCCCTTATCTTCCACTGACAGGTCATTAAAAACACATGCAATGCAAGATTTTGTAAGGTACATCTCACCGTTCCCTTAAAAATATACGTATCCATTAGTATGCGGGCACAGAAAAGAGAGCAACTGGAAACCTCATAGCACTGAGCTGTAATTAGGTTCCTATAATCCCTTCTGTGCAGCAGAGACTCAACTCTATGGTGATGAGCAGTAGCCAGATCAATACAATAAAAAACCTTGAAAAGTCATAACCCGCGCAAGTCCTAATCATGACCAACAGAAAGAACTTGTAGTCTGACATTACCTTGGCCGCTACAGAAGAATTTGGCTTCTCTAGAAGGTCCCAGAGTTTTTTCCTCTTCTCTGCGCAGCAGGTGTTGTCAAACTCCTCGCCTTCCCTCTCCCGCATTGTTTCTGCTTCCCGCTTGAGCTCCTCGTTCATCTGCTCCTTCTTCTGGTGGTACCTCGCCTGGCAGCAGGATTCCAGATAGATTTCATCGATCCCCCAATAGTCCAGTTCCTGGCTGAAGGACAACGCACACATCTCCTCCATCATGTGCAGCTTGCCTGTGCGGTAAAAGTTCAAGATAGAAGTAAACGCCCCAGGGTGCCTATCAAAGAAATACTCGTTCTCCTCCAAGTTGTAGTCATCGCATATATCCATCAGGGACTCGTGGGTGTTGCAGTCTCGGAGCTTACCCAACCTTGTCCGTGGCAGCCTGTCTAAAGTTCTCCATAAGACCTCGTGAGCCAAGCCACCGACATTAAGCTTGACCCTTCTGGAGCAGGCCTTGCTCCTAACAATGTCCATGGGATCTGGAGGCAAAGAGGTAGTAGATCGAGATCCATTCTTATTCATCCCCGCAGGCATTGCTTGTCTCTGTAAGGCTGTAACAGGGTAATCAAGCTTCCAAACAGGATATCTTCACCTGTTCTCCTTCTCCTCCATGCCTGCAAGGGAAAGAATCCAGGGAGCCCATGGTGACTTCCACAGATCCAACAAGGCCCTTCCTTCCTTTTCTCACAGACTGCCGGATTGGGGATTAATCAGACAGACACAACTGCTCATTTCGGTCTGCTCGCAGAAGCAGCGGCGGCAGACGCTGCAAGAGCACAGGTCGCTGTTCAGTTCTGTGGTGCTGAAACTGAACAGACAGCCTCAGAGCAGTGTGTTGAAAGCAGTGGGAGGGAGAGGCGACAGCTAGCAGGGCTTTCGTGCAACCCATGCCAGGCTCATATGCGGGAAGACCCCGTTCTAGCAGGAGGGAACTCTCCGAGCTGTTCATCCCTTCATGTACTGAAGTGGATTCCTAAACTGTGTGGTTTCCAGCCCCTGGGCCAGTCATGTGTTTTCAGTAGCAGCTGGTTGAACTTAGCAAACTTACAGTAGAGCAAATGGCAGCTCATGCAGCCAGCCAGCCTCCCTGATTTACTGGTCCACCAAATGGTGTGCATTTTCAGATTCATTCCATTTTGACCTTCTCCTGTGAAGTGAAACTCTTATTTAGCTGGTGTCTAACGAAGGGAGCTTTGATTCCTGGTAGCTGATAGGTTAGAAACCCTTACGGTGCCACTGGACTCAAATCTTGCTCTCATTTAGATGGGGCTGGACGTGCTCTATTTCTGAATGGGTACTTAACAACAGCTCTAAATAAAGTACATTGAACCATCAGAGAAACATTATTATTTCCCCATTAAAAGATTTATAAAAATACAATATTTAAGGTGCTTTTAAAAAAATGACACTGTATATGACAACAAGGTGTCCCCTCCTGGCCGTTTGATTTCCCCTTCCAGCTCTCATGCATAAACACAGACAGATGTTGTAGGTAGGGTGGGGTGGGGGTTGAAGAAAAGGAGAAGTGCTTGGATTTATATCCTGCCTTTCTGTCCTATAAGAAGACTCAAGGTGGCTTATAAACTCCTCTCTTCCTCTCCCCACAACAGTCACCTTGTAAGGTAGGTGGGGCTGAGAGAGTTCTGAAGAACAGTGACTAGCCCAAGGTCACCCAGTAGGCTTCATGTGGAAGAGTGGGGAAACAAACCTGGTTCACCAGATAAGAGTCCACCGCTCATGCAGAGGAATGTGCAATCAAACCCTTAGAGTCTACTGTTCTTAACCATTAGACTACCCTGGCTCTCAGTGTCCCTCTGGTGATAACTGACATCCCCACACAAAACAAACTAAATGCTGTACACTGTTCTGTAGATTTTTTAAATGGATTCGGTGGGCATTTAATCTGCGCCACTTTGCATTGCTTTTCTACAAGCAGTGTGCACCTCAGAAACATTAATGGAGAAACCAGGTACACACCCACAAAAAAGCACACTTGGCTAATCAAAACAGGGGACTTGCACTCACATTCTTTCTCTTGTGACATACTACATTTAATATTGCACCCAGGAAAGGGGGAGGCATGAGTGCCCAAAATGCAACATGCCATCATTATTTAAAAAGCCACATGTCAAGTCTGTACATGCATCTTTCAGCATGGGAACACACAAATTACCCATGCACTAAGGCTAGAAACCAACCCTCAGAAGTAAACCCAATTGCAATCAACCAGACATTTCCAAGAAGTGTTATTTAAGGGCTGGACTATCAGCGTGACCTTTTTATACTTTGGCCTTAAAAATATCAAGTCATTTGTTGCTTCAGGGCCATTTACCCAGGCTTCCCCCAGCCTCTGCTTTTCTCCCCAAGAGCATGCACTGTAAAAGGGCAAACTGCACGTTCATCATTATTGTCTCTCCAGAGCACCTGCATGCTTCCGCTGGTGTCATCATCCACGCTCCACATGTGCTACCTGTTTACAGATTTAACTCAAAGACGTCAGGGGCCCAAGCCAAGACTAATCAGGATGTCTAATTACATATCCTGCTTTGGAGTGCACAGCCTTTCCTTCCAGCCCATCTAATGCGGAGCAAATTCAGACTGATTATCACAGAGAAGGAAATCCTGCCTTCTTGGTCTGAGAGCTCTTCCCAAGGAATGGCCCTGGGTGCAACCAGCCAACTTACTGAATGGACCAATTTCTTCCCCTTTCTCCACCAAACCCCGTTTAAAGTAAGATCCAGGGAATTTCCAAATTGGCATTTCGGCAGGTCGGCAACCATGTAACAAGGGGATCTATGAATAAGCCCATAGGCCTATGCTGTCTGTGTAACAGAAGAGGTGGTGAACTCCCCCTCCCTCATGGGCAGTCTTCAAGCTGGACGAACACTTGCCAAGGATACTGTAGGCTGACCCCGTGTGGAGCAGGGGGTTGGGCTAGCTAGATGGACTCTATGACCTCTTCCAACTCTGTGACTCCCAAGAAAATTCACCCATACTATGTGAATGCATTACAGGGGACCAAATATTTATAAATTGAAAGATTTTAAAAAATAACTTCAGTGATCTGAAACAGGAGAAGGGAGAAAGCGGCTTATTTTTATCCATTTCACTAAGGTACCTTTTTGGCCAAAGGGATAGTTTGCAATGACTCCATTCCAGCTAATAAGAGCTTGCCTTGGTGAGAGGTTTGAGAGTGTGTCTTTAATGAGCTCCGGGCTCATAAAGTCTCTATTGAAAGTGGATATCATGGAGGCCAGGCAGGCACGGAGTTATAATGGCAATTATTCCCAACAACACACTGAGAGGAAAGGGGGTGAGGTCGGTGAGAGAGGCTACACACCAATTGGGGAAAGGGGGGTGTTGTTGGCCAGATGATAAACTCCAGCCTCTCTCCCCGAGCAAGAACGCTTCACTCCACGGTTGCGGGAGGGAAGCTTTTTTTTTTTTTTTTTGCAAAATCGTCTTCTTTGCCCCCCCCCCCCCCGCCATGCTGCAAAGACAGCAAACAACAAACACAAAAAAGGCAGCCCCCGAGCAAGAGCTCCGTTCTCAGGCGCCTTTGCACTGTTGCTTACACAAGATGGCATTTCAAACCAACGCTCGGGAAGGAGCTGGGAGAAGGGACGGCTCCTTCCGCTGCCCCCACCAACGCCGGCTGCCCCCCGCCAGGATTTCAGCTCGGATCCCGCTGGGATCAAAGAATCGACCGGGGGGGGGCGATCCTGCCCTCACCCCCCCTCCCCGTATCCAAACCGAACCGGCGCTTTCCAGCTGCAAAGTCTGGCAAGCGATGATGGCTGGATCGCCCCCTCCCCTTTCCTCCCCTCCCCCCAAATCCGGCCACTTACTTCTTGGGCCAAGATCCCAGAGGACGCCCCGGCGGGCTTTCGGGGGAGAGGAGAGCATCGGCCGGGGGGCTACATCATGCTTTAGACGCCGAGGGGGAGCTCAGCAGCCGGGCGTCGCTGGGGTCCCTCCTTGCGAAGCCGGAAAACAGCCGCAAGCGAAATTCCCACGGTGGCCGAGCGGCCGGGCCGCGGGAAAGGTGCGTGCGTGTCTCGCGGGAGGGGCGGGCTGGGATCCAGCACAAGAGACGCGGCTGGGGGGCTTGCCCGGGTCTTGTGGCCGGACGGCGCTGCTCCGAGGCCCTCCGCGGAGTCCTTGTCCGAGCGGCCCCACCTTGAAAGCCACCGAGACTGAAAACGGGATCCGGGTCGAGTTGGCCCCCAGAACCAGCAGCGCGCCTCCGCCAGAAAACGCCTCGCTGCCTCTCGCCTTGCAGCGGCTTCTTAATGGGGATCAACAAGTCCAGGCTCAGCCTCTGGTCCCCCCCCCTCCCCCCCGCAATTGTGTCCCGGAGTTTGGTGCGAGCGGATTGCGAAGTTGAAGGGGCGGCAGAGGCGAGGGAAGCGGCGCCACCTTCAGTCTGGACGCGGCATTGCAAGCACAGTTAACACTTTGCTGTCCCGGCCGCACATTTATGTATTTCAATAATTGGCTTTTGTATGCCGACTTTCCCCTTGCGGGCTCAGGGGGGCGTCCAACATATCAAGTATACAATTCTGAGCAGATGAAACTATAGATATACAATCAAAAATGCAAAGAAGAAGTCACTGTTATGTGCCCACAGGTAAAAGGAAAGGGGATTTCAGCAGTCGCTTGTTTTCAGAAGTAAGTCCAGTGTGCCTTTGACTTCAGTCCAAAAGCTGCATGAAACGGATCTGTCTTTGGAAGTAAAAGAATCATGTGCTGAGTTGAGTGCCCTTCCCTCGTCTTTATCATCTCGGGCATGCAAGGAAGACAGCGAAGCTGAACACCCTTGGTGGCCAGAATATGTGAACGCTGTTGGTCACCTCTGAGCCTCCCGAGGGCAAACCACAGCTTTGGTGAGAATTCTGGGTCTACTAGGGTTGCCAGTACCAACCTCTGAAGATGGGGGGGGGGGGGAGTGCAGTTCTCCTGGAGTTATTATATCCATACCACAGAGATCAGCTTTTCCAGAGGGCAGTGAAATGCAAGTTTCTCCCCAGGTGCTGCCCCCCAAATCTCTTGGGAATTTCCCAAGTCAAATTTGACAACCCTAATGTCAACAGGATGGCCTGAGCTTGTCAGCAGCTGAGGAAAGTCAGCCCTGGTTAGTACTTGGATGGGAGACCACCCAGGAATACCAGGGTTGCTATGCAGAGGAAGGCAACAACAAACCACCTCTGTTGGTCTCTTGTCTTGAAAACTCTACAAAGTTGCCAAATGGGCCATGGCAGCTGCATTTGAAGGCAGTTTGCTAGGTCAACAGTGGCACTCATTAAAGCAAGATGTTCCGGTGTTCCTTGGTTGCCAGGTATGTGTGGACTCAGTGTGGACCAGGACAGTGGCAAGGGAGAAGGTGGACCTCCACCCCCTGTCATTGTTTGACTTGAAGTCCCCTGAGAAGCTACTATCTGCCCCTGGGGAAATCTTTGTGTGTTGATGACTATACTATATGTTTCCCCAATGGGGCAAACAGTGGCTCCCCAGACCACTCTACCAATGTAAGTGTGGGTAATTCCTAGAAATTATGGGATGGATCCTGGAGCAGCCAGGGTTTCGGAAAAGACCTCAGTGGGGTATAAAAGCCAACAATCTTCTCCTGGAGGGCGCATCTGTGCTACTTGGGGATTAGTTGTAATTCCGGGATATCTCCAGGTCCCACCTGGAGGTTGGCAACCTTAATATCAGATCAGCAAACCGAGCAGGAGGGGAAAACTTACACCTCCTCTTCCTGTATCCCTGGTCCAGATTCATATTGCCCACGGGAGGCATGAAACTCTGGAGTTCACATTTTGAATTGGTAATAGCAGTTTGCTATTTATTTGTATCATAGGGCCCTTCCCCACTTACCTTTTCCCGAGGGCTGCTGCCGCGAATTCAGCCGCCACAGCATCCCTGGCGCCAAGGCCGGGTTTCCCTTTCACGACTTCCGCGCTGGTGGTCACCGTGCTGCCTTTGAAAGAGCCAGGGATACCGGCTATAATGACAGCAGCAGCGCCGGGCTGGCGGCGCTTGTCGCCTTCTCAGTGGGGATGCGGACCCCGCGCTACTCTCCTCGAGTAGCGCGGGGCTTAGGGTAAGTGGGGAAGGGCCCAGTAATTCCTTCATGCTGCTTTGTTTGTGCCCTCCCATTTCAGAATCACAACAACCCCACAAAGCGGGCCAAACTGACAGTGCGATCCTACATCATGTTATCATGTAGGATGGTGAGAACCACAAAGGATTGCGAAGAGCTCCAAGCGGACCTTGATAAATTAGGTGAGTGGGCTCAGAAATGGCAAATGCAGTTCAATGTAGCAAAATGTAAAGTGATGCACATAGGGGCAAAAAATCCAAACTTCATACCGCTACAGGGGTCACGGTCTTTATCAGTCACAGACCAGGAGAGTTTGAAGTCTTAGTTGATAGTTCCATGGGAATGTCCACTCAATGCATGGCAGCTGTGAAAAAGGCAAACTCTATGCTGGGGATAATTAGGAAAGGAGTTGATAATAAAACTGCAAGGATTGTCATGCCCTTATATATAAAGCCGTTGATGCGACGCACTTGGAGTACTGTGTTCAGTTCTGGTAGCCACATCTAAAAAAGGATGTGAAGAGATAGAAAAAAAGTACAGAGAAGGGGCGAGGATGATTGAGGGCGGGCACGCTTCCTTATGAGGAGAGGCTTCTGGCGTTTGGGATTTCTTTAGTTTGGAGAAGAGCGTCTGAGGGGGGATATATGATTGAAGTCGATCTATAAAATTATGCATGGGAGTGAAAATGTTGACGAGAGAGAATTTTCTCTTTCTCTGTCTACTAGAACCAGAGGGGCATTCATTGAAAATGCTGGGGAAGAATTAGGACTAATAAAAGGAAACACTTCTTCATAACGTGTGATTGGTGTTTGGAATATGCTGCCACAAGGAGGTGGTGATGGCCACTAACCTGGATAGCTTTAAAAAGGGCTTGGACAGATTTATGGAGGAGAAGTCGATCTATGGCTACCAATCTTGATTCGCCTTGATCTGAGATTGCAAATGCCTTAGCAGACCAGGTGCTCGGGAGCAGCAGCAGCAGAAGGCCATTGCTTTCACCTCCTGCATGTGAGCTCCCAAAGGCACCTGGTGGGCCACTGCGAGTAGCAGAGTGCTGGACTAGATGGACTCTGGTCTGATCCAGCAGGCTAGTTCTTATGTTATTATGTTCTTATCCCTTCTTAGGTGCCTGGACAGAGTGAATTTTGAAGAGCATAACTCTGTTTTGGATTACACTTGGAACACATGGCCTATGATAAGATAACCGAGTTGGTAGCCAAAGCCAGGTTCCCCTGGCAGGCAGGTGGTCAGGACTCATTTGTATAGGACAAACATTGTTTTTCTGATCTGGTACAGGTCCCCTTTTCTGATTCTGTTCCTTAATTAAGTCTCATATGTCATAAAAGTCAAATTTCTATTTCTGAAAAAGTCAGAAACAAACCATACCAAGGTAATAGGCTCACAGCATGGCCCAGTTTGTTCTGAGGCAGGATAAGAACATAAGAACATAAGAACAAGCCAGCTGGATCAGACCAGAGTCCATCTAGTCCAGCTCTCTGCTACTCGCAGTGGCCCACCAGGTGCCTTTGGGAGCTCACATGCAGGATGTGAAAGCAATGGCCTTCTGCGGCTGTTGCTCCTGAGCACCTGGACTGTTAAGGCATTTGCAATCTCAGATCAAGGAGGATCAAGATTGGTAGCCATAAATCAACTTCTCCTCCATAAATCTGTCCAAGCCCCTTTTAAAGCTATCCAGGTTGACAAGCCCCTTTTAAAGCTATCCAGGTGACAAGGATATATTATAGTCCACTGTTGTGAGTTTTCTAGGCTGTGTGGCTGGACTGTGTGGCCTTTGACAATACGCACTGTAGTCACTTTGATACGGTTGTCTTGTCACGTTACTACCCTGCATCAGATACCTTTCCAACTTCACTGATTTCAATTGGCTTGGAAGGGTTAACTCTGTGGAACTGTAATTCTGCCTGCCTTTCTTCCAGCAAGGGTGCTTAAGATTGCTGCCCCGATAATGCATCTGTCATGGTACCGTGTTTGCTTTCGCCAGGCCCTGCACAACAGGAGGAAAGTGAACGCTCTTTTTTTTGTATGCGAGTGGTACTGGTGCATATCCATTATCAGAGAGTTGAAGAATAAATCGTTGGAATTCATTTCAAATGCTTTTTTCTGAACCATGTTACCCCAGGCTAGAATCTCGTCAACCAGCAGAGAGAACCTGCAAAGAAATCCGATTTGAATAGTGTCTTTAAAAAGAGAGAGAGAGAGATTCTAATTGAAGTTACAGGAAAACATTTTTTTAAAACATCCGTGGGAGTTTCTTCTTCTTGGGAATCAGCATCTTTATCATCGTGCAGCTGTTTACACAAAGCCGTGGTGGTTTTTTCTCTCCTTAGGAAAGGTTGAAAGAGGCCCAATGTATTTAGTGTCATTAATGAAGATGAATCTGGCCCTCTAATGGCTCTTAAGTGTTGCAAAGAATCATCGCAGTCAGCTCTTTGTGCAAATCTGCACTCCCTTTGCAGCTGCCGTGAGTAGATTTCTTTTTGAATGGATTGGCATTTAGATGGCATATGGATTCTTGGAAGGATCTCTCACATTGTTATTCTAAAGCTTCAAACTATGTCTATATCCTATATCCAAACTATATCCTAAAACTTCAAACTATGGCCCTCCAGATGTTCATAGACTACAATTCCCATGAGCCCTGCCACTTGGCCATGCTGGCAGGGGTTGATGGGAATTGTAGTCCATGAACATCTGGAGGGCCATAGTTTGAAGACCCCTGTCCTAAAGCATAGGTGTCAAACTCATGTCCCTCCAGATGTTGTGGACTACAGTTCCCATCATCCCCTGCCAGCATCATGCTGGCAGGGGATGATGGGAACTGTAGTCCATAACATCTGGAGGGACATGAGTTTGACACCTGTGCCCTGAATTGTTGGGGGGGGGGTATGGTAGGGTTTAAATATTTAAATAAAGAAATAAAACATTGGGGCAACACACATATAGAAGAAGAAGAGTTTGGATTAATATCCCCCCTTTCTCTCCAGTAAGAAGACTCAAAAGAGGCTTACCATCTCCTTTCCCCTCCCTCCCGCAACAAACACCCTGTGAGGTGGGTGGGGCTGAAAGAGCTCCGAAGAACCGTGACTAGCCCAAAGTCATGAAGCTGGCATGTGTTGGAGTGCACAAGTTAATCTGGTTCACCAGATAAGCCTCCACAGCTCAAGTGGCAGGGCGGGGAATCAAACCCGGTTCTCTAGATTAGAGTGCATCTGCCCTTAACCACTACACCACACTGACCATATACCAGGGGTAGGGAACCTGCGGCTCTCCAGATGTTCAGGAACTACAATTCCCATCAGCCCCTACCAGCATGGCCAATTGGCCATGCTGACAGAGGCTGACGGGAATTGTAGTTCCTGAACATCTGGAGAGCCGCAGGTTCCCTACCCCTGCCATATACCAATAGTAGCTGCTTGTCCTTTTGCAAAGCTGGAGGTCTATGTGTCTGTACCCTCTGGTTCTCCATGCAGATGTTTTCTCCCCAAAGAATCAGGGGAGGAAGTCTTAGCTTAGGAGGAAATAATCTATTGCAGTGGCAAATATCTGTAAACCAACAGTGGTCTGCTCATATAACCTTTTTGATGTTCAGTTCAAAATAATAATGACCAACAAGAGCTGATAGCTCTGGCACTCCGGGAACTTTGAAGGCTGCTAACTTTCTGCTAAACAGGAAATAGGGTCACTTGCTATTAGTGTTGCATGACTTCAGATTATTAAAAGCGGAGGGGGGGGGGGGCTGTTCCCAGACCAGCTAGCTAGGCAGAAGCAGAGGAGAACAGAAATTTTGCTCCAGAATTGTAATAGCATTTGCCTCCTTTCAGTGTTTCTCAGTAATGATGTAGAATAATTGGTTTGGGAAATGCGATGCCCGGCCTACTGCAGAAAAGAAATAATTGGGTGGGGGAACTCCATCATTCAGAGTAAATATTTAATGATGCTCATACTAACTTAAAGACAAATTAGCAAAAATGGTATAGAGGCATGACCACACAGGGAAAACAGCTTCTTGGGGGAGAGTTGGTAATTGGGTACATTAAACTCAGACCACAGATTTTATATAACTGTAATCATTGTTACATGATCAGATTGAAAGCCACCCATTGGCTGTCCCCCACACCTCCTTGTGTACATCACCGGTGATAAATCATTTGCCAGCAGAAAACCTTCTTCTATAATACTACAAAAAGACTAATACTTCTTTGAAGAGCTGTCATAGAGAGGATGGAGTGGAGCTGTTTCGGTTGCCCCAGCATGTCAGACCAGAACCAATGGGTTGCAGGGGCATACTACCCAGGGGGACACATGGGGTCCAATGTCCCTGAGCCGCAGCCATTTGGTCACATGGGTGGGGAGGAAAATCACCCCCCATGCCCCTCCTCCTTCCCCCCAGGCCCATACTCTGACTTCAAGACAAGTGACTTGAGCTGACCTGGTGCAAAAAAATGTTGTTTGGTCATGGTGGGGGAGGGTGACCACCCATGGGTGTGTGCGTGCGTGCGTGCGTGCGTGCGTGCGTGTGTGTGTGTGTGAAACTCAGATTTTGCACCAGGCCACATTGTCCCTAGATACGCCTCTGATGGGTTGAAACTAAAAGAAAAGAGTTTTTGGCTAAACATTAGGAAAACCTTCCTGACAATTACAGCAGTTTCTCAGTGGAACGGGCTTCCTCAGAAGGTGGAGAGCTCCCCTTCTTTGGAGGTTTTTAAGCAGAGGCCAGATAGTCATCTGACAGCCAAGCCGATTCAGTGAACTTAGACCAGTGGTGGCGAACCTATGGCACGGGTGCCACAGGTGGCACTCAGAGCCCTCTCTGTGGGTACGCGTGCACAGAGTTCGTCATGTGATAATACTGTAATTATTTCAGGAAGATTATTAGCATTAAACCTAAGACCTAGATTTGGTGAGGCAGTGTAGGTAACCCTGTTAAGCGCTGTTAAACCCTACTGATTTTCATGGGAAGAACGAAAGCGTGATCCTTTACCTGGGAGTAAACTCGGTTGCTGGCAATGGGGTTTGCTTCTGAGTAAACCCTCCTAGGGTTGTGATTCACCCGTTTGAAGCATTGCATAGTTGCTTCAAAGCAAAGCCACCAACTACCACCAAACTTACTCCCGAGTGACGTGCGCCTTGGAGCCAACCGTTTTTTCTATACTAAAACCTCAGTATTCAGGTTAAATTGCCATGTTGGCACTTTGCAATAAATAAGTGGGTTTTGCGTTGCAGTTTGGGCACTTGGTCTCGAAAAGGTTTGCCATTACTGACTTAGGCAGATCGTAAGAGGGAAGACAGGAAAGGATGAGTCAGCGCTCGGGGCTCAGGGCCTTTCCTTACATGCCCAAGATAATGCTGACCACCACTTGCCTTCTTATGGCCACAGAGCAGGGGTCACTGGAAGAGTGGGGGGCGGGGGGAAATAGTTGTGAATTTCCTGCATTGTGCAGGAGGTTTGACTAAATGTCCTTTGGGGTCCCTTCCAGCTCTATGTTTCTAACTTTGCAGTTTGCTTTAGCAAGATCCATGTGACATCATCTCACACATTCGGGTGTGCTCACTTCTTCCGACTAGGCATTAAAATAGGCATTCCTTTTTCATTTTTAACTCAAGTTTGCTTTAAAAACCTTGGTTCTTCTGCAGTAACTTTGTTAGATCATTAGTTTTAGTTATTCAATTTACTTTTCATTTCCATTAGTTTCAGTGGAAATATTATTTCTGACTGGGGCATTGAACCCCAAAGTCTCAATCAAAAGATCCGACCCGGTAAATTTCAGATGGGGGTGCGGAAAATCATTATATGATAGGCAATTAAAACATGTTTTTCCTAATAGGGTAAGTAAGCGAAATGTCGAAAGTGGACAAAATATACACCTCACCATACAATCAGTCCACACTATGCTACCAACAGGAACACATCTTACCATGAAGATGCCAACCATAGATGCAGGCAAAATGGTAGGAGTAAAAACTGTCAGTCCGCAGTCACACAGTCTGGAAAACCCACAACAGCCAACAAAACATTTGTCTGAGAAAGTGTATTGGCAGATAACAGAATCACGGAGAGCCATCAGGGACCACTGCCTGTATGAAACCAAAGCCTTCTCCCAGGCTATAAACCAGCAATGTAATGGGTGTAAAATCTTTGGAATTAAAGACTGTCAGTACAACCCTCTGTGCTAACAAGATCTGTATGTAGCTGTTTATTTATGAATTAAAATATGTATCCCCCTCTTTTTTTCTTGACTCGATTGTTAAAACACCCCCAGCTAAAACCAAAGAAAAGGTGACCCCTGTTTAAAATTGTCTGCTATTTACACCCCCTCGAAAAAGGTCGGGCACATTGATTGTCATCTTAAATTTGTGTACAAGTTACAGGTATTCATGGTAATAAAAACTTTTTTCCCCCAATGGGATTGCCTTACATTTGAGGTCATCTTCCTTTTGGGTAAATATGGTAGTTCAGTAGTTTTTACTGGCATGCACTTTTATTTCAAAATGTTATTTCCTTACAGGTGGTGAGCTTTTAATTTTAAAAAATCTTTTCCCACTCATGACTATAACCTTTGACCTTAAAAGAAACATACCTGGTTTGCAAACAGAGACATCCTTTTCCTGCCTCCTGTTCTGCCAGCACTGAGCTTCTGCCTAGAGTAGGCCAGAGGCCAAATTATATCAGGGTCGGGGAAAAAGGAATAAGATAGCATATGTGTCATACAAATGGAACAAAATAGCCGCTGCCTAGTAATTTGATCCTGATGCGTGGTCCATTTGGAAAACAGGTTGGCTGTCACTGATCTAGCCCAGTTCTATGCAGATACATATATTGCAGTATCTTACATCATCATTATTAAAAATGCATGGTGACAAGTGTTCTTTTGAGTGTATTTTTGCTTATGATAAAAGGGGTGGTAAGGGGATAGGGAATAAAAATATTTTCAGTGGAGATGTATTGTCAGCTGTTGTATGGGAAATGAACACAAACACCTGAAAATGCCTTGAGCTGAGTCAGATTACTGGTTTGTCAAGGTCAGCGTATCCTACTCTGGCACGCTGCAGTCCTTGAGCTGAGGGGTTTTGCATCAGCTACTGCCTGATCCTTTTCACTGGAGATGCTGCGACCTTCTTCATGCTAAGCACTGGCTCTGTTAAGCCACGGCCTTTCAGTCATAAGACACCCTTCAAAATTATCTAGTTGTGCCTGTACCTCCCAAGCTCCATTAAATGCTATGCTTCGAGGTAGATGATTTCCACATTAGCCCCAGGTTGGTTGCTGGTTGGAAGTGGATTTTTCCACAGCATCATGATGAATTGGAACATTATCCACTGTCAGAGGTGCATCTAGGGAAAATGGACCCTGGGGGTAAAATCTGAATTTTCCCTGTCCCCCACCCCCAGCACACAGGTCTACCACCCAGAGCTGGCGCTGGAGTCCAGGTCTACTTTGCTGAGTCGGAAAGCACAGTCTGGGCCTGGGGCCCACCAACGTGATTAGATGGCATGCTCCCAGGGACGTGTGATACCCCATGTCCATCTGGCAGATACATACACCCCTGGCCACTGCCCTACATAAAGCATGGTTGAGCAGAAAATGAATGGACACACATGTTTATTGAGTTTTTTCAGGATACAGAAGGTCATTGTTTTAGCTAAAAAATGGGTGTCTGATGTTGGGGGGGGGGGCACAATTTCAATTCTTACCCGGGCTCCATTTTCTGTAGCTACGCTCCTGTTGCCAACTCTAGGTTTGGCTATGCTTGGGGATTTCAGGGTGGAGCCCACGGAGGGTGTGGTTTGGAAGAGACCTCAGTGAGGTAGAATACTATAGAAGCCTTCCTCCAAATCAGCCATTTCCCCCAGGGAAACAGATCATTGTCATCTGGAGAGCAGTTGTAATTAAGGGAGATCTCCAGACCCTATCTGGACGTTGGCGCCCCTAGAGTGGGGCAGGAGAATTACAACTGAAACCTGCCCTGCAGAAGCCCCCTCAATGCTTCTTTGTCCTAGCATTCCCAGCACACTGTTTTCTTGTGAAAAACACCCCATTGTCAGAGGGTCCAAAGTTGCCTGGAGGGGCTAAGTCTTCCAACCTGTCTGTTAAGCTAACCTGGTCTTCCACATAATCCCGATGCCTGTTTTTTTTCCCCACCAGCACTATTACAATCCATGAAAGGGCTTCCGTGGCTAAGCACATCTGTTTGCCATAACATTCCATCTGCATCGTGTCTTTGCATGTAGCGCGCATCTCCATGCCTTGGCTGGCTGTGTGTGCAAAGGAAGGCTTGCAGTACAAGGTAATTGGTTCACAGGAT
The DNA here is from genome assembly GCF_021028975.2 of Sphaerodactylus townsendi. Taxonomy (NCBI): domain Eukaryota; kingdom Metazoa; phylum Chordata; class Lepidosauria; order Squamata; family Sphaerodactylidae; genus Sphaerodactylus; species Sphaerodactylus townsendi. The sequence goes on from NC_059429.1 coordinate 113,847,510, forward strand.
GATTTAGGTATTCTGAAGCTGAACAGATGTAATCCTACCCAGAAGGAAGACGGCAACAGAAGCAGCCTTTTAAGACCAAGTTTTATAATATTTTCCATCATTTATTTATGATCTCACTTGTTATTCAAAGTGTCACACTTCTTTTCCTGTGGAGATGGTTATTGTAAAATACTAATTAATTTCAAGGGATAACATATGGCATCTCCCCCACTGCCCCACCTGAAGGGTGGGGGAGGTGGGAGGTGGGCTGTAATGCCTGTAATATGGTGAAAAGTTAGAGGATAGTTTTTCTTTCTTTCTACAATTTTAGGACTGGTGAAACTCTCTGGGCCTTCCCTGAAGCCAGTGTGGCTCCCTGTCTCCCTCTAGTGCCTAATAAAGAAATGGCAGTTTAGCCACTAGTGAATCTTGGTGCTTTCATTTTGTCTCTTTTAAGTGATCAAATCCTGTTTTATGACTTGCAACATTCACATTACTAAAAAATAAAACACAAGGACACAAAAAGTATTGGAACACAGAAGACCAAAGATAAAATCCAGTAGCAGCATAGCATCAACATAAAAACAAGTACATTAAAAGAAGCACAAATCTGTTTGGCTGTAAGTTCAATTTCACTAAGTAAAAGCAATACAATAAAATTAGCAGCATTTCTTCTGAGCTGACCAAGACAGGGCAAAAGGAAGACATGGAAGGCAAAAATCAACACAACATCTGGAAAAATAAAAAGGTTTTTCATCTGGTGCCCCAAACTAACTAGATTTAGCACCTGTTAGATTTCTTGTAGGAGTTCTACAGTTAGGGTGCCACAACTGAGAAGGCCCTGCCTCTCATCCTCACCCATTTTGCCTTCACGAAACTCAGAGCACCAGGGCAGAGGGTCAGATGTAGATTTTAGTTGGTAGGCAGGTAGTTGTAAGAATAGGTAGTTCCTCGAATATCTTGATCCCTGAATTGAACTTGCCTTAGGGTAGGGGTGGCCAACCTATGGTGCTCCAGATGTTCATGGACTACCGTTCCCATCAGCCCCTGCCAATTGGCCATGCTGGCAGGGGCTGATGGGAATGGTAGTCCATGAACATCTGGAGCACCATAGGTTGGCCACCCCTGCCTTAGGGCTTCCAGCTCTGGGTTGGAAAATTCCTGGACTTTTGGCAGCAGTGCCTGAGGAGGGCAGAGTTGGTGGAGAGAAGGGAACTCAGCGGGAATGTGATGATACTCTAGAACATAGGTGTCAAACTCATGTCCCTCCAGATGTTGTGGACTACAGTTCCCATCATCCCCTGCCAGCATCATGCTGGCAGGGAATGATGGGAACTGTAGTCCATAACATCTGGAGGGACATGAGTTTGACACCTGTGCTCTAGAACGTCTATTGCCCTTTCTGCATAACCAAAATAAAATGTTTTGAGGCAGGAAATAAAACATTTCCTCTATGGAGTTCCACATGGATTTCCCCAAACATTTTTTTGAAAATGTTTATTTCCAGCTCAAAACGTTTTATTTAGATTTTGTATTTTTCAATTCCCCAAAGCTGTCATTGCCTGCAGGGGACTTGATCTCTGCAGTTTGCAGATCAGTTGTAAATTTGATAGCGGCTGAAGCTTTTCATAGCATGAAGGTAAATAACATCACCTGCTTTAAAAATAACATTAAGCCTCTTTTATTGGGACAGAAAACCTGAAGTTTTTTTTAATTAGGACTATTGGGAGATGATATCCCAAATCACTGCTTTTCATGTATCTGTCTACTGCTGCAAGGACGTTGTATGTGCAGAAATGGAGAGACAATAAAAAACTAACAAAGGAAGACTGGATATTGAAAGTCACAGAATATTCAAAAATTGCAAAATTGACAACTTTAATAAGAGAGAGTAATACAGTGAAATTTATAGAAAACTTGAAACCTTTTATGGACTATCTATTGAAAACATATGGTAGTAGAGAATTAATTGCAGGATTTGAGATCTAAAAGAAAACAGCAGAATGAATTGGAATATTAGTGTGCATTTGATAAATTGTTTCATTTTAGTGTGTATTTGATAAATTGTTTCATTTTAAATATATGCAGGAGCCTAGAATGGATTAGAATTCAGCAATGAGACAGCTAGAAGTCACTGTATGGGTGTATGGTGTTTAGTTTTAGTTCATTATAATTGGTTGTGTTTAGATACTGTCAAATTTGTGTTTTATTCTTTTCTGCGGTGTTTGTATTCTTTATTTCTATTCTGTATTAATGTAACTGTGGATGTGGGGGTCTATACTGGTGTGTGTACATATTTGTTCTTTCCTTTTTTGTGTTGGGAAAATAAAAAATTATTAATAACAAGGTTGCCTGCAAAATACCTGGAGGAAAAAAATCTTGACCCCATAATCTATATATATAAAAATCTAGACGTGTGTTTGTCCCTGATGGTCTCCCTCAGAAGCTGCTGGATGGATCACCCCCAAATTTTCACAGGACGTTCCTCCCTGTTGCGGGCAGGTTATTGGACCTTCAAATCACTGAAAGTCCATACCTGAGCCAGGTAAAACATCTTTTTCCTGGCGTACAAGGCCATAAAGCTGGCTGTGTTTAACTGTCACCCTTAGAATGTTCGTGCAGCCTGTCTGTCTGTGGCCTGGGGGCTTAGAATGTTCGTGCAGATGGGCAGAGATGAGCAATGGAAACAGTACATAGGTAATACTGTTAGGTAATATGCGTGGAAGTGAAACACATACACTCTTTGCTGTGTGAGATGTCAGGTGCGTTCCCCCCCCCTCACACGCAGGTAACTTTCACTCTCTGTGCCTCACCCACTGCTACCACACAACACACATACTCTCATACACATCCAGCTCATCCTAACACACCTCACTCTGCTCTCCCTCACATCCAACCACCACTTACCCACTTCCTCACCCATATTCGCCACACCTCTCTTTTACTAAAAGCGAGCTGGGGTTTGCCTTTTTCTTCTAAGAAAATCTGCAGGGTGGGGGTAAACCAACACTACCGGCTTCGCTTCTTTTGCACATGGCCCTTTACGAACCCTTTAAGGGAGCTGGCCTCGATCTGAACGCCTCACCACCCTGCCTCTGCTGCCTGACTGGGATAGCCTCCTTACCCAAGCCAGGACTGTGCATGTCAACCAGCCTCATGGACAGCGGGATTCACACTCTGGACAGTTCCGATGTGGAATGGAAAGGGTTACCTTTTTTTAAAAAAAATTTTTTATTGTATAGAATATATGTATATATATGTATATATATGTATATATAATATATATGAATATATTACCTTATACTAAAAAAACAGGACAGCACCATATAACGATGTGCATTGAAAAGGAAAAGAGGGATTCCATTTGACCACCCCAAAAGGCTATGCTGCGGATCATTGGACCTGCATGGACATCTGTGTGGGTTGCGGACTGTGATGAGAAGGACAATTGCCACAGCAACGCGTGTCCGAGCCCGCTAGTTATTTAATTATTATTCATGTTTATTATTCAAAAGGGAATAGGGCAACACTGTAATAATATAATTCACAAGGATGCCTGGAGTGAAGGATTAGGTACTGTAGGCCTTGTCACTGTATGTCATTAGTACCATCTGCTGCTGTAAGCAGGTTTCTACAACATAATTTTTGTATTTATTTAATAAGTTAATACTGAGGCTATGCTTCCTCCCCTGGTTGGTTTCCAGGTTTCTATGAGTCAACTCCTGTTGCACTGTGGATGTTGATTGTCTTGGCGTTCTTGTGTAATCCGCCTCCAGTCCTAGATGGAAAGATGGACTATAAATAACATAAATAAATGAGGCGTAATGAAGTGCTATTTTTCAGGTGATGCTATTCTTCTCCATGCCATAAACAGCTTTCCACACATTAAGTTCCTATTGCAGAGACAAGACATCAGTCTGAATCTCCATATACAGGAGCAGCATTCCTCAATTGTTGCTTGAACAGTTAATTCATCTGAATTCTCTCCCTCTGCTGTGAGATGCAATTCAACTCATCCTTGTTCATCCAGGTGAAGAGAGAGAGGCAGATAAATGGCCCACTTGGGCTTTGGAAGCAAACGCTTCTTTGAGAGCTAAGGACAGGATCTCTGGGATACCCCGTCCATTACACACAAACACAGCCGCACAGCCGCATCATGTGTCAAAATCCAATCGCTCCAGAGTTGAACCTCCACCTTTCAAAATGATCTGAACATCCCATTTACCTAATGGAGAAATGTACAGATGTTAAATTGCCATTCGCCGTTGTAATTTGTAAAGGTTCGCTGCTGGGGCCACTTAGAAATCAGAAGTCTTGGAATGTTTTAATGCAGATTGAAAGACTTTGCTATCAGGGCGCTAAGGGCATTTGTTAATGGTGTCTGTCCCCAGAATAGCTATAAAACATGGGAATTAAGTGCAGGGTAGAGAGGACAAATGCATGCCAAGCAAGAAAAAACTGTGTTCTGATAGCAGAACATACTGAATAAAACAGAATTAAACTTAGACAAATTAAATTTACACAAATCTTTATTGTCATCCAGAAATAGCTGTTAAAACAGGTTTGTCTATATTCTACCCCAAGAGTGTCTGTGCTTAGAAAAAAGAATTTGCAACAATCGTGCATATGACTGGAGTACTATCTCTATATGATGTTATCCATTCAGTCGTTCTCGACCCTTGGCGATCCGATATGCAAGCTCTTTCCACATTTTCCTATTAAGTACTGCTTCCTTCAGCTGGTTGATGCTCATGCCTGTATCAGCTTTTATAGTATCCAGCCATCGTATTCTTTGGCGTCCAGGTCGTCTCCCGCCATTGACAAGTCCGAGCATCATAGATTTTTCTAGCAAATTTGATCGCATCACATGACCGAAGTATGTAAGTCTGAGCCTGTTTATTTTCCCTTCTAGTGATGTATCTGGTTTTATGAGGCTCAAGACTTCTGCATTTGTCACCCTAGCTGTCCATGGTATGCACAGTAGTTTTCGCCAACACCACAACTCAAAAGTGTCTATTCTTCTTCTGTCAGGTATCTCTATAGGGCAGTGATGGCGAACCTCTGGCACGGGTGCCAGAGGTGGCACTCGGAGCCCTTTCTGTGGGCACACGTGCACAGAGTTCATCATGTGAGGGGACGGAAAATCACCCCCCCACAATAATAATATCAATATCTAGACTAGCTCTGGGCACCGATCCTTTACCTGGGAGTAAGCTCGGTTGCTGGCAATGCGGCTTGCTTCTGATTAACCCTCCTTGGGTCGCGGATTTTACCCATCTTCAGCGCCGTAACGGGTTGCTTCCCCACTCGCTTACTCCCAAGTAATGTGCACCTTGGAGCCAGCCATTTTTTCTAAACTAAAACCTCAGTATTCAGGTTAAATGGCCGTGTTGGCACTTGGCGATAAATAAGTGGGTTTTAGGTTGCAATTTGGGCACTCGGTCTCGAAAAGGGTCGCCATCACTGCTATAGGGAAAGGTTAATGAAGGTCATTTTAAGGACACTTTCCTGTGAAGAACATTCAATCTGCATTCTGCTATGGCAATTTGGCAGGTGATCTTGGGTCAGTAATACCCCCTCAGTCTGACCCAGGGGTAGGGAACCTGCGGCTCTCCAGATGTTCAGGAACTACAATTCCCATCAGCCTCTGTCAGCATGGCCAATTGGCCATGCTGGTAGGGGCTGATGGGAATTGTAGTTCCTGAACATCTGGAGAGCTGCAGGTTCCCTACCCCTGGTCTGACCTGTCTCAAGGGGTTTTTTTGGCAGATAAAATGGCGGACAGGAGAATGTTGGAAGGAGCTTCACGTCCTCATTGTGGAGAAAGCTGAGGTATAAGTAAATGAATAGGCAAATTCCTGCTGAAAGGTATCTTAACAAGAGGGGATTGCTTGTTTTGTCATAGAAAACAGTTTCAAAAGAAGAAGGAACAGAAGACATAAGAAAGCCAGAGTGGTGTAGTGGGTAAGAGTGGCAGATCTAATCTGGAGAACCAGGTTTGTTTCCCCGCTCCTACACATGAAGCCTGCTGGGTGATGCACGGCTTGTCATAGTTGTCTTTGAATTCTCTCAACCCCCACCTACCTCACAAGGTGTCTGTTGTGGGGAGGGGAAGCCATTTTGTAAGCTGCTTTGAACCTTCTTACAGGTAGAGAAAAGTGGAATATAAAAATGTCTCATCTTCTTCATAACTAATTCACCCCACCTCTGGCAGATATTCTGCTTGTGTATATTTATTTGTGTATATGAAGAAATTTCCTATGCTGCAGCATCAGGATAGTTTAAATATTTATTTGTTCAATAAAAAAATTTTTTTCTCACTTTCTCACTTAATTATTCTGACAGTGGTTTGCCAAGAAACCATGGTCCCACACAAATCGAATTTTTAAAAACTCCAAGCACTGAATAAGTATAATATATAACCAGCAGCAGCTTTAAAAAGCAGCACTATTAATAATGCTCTAGTTATATTAAAACAAATAGGGTAAAATAATTAACAAAGCAATTAAAACAGCAATAAATACAAGTAAAAGCAGCAATAAATTAAAAAGGCCAGTTAATGTCATAGTCAAATTAGGCAGCATTAACGTAAAAAGTCCGTGCTTTCAGTGGTGCTGGTGGTGATTGCAATCTACATGTTTGAGCAAATAGAAATTATTTTTTCCTGGAGTCAAAACTCAGGCAAATATTTACAGTCAGGATATTTTAGCATTCAAGGAGATAGCACCCCGCCCCCCGCCAAAAGCACCCAATAACAGGCATACATAGGAAGTTCTCAGATATCTCAGTTGGCAGATTGTGGCCAGATCATGACTCTCAAAGCAGAGCCGTAGCTGCTGCACCAACCGGGTAAAGCCAGAGAAGAAAGTAGAGTTTTTATTGGTGGCATCCTTGAAACATTAACCTGTTCCATTATAAGTGCAACCTCACCCAGCTAAATTCGAGTCTGGGGGCACCTTAGGGACCAACAAGATTTTTGAGTTATAAGCTTTCAAGAGTCCAAACTCTCTATGGCACATCTGACAAAGTAAGCTTTGACTCTCAAAAGTTTATATCCTGAAAAATCTTGATGGCCTCTAAGTTGCTACTGTACTTGAATCTAGCTGTTCCAGTTCAGACCAACATGACTACTCTCTGAAAACCACCCAGATCAGGTTGATTTAAAACTCCCTGCTTGATCCTATTATCAACTAAGAGCACTTCAGTCTTATTACCATTTCCAGGAAGTAATTCACAATGTCTACTATCCCAACCCCTGCCTCCCTGCCGACCAATTTTTGACTTCCCCAGGGCCTGGGGACAGCAGGAAACGGCCTGCAAGGAGGCAGGGGGGAGCGGGGGAGAGCTTGGTGGCGTGTGGTTCAGATGCATGCCATTTCGTCACATGACCAAAAGGCATGCACCTCTGGCAGGGGGAGAAGAGACAACTGAATGCTGATCTTGGCACAGCCAAGCACAGCATTCAGTTGGTCTCCCCACTGCCAGTTTCTGAAGCCCTGGAGGATTTGAGAAGTGGCAGACAGGAAGCTGGCAGGGGAGAGACAACGGAATGCTGCTCTTGATGCAGTTGAGAACAGCATTCAATTGCAGTTCTCACAGTGGTTTCTCAAGTTCATGTAAACTTGAGAAGCAGCAATGGAGAGAACTGATTGGGGGGGTGGGCAGAGGTGGGATCCAACCAGTTCTCACCACTACTGTAGAAGTGGTTACTAATTTTTTCTGAGTGCCGAGATGGGGTTACTAAAGCAACCTCCCTGCCCAATAGGAACTGGAGGTGCATGTGTGCGGCGGCGCCACTGTTTGAATCCCACCACCATCGGAACCTGTTATTAAAATTTTTGGATCCCACCACTGGGGGCGGGTGGATAATAAAAACTTGAAAATGTTCAGTAAAAGCCAAATAAAGTCAATGGGTTTCGGCTTTATTTGGCTTTACTGAACATTTCTGGGTTTTTATTATACAAACCTGAAATTTACCAATGATTTTTATCAGTGCTCACTCGAAAGGCTACCCGCACACTCTGTCTACAGAAGCAAGTCCCACTGAATGGTATTATAAAGTCCCATCAAATTGCAGTTGGATTTTCAAGGCCAGAGATGAAGGGGGGGGGAGGGTTCCTGCCATTGCCTGTCTCTGCATAGCAGCTGCAGTCTTCCTGGTGGTCTCCCATTCAACTAGGGCTGACCCTGCTTAGCTTCTGAAATCTGATTAGTGTGGGCTAGTCAGATCTGAGCTCTCAGTGAGTACTCCTAAAGAAAAGTACACATGATTACAGCTTTTGATAGACTGAAGATGGGAGGAACAGGGCAAAAAGGACCTGCAGAAGATTTGCAAGGCAATCAGTCCCCTGGGCTTTTTCACCATTGTAACTTTAGCAGTGGCGTAGTGTTTAAGAGCAGGTGCAGTCTACTCTGGGGTTTGATTCCCCGCTCTGCCACTTTTGCTGTGAAGTCTTATCTGGGGAACTAGATTAATCTGTGCACTCTAACACACGCCAGCTGGGTGACCTTGGGCTAGTCACAGCTCTACGGAGCTCTCAGCCCCACCCATCTCACAGGGTGTTTGTTGTGGGGGGGGGGAAGGAAAAAAAGATTGTAAGCCCCCTTGAGTCTCCTTACAAGAGAGAAAGGGAGGTATAAATCCAAACTCTTCTTCTTCACTAGATCTTCTGGTCTGCTGCATGGGGCAACCTGGGCACGTTGGGAAGAAAGATGAGCTTATACAGCTTACAGATTCTGCTTATTTACAAATGGGAACCTTATGTTTGGCCTAGTTAACTTTCCAATCACCGCTATTCCTAAATCATCCATTGACACTTTAGGGCCTATTTACCTGCCATGCCGTTTTAACTGGTTTAATGGGGTGGATTCTACCCCATAAACTGTTTATGTAATAAACTGGAGTGGGAGGGGTTGTGGCAGTACTCCCCTGTACTACCATCACCTTTTGTGGGGGGTCTCCCAGGTTTTGATCTTCATTCATCGTTACACGCAGCCTGAGAGAAAGACAAAGTGGTCCCTCAGAGACAGACTACAGGAGATTTGCATAGTAGTGACTGCTGCCACACACACCACCACCGCACATTCCACTGCAAACGTCCAAGTACAAGTGCTGGGTGCGCCTGTAGTACGAAAGATGAAAAATATAGAACATAACATTATTTCAATTTGTCTCAAGCAAGCATCTTGTTTTTTCTTTGCAAAATGTGAAGAGGAATTACCAAAATGACAGTTATATGAGAGAGAAATGAGGAGCATCCAGTTCACTGATCTTTCCAGTTTTGTATTGAAGCCAAACCGCAGATGACGGCTTTCCTGGCTGCAGCATTCCAAAACCATATCTTTCCTTGTCAAAGTCCGGGACCTTTGTGTCAGGATCTTTCAGCTCCAGATCAAAATGACTTAAGAGGAGGAAAACACACCTGAAATGATAAAATAATAGGGTCAGCATGGAAGACGTTAGCTTTGTATTGCACCTTAGTATAATGTACTTCTACTCTGTCTCAGGGAGAGATGTCAGGAGATGTGTGAATTAATCCAATCGCGATCTTCTTTGGGCCCTCACTTTGTTTAAATGCTCCAGGGGTCCCAGTATGGGCGTTTTAGCATCACACTTTTTTTTTGTTCCAGAATATGTGCTTAACCGGCATTGATTCCTTTGCCTTTAATAATGCTTAGTTTCAGCCGCTCGATGGCATTTTGCACATGGCCCTGTAGTCAAAAGATCTCTTCCCCTTTGCTTCACGAGTCCCGCAGCTTTGCGGCATCTCACAGGAAATGCGCGTAAAAGCAGACGACCTGATTGGCTTACTTGGCGCATGCGAGTTCCTTGGGGCGGTCCGGGGTGGAAGCTAAACGCTCCTTGCGTCAGGGCCAATTCGCGGAGGGTTACGCTATTCTCGCTGTCATCCGCGTGAGGATCGTGACATTAGGTGGGATGAAACTCTGATTGGTTACGCCGCTAGCTCGGACACATCTCGCGTTGATTGAGACGCGTGATCTCGCCAGCCATTTCATACATCAGTAGGCCCTCGAAGTTCTCGCGTTACCAAGGAGTCGAGGTGTACTGCTACCTGGTTAGTAGAAGGTTGCCCTCACTCAGTTGTGCCTCAGCACTTTGCTGGTACAGAACCGCTTTTGTGGGCATTAATATTCTGATGGAAAGCCATCAGGCTACAGCAATGCCTCCGGACACAGAGTGAGACAGTGAGCTGCTTCTTCTACAGGTTGTGACGCGCTTCTGTACTTGCCACTGGACGAGGAGTCGCTCACCGCTGACAAGCCTTTCATGCACGCTTTACCGGATGTGCATGATAGTTTGCGCGCAGGCTTCTGCACTTTCGCTTCGGTCCAGTGGGCTTAGGCTGGCGCCAGAGTCTCGCTATACTTTGGAGTTTATATGCCGTCAGCTTCCCTTGGCGCCAAGGCCATTGCTGGGTGTACCCGCTTCAAGACCGTGAGCAAGGGACTGGTGGGTATAATCCGCGTGGTCATCATGGAACTATGAGGAATGCATCGCTCAAGAACTTCCGCGATGAGGCAGAGGAACGCTCCAGAGGGATCGTTGACAGCCTAGCACCAGCATTTGAGCGCCAAGACACATGAAGATGCCTGCGCATGCTGCTCGCGTTGCCCTCGAGATGCCAAAGTGGGGATGGCCATTTGGTATCTGGGCCAGTCCCAACTCCCAGGATCAGGGCGCGTAGAAACTGTAGCAGTTTTGGAGTGGGCACCACCACCGGGCTGGTGGCTGTCCATGAATTCTGTGTAAGCCGCGGAAGAACAATCCTGTTCAAGAGGGTTATTGTCCGGGTTTGCGGATCCAGTGGAGAAGGTGGTAGGGCTGGACAGCGGTTTCGATGGCGTTACCAGGTCGCGGCACACTCTCACTTTTTTTGCAGTATATAGCGCAGTCTCTTGGGTCTAGTGGCCCTGAGGTATTTCTGCAGTTTCAATTTTCTGGAGTTCTTGATTACACAGAATCCAGGGCAGTGTGAACATGTTCTACTTTCTTCATTTTATCTCGAAATGGACGGGGAGCTTAATTCCTCGGTGGTGGGTAGGCTTCAACAACGCGTCATCGGGATGCCTTTATGCTTCGCTCCGGAACCGACCAGAGCGGACCGCCCAGGGAATTGTGGGTATGCATATCTAATTTTACTTGGAAGAAAAAAGGGAGCTGTGGGCGTTTGTATCCAGGTCAGAGTGGGCAAAAATGTTGGAACATCTCTGGGGCCAAGTTTTTGGGAGTGAAGGGCTGGGGAAGGTTCCACCCAGGGGCAGATATCCCTACACCGCGGGATCGCGAGGGGTTGAGGCGCAGATATAGCGCTACTTAATTTGTTTTCGCGATTTGAGTATCTTGGGTAAATGGTTTCCAATCCGACACCACTCCTTAAGAGGCTGTTTCTCGCTAAGCGCCTGGCATTACTGTACATCTGTGGGCTGATACAGCTGCCAGGCACTGGGCAACCACGTTCCAGGCAGGTTTATGGTAAGTGAATTTGAGTGCTGCAGCATCTTTTTTAAACTGGGGCCTGTCCTGGCAGTGCCAGCGGTTACCAGGAATGAGGAGCCTCCAGATTTTTAATCCCGAAGGGAGGAGCCATTCAGCCAATTGGCCCTCCAGCCTTTTCTGTATTAAAACAGAGAAGAGAGGAAATGAAGAAAAATTCAGGAGCAAGGATCTCTGATGAGGAGAGTAGCGCCCATGGCAAGGGCATGCGTGCAGAATGCGTCCCCATAAGCGCACTTCCATGTGCCTCACCCCTGCCGCTGTTCCAGAGACACAGAGCAATGAAGCCATGACACTAACTGCTCCTGTTTTTCCCAAACAACCTCCAGGTTATGCTGCCCGGATTTGCCAACATAGGCTTCCCACAGTCAAGGCCGGAGACAATTGATGGGTGCCAGCATACAGATTCTAAACTCCATCCAGACGCCTCGGGCGGACTACATCAACAGGAAGAGGGTTGGCCTCCATTTGTTCTTATGGCTGCTTGCATGATGACAAAGGACGCTTCTCTTTGAGGTGGACATTGGTCACCCCGCAGAAGCCAATGACGCCGCCATTATTTTCAGGGGTTGCCATTTCACACAGGCCATGGACAGGGGTGCTCTTCCCAGTTACGCTAACCCTGTATTGTCCATTCACGCGAGCGTGGCTGTCCTAATCGCTGATTTTGAGTGGGATGGCGCATTTCCCCTTAGCGCGGAGGTGGCTTGTAAAACCAGCCACCTTCATCCAAATTTGAACGCCGATAGAGCTCTGTACATAACAGAAGAATGATATGAGCAGGGCCAGAGATGTGTTGTGGAGCTGCTACCTTCGGGCTGCATTAAAGGGGAGATTAGAGGTGGAAGTGCCTGTGGCACAAGTTGCCCATAAGGGTGGGAGAGGGTTAACTCCCTGGTTTGCCACTCCTTGTGTTTGTTCTACACAACCTATGCTGGTGCTGAAAATCAGGACTCCTCCTCGGAGAGTGAATGATGGACTGGCCCCTGCTAACTCAGGATGGGAAGAGCAGCAGTCCCATCATAGCACTCGACCAGGGTGAGGGGGTCCTACTCTGAGGATCAAAGCATCTGGCAAGGGGGAAGGCTGTGAGGAATGCCCTGGCCACCTACCTCTACTGCAAACCGCTCTGTGCAGCAGGTAGTCTCCTCCGCTCATGTCTTTGGTGTACCATTGGTGTGTGTGCTAATGTGCGTAAAATTTTTTTTATTTTCTCCGTGAATAAAGTTTTTTTTTTTCCACCGGATAAACCAAACCTACACGCCTGCGGGTCTTCAATTCTACCATTGACATCTCCCCTCTCCACTCACACTCGGAGACAGCATCCAGGTGAACCACCTTTCAATTGCTAAAAGGAATTGTCTCATGAGTTGATTAGTGGGTGCACGGGTGCTACCTTTGGGAGGCGGAAAAAAAGATGCGTGGTTTGTACCGGGGAATCACCCTGGAATTCAATGGTCCCTGGGCAAGCTCCAAGATGGGGTCGCGACAGCCCCGACCTATAAAACGCTGGCTTAAAAATTGTATTATTAAGTGAGGTATGTGTGGGAACAGTGAGGCCTTTGCGAGGACTGTGCACCTGAAGTTCATAGGGACACCGCCAGGACTCCTGTTGGGCAGAACGCGATGGATGCTTTGTTTGTTGGGAGCACTCTAACAGCAGCTTTTACAGCCTGTGCGCTGGAGGCATGAGGGACAGGAAGTTCCGTTAAACATGCAACGCTTCACGCCAAGTTTTCCTCGCTAGCTCACTAGGGCTGCCCTTCCAAGGCGCCTGTGCGGGTTTCCTCAAGGTCTATCCCTCGCTAAATTCTATCACCCTTCAGTAACAGTGGGAAAGCACTTAAGGGTCGACTATGTCGCCCTCGTGGGTGTGAACTGGTCGGAAGAGGAGGTGGAGGCGATGATACTGTCTGGGTGATCGTAGCAGGTGGTGTCGCAACCTGGTGGTAGCGGAAGGCTCCCAACAGGAAAATATACTCCGCCTCAGCAAGGCCATGTAGCGGCAAGGAGGGGACAATAAACAGGAGCCCCACTCAGATTCAAGAAAACAAGTGGAAAGCGCTTCAAAAAAAGAGTAAGTAATAATTTTAAAGCTGGAGAAGCCGCCCGCGGTGGAGAACCAAGCTGCCGCTGGGAGGCCAAAAGCACTACTCCCTCACGCGCCAGGCTTGGCTTCATGAAGGCTGGTGGTCCCAGCAGACATCGGAAATGAAGGGGGGTGAGTTTGGTAATTCTTTCACAGCATGCTCTTGCAGTGACAAACCAGTTTCTGGTTTCAAATGCACCTGCTAGCTTTTAATCTGGAGCACCTAACTGAGAACCAACCAATCAGTGAGATTGTGAGTTTAGCTTGAAGGAGTGCGGACTTCTACTTTAGTGTTGTTACAGAGCACTCTGGCGCAATGGGCTGGTCTGCTTGAGCACAACGACAGAGGTGTGTGACTGTGTGGAACGAAAGCAAATCTGCAGGTAGCAAATGCTAATCTTCGCAAAGGTACGGATTTTGAGGTTAATAGCCGGCATTGTGACCACCCCCTGGCCGGTGGTGCACTAAATTTCCCCTGCAACGCTGTGTTGGTGATGTGAAACCTTACCTTTGTCAATTCAGTTCCCCGCGAACAAGCCCAAATGTAATTGCTGTGTTTCATTTCGGCCAGCCCTATATATTTAAAGGTTGTGTCTGATCCAACCACGCTTAAGTGCAGTCTTCTTGAGGGTGGGCAAGTGAGAGGGGAATGTGATGCCCTTTGAGCATGTGCTGCAGTAGAGTGAAGGGGGGCAAAATGGAGGGCACACCTTTTCCCTCTTCCCTTTACCGCACTTCCCTAGTCATGCAAATTAAAGCCGGCATGTGGGAGCACCGCTTATCTCCCTCCCTCGCACATGCATGCTCTCGGGGTCTGGCCTTTATGGTCTAGCTGCAAAGCGCATTTAAAATCATGGTGGAGCGCATTGTGACGTGGAGTGTTCTCAGGCCACCGCCTCTCCCCGTTGCTTGTATTTAAAGTTTTCTACCCATCAACGTGCAGAAAGTTGTTACACTCTTTTAACCAACAGCTGACGCTTTGAAGAGCTAATTCATATTCCCGCCCCACCTTTGAGAAACTTGATGTGTGGAGTCCCATATGGGCAAACTTAAGAACTACAAATCCTTGATAAAGTTAAGACATAGGGGAACTTGGTATCAGCTCTGCCACGCCTACCTCCTTGTCTGGATGGGAGCCCTGAATACGCTGGCCTCTCCCTGTTCAATGACAGCAGGGGCTCTGTTGAATGTGGGAGTGAGTTTTCTAATTTTAAAATTAGATGTAAGGTGGCTATCTGGAGCTTAAAGCCATGCATCCCCCTATTCCCTTCAGTGGAGCAGCTTCACGCACCACCAAAACCAAGTGCTGAGGAGAGGAGCCAGGGGCCACCCAGGTGCAGTGCAGTGAAGATGAGGTGTTTCCACCCAGAAAGTGCCATGTTCTTTTGGGAAGGGTGTTGCCGCTGATGCCAACGCTGTCTATGTTACCGAGAAAGGTGTCATGCATCTTCAAATGCTAACTGGCTCTTCTGCAATCTCTCCATGTTTGCAAGGAATGTCTAGGGACACACAGAGGGGGGCTCTAACCATCGCAGGGCTTCTGCAACAGAAACCACCACATCGCAGTAAAGTTGGCACTCAGACAGAGCCATCGCTGGATGCCAACTGTGTGAGCATGGGAAAACTGGGCCGGGGTTGTTTAAGCTGGTTGGCGGTGTTAGTTAGTACTCTTCTAATGGAGCGGGATGGCTCTTTGGCGGTACTTGAAGAGCTCTGAAGGGGACACAAGCAGCAGGAACTGGTGACCCTCGCCTTGCATCATCTAAATTTTTTTCACTCAGTGTTATATCTTCCATGGTTCCAATTTCTTCAGACAGGGGATCTGGAGCCAGGCTGGCTGTGGCTGAGAAGTGGATGAACAGGAGGAGTGAAGGGGTCAGCCAGGAGGTTCCCCTGGCAAAGCTGGAGGGCTGCAGAGAAGGCAGGCAACCACATGGCGCTGCTGCATACAGCAAACAAGCACTTTAAACTTCCTAACCCATCTCCCCGCTGCCCTCAGTTGGTCTTAGCTGTAAATGCATTGCTTAAATCACACAATAAAGGGTACTCGTACTACGCCAAATGCTTGTGCATATGGTTTATTATCGCTGTTGGTTACATCTCTGCAAAGCAGAGGATTGTTCGTTTTCCATGACCTTTCCTCTCCTGGCAACCAACTCTGAGAGGACAGGCGATGTATAACGCTTTTATAAAACATAAAACAAATTAAACTCTGATGCTTAAAACGCTATCATCACTAGCCTTCCATGCAAAAGCAGGGGGGGTCCTGCCGGTGGTGGTGCAGACAGAGAAAACAGGGGTGGGTGGGTCGCTTGCTGGTTACATCTCTGGTAAAGCAGAGGGATTGTCTGCTTTCCATGACTATCCCTCTCCTTCTGGCAACCCACCACAGAGTGGGCAGTGGCACGTAAAATCTCTTTTAAAAATATTAAACCACTTAACCTTTGATGCTTAAAACGCACATCACTCAGCCTATGTAAAGCGGGGTTCTGGGCTGCAAGGCAGACAGAGAAAACAAGGTGTGGGTGGGTCGTGCTGGTTGGAGCCATATCTCGCAAAGCAGAGGGATTGTCTGCTTTCCACGACCATCCCTTGATGGCAACCTACCACATTGGCTAGGGACGTAGCCCTTTAAAATATTAAAACTAACTAACCTCTGATGCTTAAACGCACATCCATAGCCTATGTAAAAGCAGGGGGGGGGTTCTGCCGCGGTGGCAGACAGAGAAAACAAGGGTGGGTGGGTGGGTGGGACGCTGGTTGGTTACATCTTCGCAAAGCAGAGGGATCGTCTCGTTTCCTTACGACTTCTATCCTCCCGGCAACCTACCTGAGAGGGCAGCCAGCGTGTAGCCTGTTTTAAAAATATAAAACAAATTTAACTCAGATGCCTAAAACGCATTACGCTTTCTAACCTTTTGGCGTAATAGAAGTGGGGGCTTGCCCTGCAGTGGTGGCAGACAGAGAAATAACAGGGGAGGTCCTCTCAGGTCCATTCTTGCTTTGGGCTTCCTCAAGCTTGCGCATTGGTTGTGATTCTTGGCAAGCCACCCGAGTGCAGCACAGCTCAGAGGTCCTCCAACCATCATCAGGTCCTCCACTCAGATGGAAGGGCGCCGCGGGCCTTTCCACACAGGACCTCCAAGTCGGGTATGTCCTCAGCCAGAGTGGGATAAGTCACCGTCGATCTCCAA
Organism: Sphaerodactylus townsendi; assembly: GCF_021028975.2. NCBI lineage: Eukaryota > Metazoa > Chordata > Lepidosauria > Squamata > Sphaerodactylidae > Sphaerodactylus > Sphaerodactylus townsendi. The sequence goes on from NC_059429.1 coordinate 113,864,287, forward strand.
TGAGATTTGTGCCTGGCCAGCAATTTCTGGCCAAGTGGGCAGGCACTGCTGAAACGCTTGGGGCAGGCAAGGCGTTTGTGATGCGACCGCAGGAAAGCAGAGGCTTCCACGAACCCCCCGCAGCACCCTGCCACCAGGAGCCCCATATGCTGCAGCAAAGCCGCTTCACAAGGGTTCGCCGCATTCGCGTCGCCCCTGTCGATGGCCAGCCTCAGCTTACAGCTCCTGTTTTGCTCTGCGCGGCTCTACGAATGACGCCACCTCCCTTTTCCCTTCGCCTATCCTAAGCCTCTCCATTGCTCGACTCTGCTCTACCCCATGGGTTTTCGCGAAAGTCAGCGAAGCACTCCAAACATCGCCGCACACGCCTTCGTCAGCAGTCATTTTGGTGAAGTCGTTCCTTTAATGGGGCAGGGTGTGGAGATTTCCGTAAGAGGACATCGCTAAGTTGAAAGCAGCGTACCATTAGCCAGTGATGGAAGGAACTTTATGAATCCACTGTCATCTACCCTCAGGCTCGCATGGTGGAGACACACTTTCTTGTTGAGCACATGAGCAGATTCTGCATAGGGCATCCCAGGGTTTGCGCAGATAAGCGAATCAGAAACCCTTAGCATTCATTTTGAGAATCGCTGCGAGAGCTCAGTGGGCACGAATGGAGCAGCCCACTTTTTTGCGCATGCTGTCTTCGGTCGCAATGGAGGGTTGTCCTATGCTCTCAGAGTGCCTACCACAAAATCGCTATGGGTTGGGGCCGTGCTCAACGCACCTTCATTTGCAATCTACAGAACTCCAGGATGGTCATGACATCATCTTGCGTCACCAGAGGTGTCTGCAAAGAGAGCTGCCATGAAGGAGAAAGAACATATGCTTCCACTATCACTTTCTTCCTTTGGACAAGACCAACGGAGCTGCTGTGATGCTGTGCATTACCGCTATCAATCGCCCATGTTAATACCACCCTGGCAGGGCGCAGACACGCAGCACCAACATGCAATGCTATTAAGAGTAATCCTGTTGTGGTCACCGCCATGTCCGCTTCAAGCCTGTAGGGACCATTGCTCCTGCATCGCTTCTCCTGGCAGGGAAACCATTGAATGTGCACTGTTGTTTTGGGGCAAATTCCATCAAGAACAAGCAGTTCTTTAACCCGCCCCACTTTGGCTATACACGACTGTGATGGAGGATGTCGCAACACCGCCAGCACATGGCCTACACCCTCAGCAGGTGGCCAAACAGCCAATGAACTCTCACCACTCATCTGCATAGGGATTCATGGCATCGCCCTCTGGAGAATTGCTGATTTCTGAGGTGGAAACTGTTGGCTTAAAAAGCTTACAAGTTCAGTAGCTGGGCGTTGCAGAACCGCTGACCGTTATGAGGAGGGAGAATTCGAGGATTCACCCTGTAGTCCACTGCACTGTGCAACAACAGCTACAGCTGGAATGCAAGCATTCTGCACATCCGCATCTAGCAGAGAAATAGACATGAAATGGGACCACAGTTAAACCAACCCAGAAGTGAAGCTGCTAGTAGAGTCTGGAGTGCCCCATCACAAGAGAGGCAATAACAGAGCAAGCGCCGTATCCGGGTATCAGGCAGAAGCATAGGAAACCTCACCGGATGTAGGGGATGGGTGGAAACCTGCAGGTCTCAAGGCTTCATGGTCTCCAAAGTCTCTTGCTCCCAACGCTGAATCCTCGCGTCGCCAGTTTGAGAAGCGTCACTTGACGCGATCTCTGTCGGAGCTGATGCGGGGTTGATTCCGTCCCCCCCCAACATCTGCTCGAAGCTCATAGAAGGGCATCGCCCAGGCCCATTCCCTGAAGTGTTGTTGTGCTGGTGTATCCGCTTAAAGTCCTTTTCAAAGTCTTTGCTCTTCATTCTGTACCCTAACGGACGCCCTGTTGTGCCCCTTTCACAAGATTTGATCTGCCACCCTTCAAACACGCCCAGTTGCGGTATCGAGGGACTTTCAGCGAAGCTGAACTTCCTCTTTTCCCCACACGGCAATGAGGTCCTTCGCCTCCTCCGCCGCCATGATACGCCTTACCCTGACTTCACCGAAATGGCGGCCGATTGTTTGTGCGCTGAAGTTTCCTCCCCATCCCGCTAACGACTCTTTCAAACGCTACTGCTGTAATCTGGCAGGAAACGAAAGCTGACGAAGTCACCGTGTTGGGCAAATATCACCGCGTAACGGGCCACAGAGGTTCGGTGGGTCGAAATGCAAGGCTTAATAACGCACGTAATCCGTATGAGGGGGGGAGGTTGTGCGAGATGCAAAAGGAACAGCGAAAGCAGCCAGAATCTCGCCGCGACCCCATTGATGGATCAAATTGCCACACGCTGGGCGAACCCTCGCTGCTCGATCCACTTTCGCCCAATATTTGTTTCGCTAATCCAGTGTTCAAATTTGGGGAAACCATGCTTCCAAAAGCCGTAATGTAAGTATCGGTTTAATAAGGAAAATGTGGAACAACGGCCGGAATGTGGCACGTGCGGGTCGCACCATTCTCGCTAAGGTGTGCTGAACAGATGTGTGATACTGCGACGACCTCACATGCCAGATCTGCAACAAACAGTGTGTGCGAAAACGCCCAGTGACTGCCTTCCCCCTTCCAATTCTCTTCTAGCCTTACAGAATCTTAATCTGATTTAAGCACCACTTTCATCAAAACCATTATTGCCTGCACTGTTAAACATCAAACTTTGGGAAAAAAAGGCCATTTATATTGAAAAAAGGCCATTTATATTATATTTAAGTGGTGCTTAAATAAGATTCTCTAATGCTAAAAGAGAATCTGCACTATTTTCCCTGGTGGAAACAGGATTCTTTCACTTTCGCAGCATGACTCACAACCACACTGTCATTTTCCCCTGAGACAGAGTATAGCCTTTTATCATTAAATAGAAAGATACAAAGAACTTAAGAGTCTGTGAATGGGACTGTGGACTTAAAATGCTGATTGGTGGTACCACAGAATTGATTATTAAGTTAATCATGAGGGGCAGTCAGATCCAACGCATGTTTATTTATGAGCAAGCCTGTTTATGCTGTGGAGTTTCCTGTCATGTAATTACAGATTAGTCTGCAAGCTAAATCCCATTTACAACAATGAGATTTTACTGAAACTGGCATTTTAAAGGTATATCTGACTGCATCCTTGGTCTGCTGTTTATTGGTACATTTGAAATGCTCCTCACTAATTGGCAGGATATTACAGATGACCCTCCTACCATGTGGTATTTTAACAGGTGGAATAAGTTCATTACTACTTGGTAAATATTCAGCCAATGTCATTGATTACATACCAGGGAAGAATGTAATCCTATCTGATGTGTAATCACTTGGTAACAGGGTTCCCCTGAGAATTGTCAGTAAAAAGGATTTCAACATACAGGTGAATAGCACACCTTGGCTGCTGAATACAAGTCTTTGAAAATAAAGAGATGGTAGCCAAACAGGCCCAAATCAAAAGCATGAACGAAGAGCCATATATCACACCTTTCACTGGGACCAACCAATATCCCAAACAACAATGTACAGGTTTTTGAGTTCTCCAGAACTCTTCATCAGATTGGATGTTTAAAAAATAATTTGGGGAGAGGGGGTAAGAGAAACAAGTCTCTATCTTGGACCTTGTCTCATCAGGATCTTTTGTTAAATGCTCAGCCGACATGCAGATGTGAAACTGAGGTTAGGTTGCCTTCCTGGAAGAAGCAGCAAAACAAAGAAACAAATAAACCAAAGAAGAAAAAAGCATCCCACTGAAAATATAAACTCCCATAGTCGATCAAATGTCTCTTTAACCATCGGTATGTAATACCGCCAGTTGTTTTTGCAGTTCTATATTTGCTGAAGAATATGTCACGTAAGCAACCCCAACCTTATGAAGCAACCTCGAAGCACCCAAAAGTTTGCCCTTCGTTCTCGTTTCGTTTCCATTGGTTCTGGTGTAGAATGAAGCTTTTGGTCAAACTGGAAGTGCTTATAAATAGAAATGCAACTCACTTCTATTCGCTTTACAATCTGTTAGCTGTTGCCTCCTACTCTTCTTTTGGTTTTCTTCGGCTGTTTTGTGCGTATTTTGAACAGCTAATTGCTTTAGACAGACCACTTTCATCTCTTGCTATCAGCTTTCATTCTCTGCCACTGCGTCAGAGAGCACAAAAAGAACAAGCGGCGGCGCTGTTGAACATTGTTATGACTTCACCCTCGTATATATTCGAATTTTGGTTTATTTGATTTTATTTAGTTGGTTTCTGTCCCACTCTTCAAATGCCTCCCAGGGCAGGTTACAACCTTCTAAAAATGCTTCTCACATTACAATAAAAAGAGCATCATATACAGATAAAAATTCTAAAAGTATACCTAAAACAAAAACATCCCTGAAAACATACCTGAATCATGCCAAAACCATGCCTAAAACCAAAACATGCCTCAAAAATACATACCTAAAAATACCCTAACACTCCCAGTTGCAGGTGGAGGTCAAATTGCTATATTGTCACAGTAGTAGACACTATTCACACTCTAAAACAGTGGTTCTCAACCTGTGGGTCGCGACCCCTTTGGGGATCTAACGACCCTTTCACAGGGGTCACCTAAGACACTCTGCATTAGTGTTCTTCATCTGTAAAATGGATAAATGTTAGGGTTGGGGGTCACCACAACATGAGGAACTGTATTGAAGGCATTAGGAAATGCTCCAGAAATGCTGAGGTCCCTTCCCCAAATCTCCAGAAATGTCCCAACCTGGGTTGCCACCAGCGCACAAGGGCAGCATTTAGCTGTATTGGAGCTAAGAATAGGAACAGAGCTGGTTGCTATGTATTCATGCTTTCACTTCCCACCTCCTCCTTTGAAACTCTGTCATACCAGGAAGTTTTGAATCCAGCTCCCTTTTGTTTGAATTGAATGCTGACCCTGTGGCAAACTGCAGTTTGTTTACACCCTATTAAACTGGTGTCCTAAAGTTAGGCTTGATATCAGTTTAGAACCCTGGATTGGATGGAACAAAGAAATTCCCATTGGCTGAAACTCATCAACTCTGTGCATTGGATAAAGCTCATATTGGATTAAATTATCTTCAGTCCTTACAGTGCCACTGAACTCCTGTTTAGTTTTGCTACAATACACTAACTTCCCCTCTGTAATCCCTTCCGTAGCTACTCCTCTATATCGAATCAAAGAGTTGGAAGAGACCACAAGGGCCATCTAGTCCAACTGCTTGCCATGCAGGAACACACAATCAAAGCACTCCCAACAGATGGCCATTCAGCCTGTCTAAAAACCTCCAAAGAAAGAGACTCCACCATCCTCCAAGGCAGCGTAGTCCACTGTTGAACAGCCCTGACATCAGGAAGTTATTAATGTTTAGATGGAATCTCTTTTCTTGTAGTTTGAGTCCATTACTCAGTGTCCCAGTCTCTGGACCAGCAGAAAATAAGCTTGCTCCCTCACCAACATGACATCTCTTCAAATATTTAAACATGGCTATCATGTCACCCCTTCACCTTCTTCTCCAGACTAAACATACCCAGCTCCTTAAGTCTCTCCTCATAGGACATAAATTCCAGACCTTTTACCATTTTGGTCGCCCTCCTCTGTAATCCCTTTCACCACATGTTTCTCCAAAGGAGACAGTCTTTCTCTTAGGAAATAAATCTTTCTCTGTTGGACAAAGTCTCTGTATCAAAGACAGAGGCTAAGGGAAGGAGTCACAATATCCAAATCTTACTATTTGCTGCCAGATTGGGACTGAGAAAAGGAAGGGGCAGTTGTTAAGCTTTTGGTAGGATACAGTGTTGGCTGGTGAACTTCACAAAATTCAGCATGGGGGCAGGGAGAGTATAATTTGTGCAGATTTGATCTATGGGACCAGACAGGCTGTCCATAAAACACAAATATCAATTTTGTAATAAATAAATAAAAATGAACTATTTTAATAATGGATTAAATCCATATCCTCACAGATAAAAAATTAAAATGGAAGTGGAAAAACATTTAATTTTTTTGGTTTTGTTTATGAGAGCGATCTGATTTCTGCGATAATCCCAGGCTGGAATCTGTGGTTCTATACTGGAACAGAGAGGCAGGCAATTTGTCAATGACCCCTAGCCACTTACAGTTTGATGCTGTTGACTGCATAGAACTTTCCAATACAGACATTTATTCCTGCTCCCCAGGGCATGTTGTAATACTTGAGCTTTTCCCCTTCTTTATAGAAATCTGTTTTTTCTGTACCGTCTGAATTGAGGAATCTGTCATATTTGAATTTCTGTAAAAATAAGAAGAATACAGTGAGGCAACCCTTCCTGCAATTTGAAGTTTTAACTCCTGTGAGACACAGGTTAGATGTTGAGAGACGAAGGTCTTTTCTGCATAACACAAATCAAACATCTTGCAGATGTATTTTAAAAAAAACATTTTGGCTTTTTTTGTTAGCACAGTGTGGACAAATAAACCATTGCCAACTGAAACAGTTCTTTCTCAGCTTTCCCCACCCCTGCTCAAGCTCTTACTTTCATTTTTGCAGCAGATTGCGCCTGTCATTTTCTGCAAACTTCAGGAGTCTCCATACAGCTACCGCTATTTGCAAATTGTTCCCATGGAGGTTTCCTCTGCTAGCAGCTCATCTGCTTGCTATTTCCGTCTAAAAAGTCTGCGGAGGACAGGTCTATCCATTGCTGCTTAATGGGAGGAAGACCAGCCCTCCAAGTGGCTGCAATTCATAGATGGTGTAGTCATAGCTACAAAGGCACCTCCCTCAAAACAAAACAACAACAAAAATAAACAACAACACATACTCAGGATTGCCAGGGAAAACACACTTTGTTTCTGAACATTTTAGACAGAAATAGCAAGCAGATGAGCAGCAGTGGCATAGTGGTTAAGAGCAGGTGCATTCTAATCTGGAGGAACCAAGTTTGATTCCCAGCTCTGTCGCTTGAGCTGTGGAGGCTTATCTGGGGAATTCAGATTAGCCTGTGCACTCCCACACACGCCAGTTGGGTGACCTTGGGCTAGTCACAGCTTTTCGGAGCTCTCTCAGCCCCACCCACCTCACGGGGTGTTTGTTGTGAGTGGGGAAGGGCAAGGAGATTGGAAACCCCTTTGAGTCTCCTACAGGAGAGAAAGGGGGGATATAAATCCAAACTCTTCTTCTTCTTCTAGCAGAGGAAATCTCTGTGGGAACAGTCTGCAAATGGCGGCAGCAGCATTGAGGTTCCTGAAGCTTGCAGAAAATGGTTGGCGCATTCTGCTGCAAAAATGAGAGAGCTCGAGCATGGGGTAGGGGGAAGGCAGGAAAAATAAACAGAAATTGCTCTGTGTAGGCAAGGGTAAAGTCTTCAGCTTACTCTGGGGAAAAATATCCCTAGTTCAGTGACTTTTGAAAAACCGAGATTGGGAGAAAAAAACTTGACCTGGACATGTCTTGGGGGAGAAAGCTGCTCAGAGTTATGCCCCAAAACACTTTTTATAATGTCCTCAAGACGTTTTATTTGTGTTGTGCAGAAAGGCCCAATGTGATGGAATGATTAGAGTGTTGGACTAAGATACCATCTGGACTGGCACTGATGCCAGGGTGTGTGTGTGTGCGTGTCATGCTGGCTCCCCATTTTTGACCTCCCTCCTGTAGATTGCACCTTTAGTGTGCCAAAGTTCTGTATGTTAGATGCTCCTGGATTTGAATCTAACTCTTTTACTACAAACCAATATGGCCACCCTTTGAAGCTAGCTAGATTACTTGGAGTTTCCTCTTTGCCACAGGAAAAAAGGAACCCAAGAATTTCCTTCTTTCCTGGGATGGAAGTAGGCACTGAGCAACCTTACATACAATAATGTAAAAAGACTTGCATAACTCAAACGCCAGCGTCACTTCTGCTGTTAACAGGCTCTGGGAGGCTGTGCATAAGAGGAAGCAAAAATATTTTTTCTTCTGTCAACAAAGAGAAAACTGATAAGGGAGCAGAGCTGAAACTTAGAGGAACCGAGGAAGCCACAGAACTATATTTTTTTAAAAATGCACTAGGTTGCCACAGTAACAGGCAAGGAGGAATTCCATTCATCATAATAAATCAGCACTGGCTCTCATTTGCTATTGTTTACCCAATTCCATTTTTAGGTCTTAAATACATATCCAGAGAATTACTATTTTTGCTTCTGGGAAGGTTTGCAAGCACCATGCTTGCGAGCAAATAATATTTCTCAGTGCATTTTGCACATGGCTGATTTTCCTTGCGTGTGCCGTCAAGCGATTTCAGATCTAACTTCACTTGCAGAACTTTCTCATTGTCTGATACAGGGATTGTCCAGGATTTTGCAAATTTAGTGATCAGGGTTCGGAGTAATGTTTATACATACGAAAAGCAACTTTTTGTGATTCAGATGCAGAATTTCATGGTGCATAGGTGTATATGCCTACACAGCCACTTCTGCAATGTTTGAAATGTACACACAGAACTACTGGGAGGGAAGGCCGCATTCTACAGCCTGATCTCATCAGATCTCAGAGCCGAAGCAGGGTCAGTACTTGGAAGGGAGACCTCTAAAGAAGACCGCAGAGGAAGGCAAAGACAAACCACCTCTGCTTTTCACTTGTCTTGGAAGCCCCTGGTTGGAGCTAACAGCACTTCGTGCGCACACACTAACACTCACACTCTCACACACAGAGCTATTGTACATTTGCGTTTCTGGAAGTATAATAACAAAGATATGGTAATTCCACAGAGAGGAAAAAGTGAACAAAGTACCTCTTGTCTATCTTACAACACCAGATTCTTTGACACAGTAGATTCAGGACAGACCAAAGAAAGCTTAACCAATAATAAAATGGTGGAATTCCCTGCCAATGGACATAGTGACAGCCACCAGCCTTTACAAGGGGATCAGACAGATCCAGTTCCCCATAAATGGCTGCTAGTCACAGTGACTAAAAAGAACTTCCGCACTGAGAAGCAGCAAACCACTGAATATCTAGTGCTGGGACTGGGAGGCAGCAATAGGAGAAGGCCTTTGCCTCTGCACCCTATTTGTTGGTCCTCTAAAGCAACTGATTGGCTGCTGTGGGACATAGGATGCTGGACTAGATGTACCATTACTCTGGTCCAGCATGGTTCTTCTTCTCTTCCTGGTAAACGAAGCAAGCATTAATATAGTCAGGGCACTTTTGTAGAGCAGACCAGTCAAGTAGATTCAGCACACCCAAGATTCATAAGCCTTATGGAATTAGACCCACCCTTTTGCTTCTCTCCACCAGTCCAAATAGAAGGGGGGTGATTTGTGAGGTCAGACTGGGCAATACCACCCAAAATGTGAACTGCAGAGAAAGTTCTGCCCACTGCACTTTCTGTGCCTGCATCTATTGTTAGTACTCGGATTGTTAGTCATCATCTTTTTATAGAAGGCACTCAACATTAACAGGTGCAATGTGGGTTTTCCAGGCTGTGTGGCCACGGTCTGGTGTTTTTTTGTCCTAACATTTCACCCCCATCTATGACTGGCACCTTGAAGATGCCAGCCATAGATGCAGATGAAATGTTAGGAGCAAAAACTACCAGACCGTGGCCATGCAGCCTGGGCTAAACAAAGCACTCTCTGGGGCACCCAAACCGTCTCCAAATACTGCTGAAAATCCTTGGCCTTGTCTCTTTCTCTTCTTGGGTTCTGAGGTTTCAAGCACATATTAATCTATCTTCCTACTCTTGGGGACTAGACATGTATGTTTTTAAAAGGAAGCTGAAATCCTTAGGATACTAGATTCCACAGCAGGTTGCAATTTCTATGCAATGATGTGCATGAAAAACCCTGGAATGTGGACAATCCTGCCCTGAGGGGATCGTTTCTTTTCAGGCATCGTTCTGTGACAATATTATAGTGTTTCATTTTTTTCGGAATGCAATTATATAGCAGGTTCAAGGTTGCTGCACTTTGCGTTCTCAGTTGTATAGGCTTAGACAAGCCACACTGTGAAAGGAATCTGCAGAGGAGACTGTCACAAAGACCATGATTCAGAGTGGCACAAGTTACCTCTGGTTCCTCATAGATTTCAGAGTCCATCTGAGGGCTTATGAAAGGAAACAGGCAAAGTCTATCTCCCTTTCTCAGGCTGTACTCTCTGCCGCTTGCCAGTCTCAGAGGCATGTCTTGAAGGACTTCTCGGCTGATGAAAGGAGCCGCAGTCAAACGCAGGGTTTCACTCAATAAGCTGTCTGTACAAACAAGAGAACCAAAGAGGAGAATTATTGCATCCGATAAACATGCAGGAGAAAACGTTGCAGGTGGCTGTCTTTACATGGAGGATTGATCAATTTCCAACAGTACAAATCGTTTAACAAAACGCTGCCCTGTCATGGCTTCGAAAATCCTTCAGAAATGTCTTTAATTTTTCCTCAGAAACTAAACAATAGTTTCCTCAGAAACTAAACAAGAAAAGAAAAGAAAGATGATGTCTGACAATCTCTTTTCTTTTGGGATCTGATTCTCCTTATTTTATTTAAAACATTTTAAAGCTGCCCTTTCACCCAACTTAAAGTCCCCAAGGCAACTAACAAAGAAAGCATCAGATTAAAACACATATATGGACCCAATTAAATAGTGTAACTCCCTCAAATACCTCAGGATTACCTTAATTGAGACTCTAAATTGGGATATCCACGTGGCAACTATCAAGTCCTCTGCAACATGGATGGTAGGGTCTATCTTAAGGTTTTATTACACAAAGGGAGGCTTTCTTGTTGATCTTGCCTTAAAACTATTTAAAATTTCAAATATATAGAAAAAAATTAAAACAAAGCACACAAGCACATGAATGGGAGGAAGGGTCAATGAGAATAAGTGAGGGAATGCCAGACAAAATAGAAAAGTCTTTACCCACTGGAGGAAGACAATAATAGGAAGAAACAGATTCCTTGGGGAGGGAATTCCATAATTTGCTACAACTACAAAGTAGGTTAGGGTTGTCAGTTGTGATCTGGAAACCAGCAGGAGATTGGGGAGGTTGTTTGCAAAAATGTGAGGTTACATCTAAGAAAAATCTAGAAGTGACACTAGTACTTTCTAGGATTCGCTAGAAACTCTATGATTGTATTGGTGGCAATTTTTAAAGATTATTTTTCTCCCACCAGATGCATGAGGAACTGGGAGTTAGCAGAAATATCCGTTAGAACCACAGAATCATAGAGTTAGAAGAGACCGAGCAGGCCAGAATTATACTGATTCTGGCAAAGAAATTTTAGTTCTCAGATCAAACCATCAGAATTCAGGTTGTTGTAAAAAGTGGGTGACTTGTCCTATCCCTTTACCACATATTCCTGTATGATCTGAAGGGAAAAATCTTGAATACTTGGGATTCAGTATTTCTTTGGCCAAATTATTACCTCATCGTGTATCTTCCCACTTCCTCAGGATCTGAGAATTACTGTCAGGAAGATCTTCCTAATGTTTAGGTGGAATCTCTTTTTCCTGCACGAATCCATTACTCCTGGTCCTAGTCTGGAGCAACAGAAAACAAGCTTGCTCCACTGTCAACTTACCAACACTGGCACTTTTTAACGAATTCACCTAATCCCTGTGTAAAGTCAATTAAACTACTATTCATATTATTAATACAAAGTCTGCCTAGAATGCTAAGGAATTTCTTCATGTGATCCCACACACAGGCCAATAAGCATCAAGAAATGTTAGTGAGAAGGGAGGTCAGTACTCAGACTAAGATATTCCTGCAAAGAAGTTGAAAAAAGAGAGTCCATTGAAATTATGCTCAGGTGTACTGGGGAAATCCAATGGTCTTGGGGGCATGCAAGAAGGTTGGGAATATTCTAAAGAAGAAGGTATGATGGATGAAGAACACTTTTCAAGATTCAGTAGGAACAGGGGGACACGGAACTATTTCTTGCCAGAAATACCAGGCAGCCCAAAACAAGCTCTGAAGGTTAAATTACTAACCAAAAATTGGTGTGTGGTCCAGAATCTCGTGGCTGGTCATCTGCACTTGTCCAGTTGTTTGTGTTCTTGTTCTAAATATTCCCTCCATTTCACCTTGAATTGCTGCCCTGGCTGAGGGATGTTTTAAAAGGAAAAGCAGAAGCCAGAAGACAGCAGGTCCTGCATTGCTCTAAAAATACCAAAACAGGAAACCAGTCATTTTTAAAGGCTCATGTACCAGTAACAGCATCCCCTTTATTACACAGAAGCAAAGGCCCATCAGTGTAAATATCATCTTCATTAAAGAAGAACATTTATTTCATCCTAATGTGAAAGGTTTGAGTTCAGAAATTAACACAGAACTGGTTCTTGAAAGATAACTGTGAAAAGTTGATAAATATCATTCAAGTGCTTGTGCATTATTAATGACCCTATTCCCAGAATGAAACACTTGACTCAGAAACCTGAAGGATCAAACAGTTCTTTTGTCTGGAAGACGATAGCAGAAAGAACGGGTCAAGCGCCATGAATTAAAACGGGCATCTGGCCTCAAAGCTGCAAAAGAAAATTAAATGCTCTAAGTAGAAACAGACTATAATTTTTCAGAGAATAGAAAATGGCATGACGGAGGCATTACACAACGAAACAATAAACCCACCTGCAGAAACCCCTGCTGACAGGAGCAGAGTCATCACGGCAGAACACAGGGAAAGAGGCGGTCCTGTAAGTAAGAGGGGCCAAGACCATGAAGGGCCAGTGCCTGATACTGAACTTGGCAATCAATGGAGAATGGGAGCGGAAGGGATTGCTCCCACTAATAGTCAAGCTGCAGCATTTGGGATCAGCTGGAGTTCCTGAGCTGATTTTGAGAAGAGGCCAATGTCCAATGCATCCCAGTAGTCTTGTCTTGATGTTACTGGGGCATGGATCAAGATGGGCACATCAGATGTATCAAGGTATGGGGTCATTTTGCAGGATAAGGTGAGTTGGGAAAAAAGCTTTTTTGTGCATACACACACACAGAGGCATTCAAAAAAGCACTCTGGGGTCGATTCCTCTGACTAGGTTCGACCCAGTTCCCTGAAAAGGAACTGACCTAGGTCAACTCCATTGTTACTCCCCACAGCAGCCGAGTTCGTCCCACGGGAGCTGAGCTCAGAGGGTGGGATCATCTCAGCACCTCTTCTACTCTTTGTCCCCGATTGGCTGTTGTGTTACCATGGGAACGTGAACGTGCATCCCTTTTTTGTTTTTGTTTTTTACATAACATCAATGTAACCACAAAGCAGTGCTCTATGTAGCTAAAAGCAGCGTGTAAACATGGCCATCGCTTCATACGGTCATCGCTTCGTATACAAGAAGGATTTTTTTTTAAAGGCGCACTTTTCCCTGCCGCGAATCTTCTGTTCTGCACATGCCCAAAACATTGAACTGTGATTGGCTGATCAGAGGGAACAGTTCCTCGAAGATTCCCCACTTTACCAGCTTCAACCTGAGTTCGACCTAGGTTTGCTGAAAAAAGTTGTACCTTCTTAGTGGAGTCAGAAATTTGACAGGGGGTGAAGCTGGGACGGAACCACATCGAACTCAGCGGTTGTGGGGAATACCTAGGTTGAACCTAGGTCGACTCTGCCAGTGGGGAATCGACCATTATCACAGGAAAGTGGTCCACTAGGAGAAAGGACCAGCGTTTCCTAGTCAACTGCAGTTGAGCTTGGGAAAAGGTAGCACCCGTGAAACAGAAAGGCTTCAGTGAGTGGGGATATCTGGCTCCTATGCATGAACTGACAAACCTGGAAAGACCTGGGGAGATTACATGATGTTATGCATTAGGGCAACAGTGGCTGTATATTTAGATAGGTTTGTTTCCCCCACCAAGGCATATTTTCTTTCAGATAAGGATTACTGGATCATTGAGGTCTGCAAGGAAAGACTGGTAGGTATCGAATTTCAAAGCAGTAAATGTCTATATGGAGGAGAGATTGGAAGCAGTAAAAAAAACGGCTGGCCATTTTGAATCAATATGTGAAATGGATGCTTCCTCTTTTGTACCTAGAACACACATTCCATCTCTTGGTGTGCAGCTCCACCTTCTCTCCCTGCCTTCTGTCAATCCCTCTGTCTTCTATTGCCCAGCCTTCTCTCTCAGCCACTGCCTTGGAAAAAACATTCCCTGGGAGTCTGTTTTACTCTCTTCCCTGCAGCTGCCCTTTACGTCTTCCCTTCAGAAGCATCCATTAACATCATAGTTGTAGCATAAGAGTTGACTTGCAGGCATGGATTGAACCGTATGATATGACACACAAACACAGGAGGCAATTTACTCCTGCATCGTTGGCTGGGGCCATGACTGATTTTTAAATTTTATTTTCGAATCGGTTTCTGAACAGGTCAAAGGGATGCCTGGTATAAAGAGGAGGGACACCCAGGAATAGATTGCATGTGGAATTACAAAGAGCTAGGCTTGAATGATATGCATTTTTTTCCAGCCTCTCCGTCTAACTTCCTGAGTTTCCAGAACCCGTGTGATTTGTACTGTGGAATGTGCTCAGAAGAGGGTATGCATATGATTTGCTCGGCTGTGAATCATTTATCTTATGGAAAGAATTTATTGTTGGAAACCTTGTCTCCGGATCAGCAAATAAGGAGCTGCTGTACAGGATTCTCCCCCGTGTCCAACAGGGACTCAGATGTGAAGATCACCTAGGCAACCAATTGCCCAAGACCCCACCTTGCCTGAGATGCCAACTGCAGTGCCAACAGAATACAGAATGCTAAAAGAGTGCCAGTTTCCAGGATCAGGTGTGGTCCATTTCTCCCCAAGTAAGGTTTGCACCAATTTTCTGGCCTGCACCAATATTTAAGCCTCATTTCTGTTCCAGAAACTGCTGAAACAATATCCAGTCTTAATGCTTCATGGACTTCTTGTCTCACCTCCACCAGCTCTGGCTTTGAGGGAGCAAAGTTTGGGGCTATTGTGTACTACCTCTTTAACAGGCTGATAACCCACAAGGAGGGTAACAGGCAAATAGCTTCACTTGCCTGTAAGTAATTTGCAGGTCTATACAAACAGTTCAGATTAGGGTTTCCAGTCCTCCAGTGGTAATCTCTGAGGGCAGTTTAGGGTCAAAGCTTGAGAAGGGAGAGCAGCACAAACCTGGAAGTGACATCACAGCACCCATGACACTGTACTAATTTGCTTAATCTGTATGAACTAAACAAATACATAATATATTGACTTGGGGAGGTTCGCACTACAAAAATGTGAACAATCTTGTCTTCTGATTAGAACCAACCAACACTGGCTTTAGTGGAAATTACCATCCCAAGATGACAGAGCTGTTTTAAGAGCCTGGCCGACGTACTCCATGCCAAATGAAGGGTAAACGAAACATTTGATGGATCAGCTCTGTGTGCTTCTCAAGGCTTTTCTTTTTAAAATTGTGATGATTAAGTGAAATGCAATACAGCATTGCTGTTGCTTACAAGTGTGCCTACAGTACATTAAACCCAGCTGTGGAGTGCAGGGCTTGAATAATTCATGCCATTTGGGTGGGGGCCAGGGGGCTGCATTCCTCTCAAGTTTTCAAGAAAGGGAGGGTGACTTTTTTTTAATTAAAGTGCAGGCATTCAAGAGGGGAATGTACCCACACATTGGCTTTTAATTATTAATGCGGGGAACAAACGGGTTGAGTAGAGTTTTCAGAAAAATAGAAGCCACTTCTACCTTCTTGACATTCCAGAATGTTCCTGTGTTTTTTTCTGAGGGAAGCTGTCTGGAGCTGCTGGGAAATGGCAGGATGCATTCTCATTTGGGGCTGACTGACTTGGGGAAATGCACCTTTTTTCTCTGTCAGCAACAATAAGCCAATGCTGTGGTTTTTAAGTTACGTTATAGGAAACCCAGGGCAGGTTTTCAGGGATCCCTTCATTTTAAAAAATCAGTTGTGGTGGAAAAGTAGTAATCTTTGGCAAGACAGAACATCAGGTGAGTTCTAGGACATGTTCTTGGTTCGTTTTCCATTGACGTCACAAGAAGAAATGAAGTTGCCTTCTTCTGACAAACAAAAATGGGGAACAAACTTAACCCTATAAAACAAGAATTAAGTACCTAAAAGGTCAAGATATTGTTTAAGGGGCCATTAAATATAAAACTGCTAAATATCAAAAACACATATGGATTTATTACAAATTAAAGTCTACACTTGTAATAGCCTACCGCCGTGGTGGCGAACCTATGGCACTCCAGATGTTCACGAACTACAATTCCCATCAGCCCCTGCCAGCATGTAGTCTGTGAACATCTGGAGTGCCATAGGGTCGCCACCACTGGCCTACCTGATAAACACAATATCACAATTACAATACACAGAAGGGTCCAATGGGACACTTTATTGACCCTTAAAAACACATATTTTGGCCAAAACTGGCCTTCCTCAATGGACAAAAGTAACACAATAATACAGTGTTTCGATACCAGTCCTCAAACTGCAATTATAACACTTTTTTTTAATGACTGAAACCAATTGTGGGAGAGTTGTTTAAACTGGCACCCAGATCTTCCACACACAGTCATGTCCTCTTAAAGAATATAATACATTGAGCTAATTATGGAAAAATCTTATAATGCCTCAGTCATAGGAAATTCTAATAGTCTTGGGCTCCAGTCTGGAGTGTTATAATTGCAATTCTGGGAGAACTGTGACTGGACCAAGGTCACTCAGCAGGCTTCATGTGGAAGAGTGGGGAAACAAACCCGGTTCATCAGGATAGAGTCCAATGCTTTTAACCACTACACCATGCTGGTGTAAGTCCTTGGACACAAGCCAAAGTGTGGGAACAAAAAAGAGTCTGGATTTAGACCCCACCTTTCTCTCCTATAAAGAGTCTCAAAGGGACTTACAAACCCTTTCCCTTCCTCTCCCCACAACAGGCACCTTGTGAGGCAGGTGAGGCTGAGAGAGTTCCGAGATAACTGTGATTAGCCCAAGTCACCCAGCAGGAATGGAGGAGTGGGGGAAAAAAGCCTGGTTCACCAGATAAAAGTCTTGCATGCCCCACTCTGCTGAAATGCCATTTACTCACAGTTGCTAATCTGTAGGTAGGAAAGTGAAGAGACAGCTGAAATCCTGAAAATGGGGTGGGTGGGGGTGGGGCGTACTGTACCTGAGTACTCCAAAGCTGTAGCAGCATTGCTCTTGTTTGCATGTCTTCATTCACTCCTAGATCTACCAAGTGCTGCTGATAGCTCTCCAGCCAAACACTTCTGTTTGCTCTGCAGTTCAAACTTTTCACCGATAATAACTTCCAAAGATTGTTCTTGATGCTGCCAAATTCCTTCTTTTCTGCTGCAGTTAGCAATGGCAGAAACACAGACACTGTTTTATTACAACTGTGCTTGTACCGTAGCCTTCCTACAAGGATTTCAGAGCGCATACATGAGATTATCTTTGTTCTCAGCCCTGTGAGGCCGTGAAGAACCCACTGTTATTGGAATAGTTTTGGAAGGCTGATCCTCTCTAACTTGACCAGCTCCAGTTAGATTGACAGACCAAAACCTTCCCCATAAGTTTTCTTTTACCTATGTAAGTGGTCTCAAGTCACAGCAATTTATGGTGACCTCAGCAACAGCTTTCAAGGTAAGTAAGAAGAAAAGGTAGTTGGCCATTGCCTTCCACCTCATAGACTTCCTTGGTGGACTCCCATCCAAGTACCACACTGTTTAGTTTCCGAGAAATGACGAGATTGGATTGAACCATAAGGGTTAGGGGAACAGGTCAAATGCTTTAAATATTTAGGAGTGCACCTCCATTATAGAGGGGGTTGGGCCAGCCACAGAGACCATGCTGTTACAAACTCCATGGTCAGTGTATCAGCAATCCTACGTTTTTTCTATAACAAGGGCCATCAATTTGTGCCTGCAGCATTAAAAGTCTTTAACACCAAGGTGGCCCAGCAATTATTATATGGAGTCCCACTTTGGATAGGCTCCTGGTCCAACACAGCTGGAGCCGCAGGCATACAATCTCAGCTTCTTATTTAAACTTTTTTTGGGCATGCCTCACCTCATGGCGCACTCTTTTACGGCCACCCCTGTGCCTCCGTAAACCGGCAACATCTCTTAGAGACAAGAGCATGGCTTGCCACGCTCAAATATTGGCTGTGCATCTGTTTCAACCGCGATGCAGCCTCCTTGTCATATAAAGAAGAAGAAGAAGAAGAAGAAGAGTTTGGATTTATATCCCCCCTTTCTCTCCTGCAGGAGACTCAAAGGGGCTTACAATCTCCTTGCCCTTCCCCCCTCACAACAAACACCCTGTGAGGTGGGTGGGGCTGAGAGAGCTCCGAGAAGCTGTGACTAGCCCAAGGTCACCCAGCTGGCACGTGGTGGAGTGCACAGGCTATTCTGAATTCCCCAGATAAGCCTCCACAGCTCAGGCGGCAGAGCTGGGAATCAAACCCGGTTCCTCCAGATTAGATACATGAGCTCTTAACCTCCTACGCCACTGCTGCTCTCAAGACTTCTTGTCACTCGGAATGGTGGGGCATTATAGAAACAAAAAATTAACAAATTAGGGCTATTCTTTGGATTATCTGGCCATGCTACCATCTAAAGAGATTCTTCCAGCTTCTGAGGAGAAGGCTGTTTGACTCAGGAACGCCAGGATCCTACCGGTGCAAAAGGCTTCCAGCACTTGCCCTCTTTTAGCTCTAGGCATCACCTCCACACTGGTAATAAGGGGCTTCAATACCTGCACCAGTATAACCGTGCCCAGTGCTCCATGAGAGCAATGATGCTGTTGGCCCGCTGCAATGCTCCCTTCCATCAGTCAGGACGTATCGACAGGGAGATTCACTAAAACCCCTTACCACCTAAGGCTATGCATATGCAATGGGAACTGTGTAGACTCTATAGATCATATTCTACTTTATTGTCCACTTTACACAGGACCCAGAGTCAAACACCTGTCACCTCTGCTACTCAAAAAAGAGTATGCATCTGACTTACAAAAGATTACCTTCCTGTTGGACAGCTCCAGTAGTGATGTAAATGATGCAGTCACCAAATTTTTGGATCTGTATATAAAACAGCGCTTTAGGAGCAAATCCTGAACATCAGCCTTCTCTACCTGTCCATTTATTTTAGCTTCCCTCTACTTGGTTAAGTGGATCTGTGTATATAATGTTGTTATGCCAATAAAGGTTCTTTGTTTCTGTTTCATAAGGGGGTGGCAGGGACTCACAGTGGCTGCCATTTGCCGCCAGGGGAAGGGTGGCGTGCTCCTCCTTCCCTTCCAGCTCGTCCGGGGGGCGGGCCAGTTCCCTTGGGATGAGGTCAGGAAATGTGAGCCTGCTGACTGGCGGGCAGCTGGCACGAGGGCACAGCACCTCGACGTCAGTCGCTTGGGCCACCCCCTCACAATATAAGGCGGGGCTGGGTCTTGTGCAGGCCCTCTTTTGCCCCGCTGCTGAAATCGTTCCACCCACCACTCCCTTACTGCTTGAAGAGGTACAGGGGCTCAAGATTTTGCTTTGCTCTCGTCATAGCCATCTGGCGGTTTGCACATGGGGGACTGATCTTGCCTGGGGTAAGCTGTTTGCTAACCCCCTTTTGGGAACCTCCTTATGAGGTAGGGGTGGAGCAAGCCTGGGGTCTGGCAGCCCAGGCTTGGGCTGAGACCGCTTGCGCCCCCCCCACAGCAAATGGGGGATTCTTCAGAATGCGGCCCCCCCGCCCATCTGGAATTCCCCCCTTTCATTGCCACCCCGTTTAACTCAAGGGTGAGTTCATTTTCCTCAAACAGCGGGTTTGAGGCAAGCTGCTTTTGGGACAGCCTGCTTGGCTGCCCTGCTTTCAGATCAGACCCCCGATGCTGCGCCTCACGCTCATCTGGTCTTTCTTGCCAATAAATGCAAACGGCTACGGCCAATTTTATTTACCACAAATAAAGTGTTGTGTGTTATTTTCAATCAGTTGTACGTTCATCACGAGGATAGCCAATCCCTCCCTCTGGTGGCAATGAGTTCTCTCCACAGTTTTATTTTATTGGTGTGTAAAATATGAAACTCCTCTGTGTCTGTTCTCTAACAGAAAATGCTTCAAGTTTTTCCCCAGTCTGGAAAACCTTTGTGAGAATGGTTCTTCCAACCTGAAAGGGGGTTACATATGTACGAATGGGGTATACATTTTCTTAGTTGGGCAAACAGTACCTCCTAGGGCTGTTTCACATCAGAAAAAATGAAACTGGGGGAAAGGTGGAACCCCGTTTTCCCTTCATGCTTTGGTTCTGACCTAAATTGGACCCCACGTGCTTGGAAGGTGAATTCCCATGGGGGGGAGGGACTTGCAGGTGATATCTGACCAGAAGTCAGAGTGGGAAACCTAGACTTCATCAGTGGAAAACTGTCACACATTGTTAGTCTGTCTGAGCAGGTCTGCATCCAAACTCTCTTCTGGCTACTTCGCAAAGCTTCCCTTTAGATTCCAGATTGGTCCATGATTGACCTCTATGAATCTTGAACTTGTCTGTTCTCTGTCTCAAGCACCCATGTAAAACAGCCGTATGTCAGACCATTTTAGCTGGCACGAATGACTAGTTCTCCACCCAAGGGATGAAGTGAAGTCCCCAGAGTTGTTGGAAGCCTTACTGGGAGTCAGCTTACTCCCAATGGGCCCAGCCAGCTAAAATCCCCACTTTCTTTTTCCCTCCTGCTTTGTCTTTCAACACTCCAGCTCCTTCCCAGAAAGGCACTGAGGTTTTTTTTAAAACATTCAGTCTAAAAAGTTTCCCTACCCCTTGCCAACTCTTGGAAAGTGCCTTCAATCCCATCTCCCTGCAAGCCTGAAGAAAAGAGAGGAGGTAATTGATATGCCCAATTTGAGTATGTGTCTGGAAAGCACCCTTTTTGAAAACGTAATGGGAAATTCATTTAGCATTTCAGAATGCCAGGGTGATGCTACCCTTCCTGTTTGCCTATTTGCATCCAAATATCCAGCGCTTTAAAAAAATAAGATATATGTAAACATACTGATGGTTATAGTGACACAAATTTATCCTCCAAGGGAAAGTCTCTCTTCAAATTTCCATGATTTGGGTAATAGTGTATATGTGTGTGTGTGGGGGGGGGGGGAGAGACAGTTGTCACATAAAAACTACCCAATAGAGCAGGGGTCCCTGGGGGAGTGCGTGGGAGGTAATTGTGAATTTTGTGAGTCATGCAGGGAGTTGAACTAGATCACCCTTGAGATCCCTTCCAACTCTTACATGTCTGTGTTTCAAATGCATCAGCTAAATCTGATAATGCTGGACGAATAACCTTTGCTGGACCCACTTAACCCTGAAGAGAGGATGTTTGCAAACCAAATTCTCACTGAAAAATAAAACTGGCAATACTGACAGGGCAGCCAAGTCTGATGTCAGTTTGGGGATTTGAGCAAATGCCTGGCCTCATTATCCTCTGGAGTTGTTTTGAAAAGCAGAAGTGACAAGAGTTGTTTTAAAATTAATCTCCAGTTGTAACAACAGTGCATTTTCTAAACTTTTTTTGGCCATACAAAGATAGTAACTGACCAGGAAAGAGATACTGGGGTCACAAGGCATCAATCAATGAAAATATTGTGTAAGGCAGCAGCGAGAAAGGCAAAGTGTTAGGAATTATCGGGAAAAGGACTGAAAATGAAATGGTTCGTATTATAATGCCCTTGTATAGGTCTATGGCGAGACTCTGGAATACTGAGGACACTCTTGGTCAATGTATCTTCTAAAAGGATATTATAGCACTGACAAAGGGAGAGAAAATTATAGCAGAGTGTTAATACCGTCCCTATAGGGAAAGGTTAAGGAGTCTGGGACATTTTAGTTTAGGGGACACTAGCAAAGGATATGGGGACACGGCTGAGCCTTATACCATTTACACAAGATAACTTTGTCTTCCTCTCCCATATAACAACTCGTGGGCACCCTATAAATCAGATAAGCAGTAGACCTGGCACATACATAAGGAAGTATTTCTTCACTCAGATGCTAAGTAACTTTTTGGGGAGGATTTGGATTGTTGTTTATAAACTGTGTAACCTGAAAGCCTGCAGCGTCGATACTAATAAAATTATTAATAAAAGTACTGTAGTATTCTTATATATTTCAGTCTGAACTGAAGAATAGATGGAGAGAACTTTATCTTTTTTCCCACTCCCTCTTCCAAAAGACAGGAACTTTTCACCCACTGAAGTCAATAAGTAATAGATTCAGGATGCACAAAAGGAAGTACTATTGGTGATTTAATTAACTGTTGATTAAAATGTGGAATCCCCTGCCAAATGATGTCATGGTGGCCACAAGCATAAATCATAGAGAGCTTTATAAAGGGATTAGACAGGTTCATAGAGGATAGCTGTACCAGTGGCTACTGAGTAAAGGGAACCTCCTCATTCAGAAACAGTAACTCTCTGGCCCCTTCCGCTCATGCAGAATAGTGCACTTTCGATCCACTTACAATGCACTTTGCAGCTGGATTTGACTGTGCGGAATAGTAAAATCCACTTTCAAACAATTGTGAAAGTGGATTGAAAAGTGCATCATTCTGCATGTGCGGAAGCCGGGGGCTCTGATTTCCAGTGCCAAGAGGCAACATTGTGAAGGCCTCAGCCTCTGTGCCCTATTGTTAGCCGCTAGAATAATTTATTGGCCACTGTGTGAGACAGGATGCTGGACTGGATGCACCACTAGTCTGATCCAGCAAAATTCTTCTTATGTTCTTAAACGACAACCACGGTGACTGGTTTCTGAAACGCTGATGAGGCCAATGGAACTGAAAGGCTGTGCAATGGTGCCATCTACTGATCATAATTTCCCTTTGCCCACTAGGTTTAAGTTTGCAAGCTGGGGTGTCATCATTACCCGTGTGTTGCACACAGTCCAGTTCTCCTCAGGGGATTACATATCTGTTAATGTGATATGATATTTTCCCCAGCTTGAGCTGTGCTATCTTTGGCACCTAGGAAAGCCAGGTGCAAGGAAGTGAGAAGCAGCAGGAGTCATGAAAGGCTACAACTATGGGAATGAAATTCAAAGGACAAGAAATAGCTTGGGATATTATGCGGGGGTGGGGGAGGGGTGCTGTGACAACTGTAGAACAGGGTTACAACAGGTGTCTTTTGGGGGCCCTCAAAAGCTACTGCACAGGGCTGCTATCGTTTTTGTCTGGTCTAGAGTTCTACCAGAATTACAACATATCTCCAGACTGCAGTTTCCCTAAAAGAAAGGGCAGCTTCAGGGGCTAACCCTGGGGCAGGGATCCCAACCTTTTTGAGCCTGTGGACACATTGGAATTCTGACATAGCATGGTGGGCACAGCAAGAAAATGGCTGCCACAGCAGGCAGAGCCAGCCACAAAATGATTGCCACAGCTTAACTTTAGTAACACAGTGTAGTTCCTTGTGATGTAGTAACAGCTGCTGCCAAAGCAACATTTTTTTAAAAAATCTGCACAGCCAATCAAATCTTCAATAGTCAATCAGAAGACTATGTGGAATCATGAAAAGCTGTGACTGGTTTCAAAAGAAATGGTTCTGCTACAGCATTAGATTGTTTTGATGCATTACTTACACTCTGGACAGAAGGCCACGGTTAGGAGAGAATATGGAGAAACAGAATGGTTACCAATTGGTAAAGGTGTCAAACAAGGATGCATTTTGGGGGACTGTGTGGTTTCCGGGCTGTATGGCCGTGTTCTAGCAGCATTATCTCCTGACGTTTCGCCTACATCTATGGCTGGCATCTTGGATACTCTGAAGATGCCGGCCACAGATCCAGGCGAAACGTCAGGAGAGAATGCTGCTAGAACACAGCCATACAGCCCGGGAACCACACAGCACCCCAGTGATTCCAGCCGTGAAAGTCTTCGACAATACAAGGATGTATTTTATCTCCCTAACTCTTCAAACTGTGTTCAGAGCATATAAGGAAAGCTGGATTATATCTAGATGATGGTGAAGTTAAAATTGGTGGAAGGAACATTAACGTTTTGATATCTGCAGATGAGACCACACCACTGGCTAAAAACAGTGAAGACTTGACATGACTCCTGATGAAGGTTAAAGCAGAAAGTGCCAAAGCACGATTACAGCTGAACATCAAGGAGAGACAAGTAATGACTACTGGGGAATTCCACAACATGAAGTTTGACAATGAATACATTGAAATTTTACAAGATTTTCTATTCCTTGTCTCCACTATCAACGAAAAAGAAGATCGCAACGAAGAAATCAGAAGGAGATCAAGATTGGAAAGAACGGTGCTGAAAGAGCTAGGAAAGATTCTTAAATGTAAGGATGTGTTGATGGTGACCAAGTTCAAGATAATTCATACTATGGTATGAATGTGTGTGTATGTGTGTGTGTGTGGAAGTTGGGCAATTGAGAACGCATAGATTTCTTTGAAATGTGGTGCTGGAGGAGAGTGTTACAGATACTGCCAAAAAGACAAAATTAATGGTTTTTAGACAAGCCTGAATTCTCCCTAGAAGCTAAAATGACCAAACTGAGACTACTGTACTTTGGTCACATTATAAGAAGATAAGAATCAGCGGCAAAGACAATAATGTTAGAAAAGTGGAAGGCAGCAGGAAAAGAGGAAGACCCAACATGAGATGCATAGACTCTATAAAGAAACCCCTCAGTTTGCAACACCTGAGCAAGGCTGTTAATGATAAGATGTTTAGGAGGTACTTAATTAATAGAGTAAACATAAATTGGAAGAAACTTGACAGCATTCAATGCACACACGCCCTAGGAACCCCAGAATCTGTCCTTCTGACAGCATCTCCACCAAACCACAATTCCCAAGATTCTTCTGGGGGACACAACAGATGAACTGCAGTGAGCATCTGAAAATCTATCACCTGAACCTAAACTTTTCAGATTGGGGCAGACTTTCAATCCATTAAGTCTCTGCTAAGAATACATGGAGAAACTGGCCTCCAGTTACATCCCCATGGAGTTTCTTGCTGGGAAAGATTAGGGGATGAATTACGCCAAATATTTCCAGCGCAGCATTGAAATACTAGCAAGTGGAAAGGGACCGGGCCGTTCATACCAACCTGCACTCAACATGGAACGTGCAGCTTTCATCAAAAGACGGTCCAGTTTATGAAACTCATTATAGACTTCCAGTGAATGTGCCAAGTCTTTCAGTTTACTGGAGGCATCATCATAATTCTTGCTTTCATTACCATACAATGTCAGGAATCCAGCTCTGGGAAGTGGAAGGAGATGAAGAAATGTTAAAAACGAGAGGTAAGACTGGTCATTCCGCTCACCAACACCACATCTTGCTGTGCTCACAATACCTAACCGTAGTTTTAATTGTGAACATGCAATACTCTGCCTCCTGCCAAAGAGCTGCAGCAATGCTGGTTGAAGCAACTGCTACTGATCATATTTTGGGTGTGAACTTTAGCCAAAAATATATTCATAAACAAATATCATACCCCACCTTTCTCTTCGGTGGAGACTCAAAAGTTTACATTGTTCTTCTCTCCTTCAAAACAACCCTGTAAGGTAGGTCTGCCTGAGTCTATGTGTCTGGCCCAAGGTCATCCAGCTTCCATGGCAGAGGTGAGATTCAGAGTTGGGTCTTCTAGATCCTACTCCGACACTCTAACCACTACATCACAGTGGCTATGATAGCTCAGGTAGCTCTTAAATTACCTGTGTTTTGTAGAAGTGTGCAAATGTTCCTTCCTATGTGTCCTTGCCACCTTTATCCACAATGGGAACCCAAGATGGCTTATATTGTTCTCCCATTGTCCAATCTCACAACTCTGTGAGGTAGGTTTGGCAGGGAGCGTGACTGGTCCACATTCAGCCTGCAAACTTCAGGGGCAGAGTTTAGATTTGAACCCGGATCTCCTTGGTCCTAGTCGCTAACCACTATACCACATAGGCTGTAACAGGGCAGGGAAGTTTGTAAACACTCTTTGTTTTGCAATATAGTGGATATTTTTCTCAGTCCCCTCTCCCCTTTACTTGCTAGCACTCCACTACCCATGTTCCCAGCTGCATGTACTTTCCAATGACACCAGGGAAAGGGTTGTAGGCAGCACAGGTGGCTGTGAGCATGGGCAGTGGGCAGTCTCATAAGCAGGCAGAGGAAGGACACAGAGACTGAAGGGAGACATGAGGATGGGCGGAAGGGAATGAGGCTGTGAGCAGGTCTGGGGGTTCTTGGAATTCCATCCTTAACATTATTCCATCTTTTTCAGATTCTGCAGAATGGATTCTGCATTTTTATTGTATTAAGTATTTTATTGTATTAGCTGCTCCATACATTATGTACAAAACGGCTTACTAAAATAATAACATGTTATTTGTTTACTAGCTGATTTTTTCCAAAAGAATTGTCAATTAAAAAACAGATAGTAAACTAGCAGTATAAAATACACTGAAAATGTGTATACAATACACTGTTTTCTACAGGGCTGTCACAACTACGTACAGTTTCTAAGCACCAGTGAGCATAAATGTCCATTTGATGTTTCATTTTGTTTTGTTTGTCATGTAGAGATTTGATGCTTGTGTCACACAACACTAATTTCCGTTCAGCAACTGACAATACCATCCTGAGCTGAATTACGCTGTTTGGTTCTAATACTTAAAAGGGTTAATACTTAAAACATTGCTTAGGATAAAGTGACCAGATTTTCACCTTTTTGAGGCGGACGCAGGCATATGTCAGATGCGATTGCCTTTCTGGGGTTCCCGCCCTGTCACAGGGCGGGAAAAGGAGAGCGCCCCAGAAGGCAGTGTGGCAGCCTTCCAAAAATCGGGACATTTAAAAAACCCTGCAGGATGTGGGACAAATTGGTTAAAAGCAGGACTGTCCCGCCAAAAGCGGGACATCTGGTCACACTAGCTTAGAATCACACTGTAAATAATTACCCTTATCCTGAAGGCTGGCAGAATAAGATCAAGTGCATGTGATTTTGATTGCCCAGCACAAATCTGTTAAAGATTTCATAATGCAAGTTACAGCCAATTGAGAGGAAGAGACGGTCACTTTGTTGTCATGTGGGGAAAGGGCTTTAGAATTTGGCACTTACCTAAACATCACACTATAGGCAAGATGAAACAGGCCTTCTTTCTTCCATTGCTGGTTGGTTTTACCTGGGTCAGCAAGCAGAATGGTTTGCAAATTGAAGAACATTGACTTCGTTAGAGGGGAAAGGTTTTTGCTTTGCAGGGTCCTGTAGGAGTAAAGTTCACATTGTGAAGCAAATAACCACTCCACACCATTTCAGGTTACAAAAATAGTACTGGGGGATGCTAGATCCCTTCCTCCCCTGACAACACAGCGGTCCTGACTAGAACTGAGGCTTTAAAAGGCATTTGGGAACTCACTCTCTAAAATGGCAGTTCATCCCTGAGGTGAACAAGGGAACACCCATCTTGTCTAGACCGGCCCTTAACAGAGATTTTAAAACCAGGCCTGTTCAGATCCAGGTCTGACACTGTCTCTATATTATACTACCTCCATTCAACAAAACTGGATCAATGGCTTCTTCTGTTGTTATTCTGATGACACCCTAAGGGACTAGTTGTGCTCGGTTTTTCTTGGCATGCTCAGGCAGGCAGACTTCCTGAAGTAAACTCTCACAGGAGAACCACTCATGCGAAGAGAAATTCTCCTCAGCTGACACTAATTCAATTTGTTGCTTACGACCATTTATGTGTGAAGTTTCTAAGCCATGAAATTGTGATCTTTGTGATAAGAACACCACCATCCTTTAGCAACACACAAACTTCGACACAAGAACCTCTTGCTATTACACAGCAGCTATCTTTATGACATGGTGGTGGTTAGAGAACAACAGGATTGACTAAACTGGAGTTCAACTCAGCCATGACACCCACTAGGCAATTTTTGGCCAGTTGTTCAGACTCGGTTTACCTCACAAGGTCTTTGTCCCAATTAGGCAATGCGCTCCTGCGGCCGCGTGCGCCTCCTGCGCTGCCGCACTGCCTTCTGGGGGGCTTCCCTGTTTCCTGACCGGGGAGCGCCGCAAAAGGCAGTGTGCTCCTGGGGCCGCGTGGGTGCGCGCGCATGTGGGCGCGCGCGCCCCCGCGTTACAGGAGTAAAAAATTTGGTCACCTTACATTAGATCACTAATGAACCCATAAACCCTCATATCGGTAAGATTGCAGGACTTTGAAAGCTAGAGCACTTGCCGTTAACTTATAAACAAAGTGTGGCTGAAATGAGCGTAAAACAGCCACTCAGGTCTAGGTACAAACGTTCAGCACCTGAACGTGAGACCTCTTGAGAATACTACGGATACTGCCTTCAGTTCCAAGATAAAAGAAAAGACATTAAAAATGTAACAAATAAAATACCTCTCTGTGCCTATAATAGATATCCTTGCTGAACGATCTGCTGCAGCGCCGCATGGCAGACGCATGGCTTAGAATAGTGCTTGTGCTACTGTCGACTTGAATTCATTTATCCATTCAGCACATTCAAGTGATAAGGTTCTTCTTCCCATGGGTAGGGGAGGTGGCAACATTTTTCAAGCAGGAATGAGAACTTCCTACTTGCTAAAAAAAAAAATGACTTTCATGTTAATGACAAACAAGATTAAAATTGTTCAAGATTTTCTGTTCTTTGGTTCCATCATCAACCAAAAACGGGACGGCAACCAAGAAATCGGAAGGAGACTGGGAAGGACAGACATAAAGGAGCTAGAAGAGATTATTAAGTACAAATATATGTTGCAGGCAACCAAAATCAAGCTTATTGATACCATATTATTCCCTATTACTATGTATGGATGTGAAAGTTGGAAAAAGAAGAAAGCTGACAGGAAGAAAGTTGACTCTTTTTAAAATGTGGCTCTGAAGGAAAGTTTCATGAATACTGTGATCTGTCAAAAAGACAAAAAAGGGTTCTAAATCAAATCAAGCCTAAACTCTACCTAGAAGCTAAAATGACTAAACTAAGGTTATTGTACTTTGATTACATTTTCAGAAAAGAAGACTCAGTGGCAAAGACAATAAGGCTAGGAAAAGTAGAAAACAGAAGGAAAAGAGGAAGACCTGACATGAGATGAGATGGATTGAGTCATGGCTCTCAATTTGCAACATCTCAACAAGGATGTTAACAATAGGATGTTTGGGAGGTCATTAATTCTTAGGGTGGCTTAAAGTTGGAAACAACTTTATGGCATTGTCGAAGGCTTTCACGGCCGGAATCACTTGGGTGCTGTGTGGTTTCCGGGCTGTATGGCCGTGTTCTAGCAGCATTCTCTCCTGACGTTTCGCCTGCATCTGTGGCTGGCATCTTCAGAGGATGTGGCTGGCATCTTCAGAGGATCCGGCTGGCATCTTCAGAGGATCCGGCCATACAGCCCGGAAACCACACAGCACCCAAACTTTATGGCACTTAAAACACAGGTAGAGAGAGAGCTATTAGTATGCTAATGTAGGCAACCTAGAAAGATGGAAGCAAGGAGGACCCCCAGCATGTCCATACAGGAAATGAGGGCCGAATGATTTTTACTGTTTCCTTTTCCCACCTTGACATATTTATAGGAGAAGTGTTTTGGGGGAAGAAAGTGGGTAGAATAAGGATTACCTTTTGAAGGGAGGGAGCTGTTCTTTGAAGGGCAGTCATGGGAAGAAGAACTCAATCTTGATGACAAGGAGACAAGCTAGAAGTTTTGTGCAGACTCTGAAGGAACCCCATTGATTAATACTGATCTTGGTTTGTAGTTTCTCCTCTCTGGGCAATAATCCATTTTAAAATTATATTCTGAAATTAGTTAACCTTGAGTTTCTATTATTGTTAAATTTTGTAAGCAAGTTAATTTAATCCATGGATTATTTTGGCTATACGTTTAAAAAGTTTCTTTTCTTTTGTGTGTCTGAAAACCAGTGGGCTAACTAGACTGCCATTAATAAAGAAGAGAGGAAGAAGAGTTTGGATTTATACCCTGCTTTTCTTTCCTAGAAGGAGTCTCAAAGTATAGTAAAAACTCCTTCCCTTTCTCTCCCCGCAGCAGACACCTTATAACAGTGGTGGCGAACCTATGGCACAGGTGCCAGAGGTGGCACTCAGAGCCCTCTCTGCGGGCACGCGGAAACAGAGTCCCCCCCCCACACGCACATATCTAGGCTGGCCTGGGGTCCGCCAAGCTCGACATTAGGCATTTCAAACCTAAGACCCAGGCTCTTTGGGAAAGAAGCTGCGAGGTAACCTTGTTAAGCACTGTTAAACCCCACTGATTTTCATGCGAAGAACTAAAGCGTGATCCTTTATCTGGAAGTAAGCTCGGTTGCTGGCAATGGGGCTTGCTTCTGAGTAAACCCTCCTAGGGTCGTGATTCACCTGTTGGAATAGTTACACGGTTGCTACAAAGCAAAGCCACCAGCTACCACCAAGCTTAATCCCGAGTAACACACGCCTTGGAGCCAACCATTTTTTCTAAACTAAAACCTCAGTATTCAGGTTAAATTGCCATGTTGGCACTTTGTGATAAATAAGTGGGTTTGGGGTTGTGGTTTGGGCACTCGGTCTCGAAAAGGTTGAGAGAGTACTGAGAGAGAACTGTGACTAGCTCAAGGTCACCCAGCAGGCTTCATGTGGAGGAGTGAGGAAACAGTTCACCAGATAGGAGTCTGCCACTCATGTGAAGGAGTGGGGAATTCAAACCTAGTTCTCCAGATTAGAATCCACCCTCCTAACCACTATACCACACTGGCTTGCTAAAGAAAGGATCGCTTCTTATTAGCTATCTTTAGATTAACTAAGTTTGAAGATGGTATAATTGCTGGCAATAGAGGTTTTTCCCCAAACACACAGTCCCCTTTGTTCTCTGTTCTCTTATGAGCAGTAAACAGGGTTATCCAGAAGTTTGTGTGGGTCCCAGCTTCATCATTTCTCTGTGGTATTTGTGTTTTCATTTGCCAGTGTAAACTCTGAGGTTTGCCTGTTTATATTCTGACATTACTTCTCTCCACCCCCACTTGATTGTAAAGGGATTGATGTGGCTTGTAAAGAGATTAATGTCTGCAACAGAGATGCTAAATTATGACTAAATAAAACCAGATGCCCTTCAAATATATCCTTTAGGACGCTCCTTTCAAGAGTCACAGCTATAAATCTCTACTGCTGCTGAGTTCCTCATGACAAGAATGTGAATGTATAACTGAACCAAAATGTAGTTTATGAAATATCAGGTGGTTTAGATAACGGCTTGGGTGATATCCCATCTAATATTTCCATAGGTGATAAAGGGCTACAGAACTTTCTACCACTTTCCCCTCCCATGGCAGACCTCAGACTTCCAGCAGGTTATTGTAGGGTGTTCCCCATTTCCCAGGAACAGCATTTCAGGGGGTATTTAGGGTAAGGTGACCAGATTTTTCCTATTAAAAGCTGGGCTGCTACAAGACCTCGCGACATTCCGCAGTGCCTTATCATTCGCTTGGCGGCGGTGCCCGGTCAGAGTCAGGGAGCGCTTCAGAAGGCACCGCCGCGCAGCCGCGAGTGCCTTCTAGGGCTGCCTTCGTTTCCTGACCGGGAGCGCCACAGGCTCACCGAATGTCTGCCCCAGCCGCTGCATGCGCCACAGGAGCACATTGCCTAATCGGGACAATGGCATAAGCCCGGCGGGATGCGGGACACATTACGCAAAACTGTGAGTGTCCCGCGAAAATCGGGACTGCTGGTCACCTTAATTTAGGGCTGCAGCAGAATTGCATCAAAGATGAAACTATTTTGGTCTGCAGATTCTACAGCTTATGAAACAACACAATGTGATATTTCAGAAACTAGAGATCACTCCATATAACCCTCCAGATCTAGAACATGTAGGAGGGGGAGATGACAAAGGAGAATGCCCTCCCATTTCAAAAACACCCTTCCTATGAAAAGCAAACATGTTCTTAAGAAAACGAGCTGGTTTTCATACCCTGTTTTCTTCTACCAAAAGGAGTCTCGAAGTGGCTTACAATCACCTTCAACCCCCACCCCCCACCCCCCGTCCTGGAACATGGTGGGCTAGGTGAGACTGAGAGTTCTGAGAGAACTGTGACTGGCCCAAGATCACCCAGCAGGCTTCATGTGAAGGAGTGCAGGAATCAAAACCAGTTTTCCAGATCGGAGTCTGCTGCTCTTTACCACTATACCATGGTGGCTCTACAATAGATAAAGCTACAACAGAAGAATTATCTCCTGATGTGCAGGGGATTTAGTCCAGCAAAGTGTTAATGCAGCCACCTGTGTGGGGGAGAAGTGTTAGATTGACATTCCCAAGAGAGATGATTTGTAGTTTTCTCATCACAGCAAAAAATGTGCTTGTTTAGAGGGGGAAAAACAATAAATTCAGTCCTGTCATTGTATACTTGACTGCTGGATGGATATATGCTTGCATTGCCCTTTGAGCGTTATTGCTGCCCTTCCAAGCTCTTTTAGAGAGAAGCGGGAGTTTTAGCAAGTTTGATTTGTGGAAGGAATGTGAACTTCTCCCCTGTGTTATTGGAAGAAGTATCATCATTTAAGCTGGCTGCCAAAAATCTGGAACATCTCCTGGCAAGTCAAATGACCATCCAGTGGGAAAGAATCTGATCTGTGGGGAAGAACTTAATGTATGCAAGGGTAGGCCACCTTGAAGATTCCCCCCCCCCTTTTTTTTCATTGTAACACTATGCAGAATACATGTTTTCAAGAAGAAGAAGCAGAAGAGTTTGGATTTATATCCCCCCTTTCTCTCCTGTAGGAGACTCAAAGGGGCTGACAATCTCCTTGCCCTTCCCCCCTCACAACAAACACCCTGTGAGGTGGGTGGGGCTGAGAAAAGCCCCAAAAGTTGTGATTCATTTAAGGTCACCCAGCTGGCGTGTGTGGGAGTGTACAGGCTAATCTGAATTCCTCAGATAAGCCTCCACAACTCAAGAGGCAGAGCTGGGAATCAAACCCAGTTCCTCCAGATCAGAGTGCACCTGCTCTTAGCCAGTGCTCTTAGCTACTATGCCACTGCTGCTCTCTAGCCACCAAACCCTTCATGGGCAACCAGTTATTTCATAATTAATAGTTAATCTGGGAGAACAGATATGGGGGCAGGGACAGGAGGGCAGTCACCAGTGAAGATGTGATGTCACTTGTGGTAAAATCTGGATGTAGTAGTTTTAACTGTCGTTGAGTTTAAATTGTGAAGTTGGAATTGTAAGTTTTAAATTGTTACATGGAAATGTGGGTAACTGTTTGGAAATGTGGGTAACTACCCCGAGCCTGTATAGGGAGAGGCAATATACAAAACTAGTAAATCAAATCAAACATCATGCCCCTCTAAGAATCACAACAGATTGCTCAAATTCAATCCCATAAAATGATAAAGGAGGAGAAGAAGAGGAGTTTGGATTTATACGTTGCCTTTCTCTACTGTAAGGTGTCTCCGAGCGGCTCATGAACTCCTTCTTTTCCTCTCCCTACAATGGACACCTTGTGAGGTAATGGGGCTGAGAGAGTTCTGAGAGAAATGTGACTGGCTCAAAGACATCCAGCAGGCTTCTTGTGGAGGAATGAAGAATCAAACCAGACCTCCAGATTAGAGTCCATGGCTCTTAACCACTACAGTAAGACAACTTTTCAGACACATAAGAGAGCCAGCATGGTGTAGTGGTTAAAAGCAGGTGCATCTAATCTGGAGAACTGGGTTTGATTGCCCATTCTTCCACTTGAGCTGTGAAGACTTATCTGGTGAACTAGATTAGCTTGTGCACTCCAACACATGCCAGCTGAGTGACCTTCGGGTCACTCTCAGCCCATCCATCCTGCACAGGGCAAGGGGTGGGGGTGTGGAGGAAAGGAGATTTCATGGGCAGTCATAACTCTTTGACTCTTTGTTGCGAGAAGTCATGTAATTATACCGTTTTAAAATTATTACTGGTTTTGATTTTACTTTTGTTTTATTTTGCATGTTATTGTGTTGTATACCTCCCACATTGCGTTTCATTGTGTTGCACACCTCCCACAGCCCTTTGGGGGTGGGCGGTCTATCAAATTAAATAAATGAATAAATAATGAATAAATGAATAAATAAACAAACCCCTTTATGTCTCGTTACTGGAGAGAAAGGGGGATATAAATCCAAACTCTTCTTCTTCCTATCCCTTTTCCCACAAAAGTGACCAGGCTCCTGTCTTTATAGCTTTATAAAGCTATCCTATCTTTATAAATGAAATACAGCCTACCATGGAACACTTTTTGCAGAACCCAGTTTAAGAAATGCTGTTTGGAAAAATGTTTGTATTCACTGTTCTCATTTTCTTGCTTAAATGACTATGCAGTCTGTTTCGCTCTGGAATGTGGCACACAGGATCTAATGGTATAATGACCTGGTTTTCTTATTATTCACACTTTAATAATAATAATAATAATAATAATAATAATAATAATAATAATAATAATAATAATAATAATAATAATAATAATACTTTATTGCCTCAGCATAATTTCTGTATTAGAGGGTCATAATCTGGTGAAGCTGGACATCAAACATTTCGTCCATTAAAAGCATGCGGTATATTGACTAAAGTTCAGTTTTGCAGCGGGATTCCCAAAGCACTGAATCATAGGAGCGGGGGTCCAATAAGACTGTAACGAATTTGCCTGCAGCTTTAATCTTCAATATAAAGAAAACAAGCCAGACACAAAATCTTGCTATGTATAAATGAAAGGAAATATATGTCTTTTTTTACAAAAATAAAAAAAGTATGGGGAAAAAGACATGGTGGCTTTTAGATTCCATGTTCAACCATTTTCATTGCCCACCACCACAAAACAAAAGCAATTATATTATCATTTACATAGCAAAGTGAAAAATGCATTGCAAGCATTATTCTCACAATATGAGTTCTGTTCTCTCCGCATCTCTCTCTCCATCCTAGCCAGTAGCCAAGATAGATAGCTAGAATGCTTTCCCCTCCTTTCTCATCATAGCATGGAGTTCCATAACAATGAATGGGATGGCTAACTTGCCACTACCTCAAGAGGGTCTCCTGCAGACAGTCCTTGTTGCCCACTTGAAGTGGCAGTTGAAGAAACATTTTTTTTTTAAAAAAAAACTGCTCTTCTGTGTATGATGATGTGACTTCTGAGGAAAACCAGGAAGAGACACCGGGTCACTCTGGAAATCATTGTAAACTCTAAAGTTCTACCATAGGGTTTTGGGCAATTCCTAGAGCTACCTGTGTTGGGGTTTTGCAAGTGTCTGTCACAACTCAGTTATAGAAAGGTTAACTGTTCGTATGGAAACGAGTTGCTGAAGTCACTGTTTACGACCTGACCTATTGGTTAGTTATTGGTCAGTGAGATAGCCATTGCTTATAATGCTAGCTTGTTAGCACGATGGTTCTGAAGTTATAAAGTTAACTCTGTTTCTTTGTTTGAGCAGACATGACACCAAAGAGGAAACACGAGGTAGAGACATCATGCGAGACAGCAGATAGGTAGCAAAATGTAACCAAACATACAGTAATTTAGATGTGTAACAGGAAAGAAAAGATTTTTTTAACTCCATGCAACCCTCTCTTTATAGTTAGTAAACTCATATAAAAAAAAAACAGCTGAGAATCTGTCTCTTCTGTTCTACACACACACCCACACCCAACAACCTGAGCCCTTCGGGGGAGGGCAATATAGAAATATAACCAATAAATAAATAAATAAATATAATTTCTGGGTTTTCTTTGAAGTGATGCTGTGGTGCAGATGACAACGCCTCCCATGTCCCTATCCTCAAAGCTTGCTAAACAAAGCCTGACAATAATAGGGTTGCCAGCTCTGGAGATTGGGAAACATCTGGAGATGTTGGGGGTGGAGCCTGAAGAGGGCATGGTTTGGGGGAGGGAGGGACTTCAGTGGGGTATAATGCTACAGTGTCCAACCTTCGAAGTGGCCATTTTTTTTCCAGGTGAACTGATCTCATTCACTTGGAGATCAGTTGTAATGCCAGGAGATCTCCAGCCACTACCTGGACACTGGCGACCCTAGCCACATTCATTTCCTTTCTAAAGCAACACAACTTGTGTGAACTTTAAAGCAGCCTTGCCCTGGCTGAGCAAACCAGCTCCAAGTTAACTCATTAAGACATAAAGCTCTCAGACCAGTAGTTTCCTCAGTTTAATTTACCACACAGCATTGCGTCAGCATGGCATGGAGGAGGGGTGACATGCCGAGTTCCATCAGCAAAGTGCGGGAGGAAAAAATATGTATATCCATACAAATATTGGTGCCTGAGTTAAGACAGACCTTGCAGAATGTAAACCTCATCAGCCACAGAAAATGAACAGGATATACTTACTGTGAAAATATCACCATGTTTCTGCTTCATTGCATTGAGGAACTTGGCAGCATCTTTGCCAAATTCCAAAGCATGCCCAAGCCACGGAACAAGGCCTTTATCAAGTGGTGGTTCTCCTGGGAGCCTGTAAATAAGAACAATATACACTTTTCATAATTGTATTGCTTAATCACCCCAAATCACAAATCTAACATTTTCTCCTGCATTCACAATCCTACAGCTAACCACACAAAATTACATTAAAACCACAATCCAAAAACAATGCTAATAACAAAAGCAGAGAACTATAAAAGAATCAATTCCAGACATGCTGGAGCATCTCAGTCGGCAGAGGCTTGAGATCCAGAAGATCTTGAAGATTTTTGTTCTCAGAACAGGTGGGTGTGGCACTTGGGGGCACGTCTCCTCTACACTGTTTCCTCTTTGACTGCTTGAAACCTTGGTAGAAAAGGTCATTTTTTTCCCCTATTAGGCTTAAAATGTCTCAGGAGTGGTGATTTATCCCAGGAAAAAAGATGTCAGGATGGGAGGACTGACCAAACTAAATCACCTCCTCCTCTGAGGCTGCTTTTTGAAAAAACTGGAAATGTTGGGAAACCCAATAAAATCCATAAAAAGGCAATAAAATACAATAAAAGTTCAGCGAAAAAGACAAGAAAAGCAGGTCTCTGAAAAGCCATGATATAATTTTTCTAAATAAATAAAATTTAAAAATCAACCACCGATTACAACCAGTCCCATCAAGAAAAGGCACTTTACATGCAGACCCTTGATAGTCTTATGGGGGAGGGGGGCACAGTTGAAGCCTTTCATAGCATGGAAGGAAACAACATCACCTGGTAAACAACATCCTATTTAGCCAGGGCTGGCCAAAAGTTTTTTGGGCCCTAGTTGGACCTTGGGATCATCTTCATTCAATATAAAGACAAGTAAGCTTTCTGCAAGAATTTGTTAGACAGCAACTACAGCTCCAGGGCAAATAGATTTGAGTCCAGTAGCACCTTAGAGACCAACAAAGATTTTTGGGGGTATGAACTTTCGAGGGTCAAAGCTCCCTTTGTCAAGCTCTGTTGGCTCAAGGAAGCAAAGAGTAAATGGAGCTGACCCACCAGCTCCAGCTGCCAGTCATTCATGCAAGACTCCCAACTCTGAGAGAGAGAAACTTCCAGGCAATTACCTGCTGGTGGCAGCCTTGGGTTAATCCTAAAGTCAGGAGGACACCTCCTACCTCTGGACAAGGTTCCTCAGCCCCCTTCTGGTGCCCCTAAAGCTCTGGAGCAGGGGTCCCCAAACTACGGCCCGGGGGCCAAATGTGGCCCCTCTTGAAGTTGCATTTATCCAGCCCTGGGGCCAGGCATGGTGGCGGCTATGGCTCCTATTCATGTGCAGTGGGGGCCTCGGGAGGGAAAGGAGAGGAACCGCCCCCAACGGCCGCTGGGATTGCAAAGTTAGCATGATGTGGCACCCCCCCAAATCTCCATGAATTTTCTGACCCAGAGTTGGAAACCTTTACAAGTGGCAATGCCCAAGCTCCGGCCTCTCCCTCCTCAGCTACTCCAGGTGGCTGTTGCTCTCAGGCTTTCTGTTCCGCTCTCACCAATTCCCATTGGCATAAGCCAGGCTGGCCAAGGGAATCGCTTCTGCCCATTGGCTGCTTAGGGAGGAAAGAACCCCAGGAAGATAGCCTGATGCCAGGTTAGGATGGAATGGGCTTCCCATTGGGAAAGTTCTGCTTTTTTTTTTTTTACAGGGGAAGGTATTCCACAGCCTCCCCAACAATATCATTTGGAGCCCACCCTGTACTTGACATAATTTCCTTTGGTCACTGCTTCTAAAAAATAGACCATAGAGCAGAAAGGCTGAAAGGTGAAATCAAACATTTTACAATCATTTGAGCATAGGAATTTGTTCATAGTTTTTTTTAGTCCGGCCCTCCAACAGTCTGAGGGACAGTGAACTGGCCCCCTGTTTAAAAAGTTTGGGGACCCCTGCTCTGGAGTCTTACACCAGAGTGTGTGTATGTGTGTGCGCCTTCATGTCTCAACTGTCTTACGGTGACCCCATGAGGGCTGGTGGCGTAACCCCAGAGCCTCCAGCAGGGCAGGGATACCTACCTATTAGTCTCCCTGCCAGCATGGCCAATTGGCCGTGCTGGCAGGGGCTGATGGGAATTGTAGTCCATAACATCTGGAGTGCCAAAGGTTCGCCACCACTGCCACAGGGTGTTCAAGGCAACAGACATTCAGAGATGGTTTGCCATTGCCTGCCTCTGCATGGGTTGAGAGAATTCTGAGAGAACTGTGACTGGCCCAAGACCATCAAGCAGGTTTCATGTGGAGGAGTGGGGAATCAAACCCAGTTCTGCAGATTAGACTCCACTGCTCTTAACCACTGTACCACGCTGGCTCACAGACCATCACTTAAGCTTGCCAAAAGTCAGGCCTTTAGACTCTGTAAAGGGACAAGACATTTTCCCCAAGCCAGTTGGCAACCGTACATGACTACATGCCAGCAAGAGGGCTCTTCATCTTTTCTATTCCTGCCTGTCAGGTGGCTGATAAAGGCATAAGAGCCCTGCCAGAGGAAGTTAGCACTGAAAGTATGAACTAGTCAAAGCAATCTGCTTTTATTTTTATATGCAAAGATGGAAATGTGTTGCTTTTCCTGCACAGTAACACATGTATGGATATGTTCCTTTTGCCAGCTTTTATTAAAAACATATGCCAGCTCAACCCTAGTCCCTGGAAAGAAGGAAGGCTTCCATCCCCTCCCATCCTGCACCAAATATCTCAGATTTGCCCTCCACCCTTTCTTTCCTATCAGAAGCAGCACAACTTAAAGACAGGAAATTAGACGTGACAAGTTTGTCCAGCAGTGACAATAAACATTTTCTCCAGGTTTGCATTATGAGCCAATTTGCCATATTTGGAACAACATAGGGATTTTTTGCACAAATCATGATTTGCTAACCATTTTAACTAAAAGCAACTTCTGGGTTCCTCCACAAAGCAGAAAAAGAATTTTGAGCCTCTCTTGGGTTTTTGGAGTTTTTTGAGCCTGTGAATGGTTTGTCCTCTGGCCAGGTGGGAAAGTGCCCCTCTCCCCCCACAAAAAGAGGAATTAAGCAGACAGAGGACCCAGAGATTCCCTGCCCATCAAGAATCTCGCAGGCATGTTCTTTATTTGTTTTGATGGAGAAGAAATGTGAGCCTTTCTTGTTTTCATGAGTCTTGTTGATGGTTTGTGTCCTGTCCAGGTAGAAAAACGGCCCACAGTGAACTAAGCAAGAGGAATCAAGCATGAAGAGGACCCAGAGATTCCCTACCCATCAAGAATTTTATTTGGAACCAGAGGGGCCTTGATGGACCTTTGGAAGTCTGGCATCAATTAAATTCAACAGCTATTATTCTACTTTGCATTGGGATGCTTTTGAATTGCTATCATTTGTTTCTAGTCAAGGAGAGGCTCTTAAAGGAGGAGAGCTAAACAACTGTCTTCAAGTATCAGGAAATATTCACCTGGACAATTAAGCATTTTCTCAGATAAGCACTGGAAGGATGGAATCAGCCCTTTCTGTGTTTCCTTTGATGGCTAACCAATATCCTTGCAGTCCAGCTAAGTGGGAGATACCTGGGTCATCAACTTGGCAAGGCTGTCTGGGGAAAGGATCCTCCTAAGCACATTCAATTCTATAGTTAAAAACCTTGGTCAGACCTTAAGTGAAGTCTTGATGGATTCTTCTCTTTTTCTACTGCCTTCAACTTTTCCTAACCTTATAGTATTTTCCAATAGTTCTTGACTTGTCATCAGCCCAAAGTACAATAGCCTCATTTTAGCTTCTAGAAAGAGTTCATGATTGGTTCGATCTAGAATCCACTTATTTGTCTTTTTGGTGGTCCACCATAAAACTCCCCTCCATCATCACATTTCAAGTGAATCAAAACTCTTCCTAACTTTCTTCATTGTCCAACATTTACGCCTGTATACAGTAATGAGGAATACAATGGTGTGAATTATGTTGATCTTGGCTGCCAGCAACACTT
This sequence comes from Sphaerodactylus townsendi, assembly GCF_021028975.2. Classification (NCBI taxonomy): domain Eukaryota; kingdom Metazoa; phylum Chordata; class Lepidosauria; order Squamata; family Sphaerodactylidae; genus Sphaerodactylus; species Sphaerodactylus townsendi. The sequence goes on from NC_059429.1 coordinate 113,904,619, forward strand.
CGGCATCTTTTCTAGCTCCTTGATGTCTGCCCTTCCCAGTTTCAACCTCCTTCTGATTTCTTGGTTGCAGTCTTCTTTCCTGGAGCACAGGAATAGAAAATCTAGGGCTTCTAGTGGGGCCAAATGTCAAGAAGCCCCCCCTCCACATATCTCCCCTGCCTACCAACTTGCAATCACTCAGCCACCTGGACTCCAAGCTACATGCACTGTTAGGCAACTATGAATGCTGGGAATGGGTAGGTAGGGACCAGTGCTGAGCAGAGGGGACCATGGTCTAGGCCTCCCACCCCTGCAAAAAACTCAAAATACCCTCAAACCATTTGCTTGTTTGCTTGCTTGCTTGCTTGTCTGCCTGCTTGCCTGCTTCATTGATACCCCTCCTTTCTCCTCTATGGGGACCCTAAAATCATTTTATTTTCGCAACAATGCTGCTAGGTAGGTTACGTTGAGAGTACGTGACTGGCCCAAAGGCATGATGCAGCAGGCTTCTGTGACAGTGCGAGGATTCAAAGCTTGGCCTCCTAGATACTAGTCCTGCTCTCTAGCCTGTATACCACCCTGACTCTCAGTGTCTGAATGAGCCCTGTCTCCCTTTTCTCTGAAAAGGTCCATACTAGTACTGGAAACTGAGCCTTAATCCGGTGTGTGACAATGACTTCAGTCACAGAGCTCTGTTGAGTTGACAAAGCTTAGCAGAAATAGCAATTTGCATTCGTGATTGCCAAAAAACAGCAGACCACACACTCTTCCATTGTTGACCAATAACTCTGTTTAAGTAAACTGTGGTCAACTCTATTCTAAAAATGGGCAGGCACAGCGACATCTTGGCGGCAAACCCTGCCCGATGATTCAAAAGCAAGAAGCTATAAATGTAATGTTACCAAAGGTGTTTACGATCACCAAGAGTTTGGAAAACAGTTTGAGCCTGTTCAGTCAATGTTATAAAATCCATGAATGCCCCAAGCCCTCATTTCTATTTGCTATCATTTTCAAGGGCAGGTGACGATTTTCTACATTACAAAGAGGGAAATTATTTGATTGCTTCCACATGAGGACTTCCCCAGTGTGAATGCAGAGTCTAATATTTGGAGGGGATCAAGCTATCAAACCTTGCTTATAGCTACCCAAACTGTGGATTGTGTATTTGTTGCATATTTTAAATGAAGATATATTTCTTTACCTTTTAATTTTTTATTCAGCTACCCCCCAACCCAAAGGAGCTCAGCTCATATGGTTCTCATCTATTTTATCCTCAGCTTTACAGGGGAATTTGAATTGAGATCCCAATCTTAGTGCAACATTTTAACCCCTAAAGCATATCAATTGTTTTGGGCTGATACCAAACGTATTGCTGCAGACCCCCATTACTAACAGGCAGAGGCATAGCTCCAAGGGAACGGGGGGGGGGGCAACGCACCGAGCGCATGCCCCTGTGGGGATGTGGTGAGGACATTCTATGGCCGTTCCGAAGGCGTGGTAGGGGCATGGCAGGGGCATTCCTGGGCATGGCAGGGGTGGAGAACGCACCAGTGCACCAGATGCTTTCCCCCCTTGCTACGCCTCTGCTAACAGGGTGCAGAAAAACAAACTGTTCCATCCGATCATTCATAATTGTATAAACCTCTCCAATGTTTCCACCCAGTTGCTGTTCTTTTCCATACTACAATACCTCAGACTCGTTAACCCTCAAGGCACTTGAACATTTTAACTGCTTTTCTGTGTCTTTCTCTGTTCCCCATTTTCATTAAGTGGAATGACCAGAACTACAATCAGTGTTCGTGACATGATAATGCATTCATTTATGTGAAATTTAAAGGTAAAGGTAGTCTCCTGGGGAAGTACCAGGTCATTACTATTCCATGGGGTGACATCACATCATGACAGTCACTAGACAGACTTTATTTACGGGGTGGTTTGCCATTGTCTTCCCAAGTCATCTGACTTTACCCCCAGCAAGCTGGGTACTCATTCTACCCATCTCAGAAGGATGGAAGGCTAAGTCAGCCTTGAGCCGGATAATTGAAACCGACTTCTGTTGTGATCGAACACACGACATGAGCAGAGCTTTGACTGCAGTACTGCAGCTTGCTGCTCTGAGCCTCAGGGTTCTTATATGAAATTTATATAACCTACATTTATATAAGGTCCTTTTGAAAGCTGTTCTTGATGGATGGAAGAGGGTGAAATCCCTTGAAATAAGCTTAAATTATTATTTTCCTTATTTATCGTGCAATCTACATCCTTCTGGTTGATACACTGCCTTTAGCAAGGTTGGCTGGCATGTTTAATTCATGAAATGACAGGGTATCAAATTCCACCGGATGCTAAAAGGATTATTTTGTGTTATCGAAAGATCTGGAAGAGAAGTTGGATGTAGAATTGGTTATAACTTGTTACTGCAGCTACAACGTGCCTAGTACCACAAGGAATGGAAGAACTAATCCACCTCTAACTTTTTTAAAAAAATATTTTCAATAATAAGGGATTTATTTAAAAAATTAATAAGGGATTTATTAAAAAAAGAAAATGAATGTTCTTAGATTCAGTTCTAAGCACTAGAGAGCCAACATATTTAGATTAATAAAATTCTATTTTTAAAAGTTGGTTACTATCATTGATTTCTTTACATATTTCTCCAAGAAGTATATTATGATATCCAATTAGCAGATTTTAAGAATGCATACAGTTTTCCCCCCATTAACCCATTTCCGTCATTTCTTCCAACCTACTAAACCCTAATATATGGTTTAAATATATTTTGCTTTATCTTATTTTTAAGAATAAAATGAGTACATTTTCCTTGAAATTCTTGATTCAAACTGTTATCAAGAAAATTAATTAACTTTGCCATTGTAGCATATTCCCTCATTTCAAGATTAGGATACTCTTCTGCCTTCCATTTCACTGTGAATTCCACTCTGGCTGCTATCGTCCACTACCTGAACAATTCTTCTGAGGTTCTTGAGATGCTCTTTGGTATTATGCCTAGTGGCATTGTCTTAGCATGTTTCGTAAATCTAACTTTTAAGACCTTTTGTCTTTCTGTATGTTTCTTCAAAATTCTCACTTATTTACACAACCGTAACTTATGATAAACAGAGCCATCCACTTCTTTTACATTTCCAGCATTTTTCTTTGTAGTTCTTATTCATTTTTTCAGTGTTCTTCGGAGTAATATAGCAACAATTAAACATCTTATACCAGTTTTCTTTTAAAGCTTGGCAGGCTGTAAATGTTATTCCTTTGGTCCGTAAATACTCGCATGGCCGAAATGGTATTTCCCCTTCAAAGTTTTGCATCCGCTTGACACACATGCTTTCACTTGTTCGGTTTCAAATTGCAACAACAAATCATATATGCATCCTAATAAATGTTCATTTTGCTGTGAAATCCCCTTTTCAAATTTTGTCAATACTTTTATCTCTTTTCTTGTTTTTTTAAATTCTCCTTAATCTTGAAACTAATTGGAAGTATAGAAGCCGTTGTATATTTTTACTTTCATCTTTTATTTTTTTGCTAAGGTTTGATTCCACCTTGAGCATCTGTCATATTTCCATAAGTATACTAATATATTAGTGCAGCAGGAAATATGAAACAAGAATATTAGTGAACTGTTGCACTACAGCTGTGAAAATTCAATAAACTTTTTATAACGAATACTGTATCTTCTCTTTGTCTAATTTATTTGATCTTTGATCAATATATTTGCATAATTCATGCGATAAATCTTCAAATTCCATACAGCACTCAAAGGTAAGTAACTCTTCTACATTCAACAGGTAAGTAACTTATATATCAATTGCAGTATGGAATATATATAACCACTCTACAACTCTACAATCTTTTAGACAGGTAAGCGTCCAATATCATATATTGTCCATTCAGGTCCAGATATCTTCGGATTTCATATGATTCAACCATCCGGCGTTTTCCTGATGATTTAAAGATAACTGCAGTGCATTTCCACTTCAGGCAGTTTTGATTGCTTTACTGTATATATTATACTGTTTCTATTGCATTGTTCTCCAGTTTTAAGAAGATGTTTTGGGCATCATCTGTTGTGCATGTTATATTGCTTCATTGTATACAGTATACTCATTTAGATTGACTGTAAATGAAATACAAAAAATAAATTTGGACCTCATTAACTTGCAAGTGTTTGTAGGATGTAAAAACTGAAATTAGTTCTGTGTTGCCTCAAAAGCCTTTGGGTACCCTGTGCCAAGTTAATAAAATAGTACTGCCAGCATGCTGGATTTGTTAGTGTTTTGGGGGCTTTGGCAAATGCCCAGCCTTTGCTGGAACTGACCCCCCCCCCCCAGACTTCCTTAAGAGGAACTCAGTCACAAAGACTGAAATTAACAGTGTCGACATCAGCATTGGTGTTGGACTGGGATAATCATAGCACACCTCAGTACTGAAGTGAAATTTACACACCAAGCCATTACAGACACAAAAACCTGATTCTCTTTTATTTGTTCAACTGCCAACTATAGGCATTAATTATTATTTACAACCTTCACCAAATTATTATGCATGGGTAACATAAAAAAAGCACAAAGACCTAATATGTTTTTCGGTTTCACTTTTAAAATGATTATGTAATCTGGGTTATCATTTATTTTCATGTATAAATTAACAAAGACAGTTAACAGAAAATAATTCCAGAATCGTAATTGTTGATCTACTGTAACATAAATACCACACAGTCTTGAAACACATTAAGAGTTTCTACTGTTTGTCATTTTAATAAAGAACTATAATGTGTGACTTAAATGCCTTTACGTGCACAAGAGATTGACGTAATTTTTCCATGTGTCGACTCTTATAAAAATATGAATATTAGAGAATAATTTGAAGCAGTTACAGATGTCTGGCAGAACCTAAATTTAGTCTTAGCATGTTTGATATAATCAGGTAACATTTTTGCCTACAGTTCTGGAAGCTGGATATTTGTCTCATCTGAAGTTTAGTGTACTTTTTAAAATGTAAAATAATAATTACTGTAAATCTGAGGCTCCTTCCGCACATGCAGAATAATGCACTTTCAAACTGCTTTCAATGCTCTTTGAAGCTGTGTGGAATGGCAAAATCCACTTGCAAACAGTTGTGAAAGTGGTTTGAAAACGCATTATTTTGCGTGTGCGGAAGGGGCCTGAGATAATCTTTTTTTAAAAAAGTGATCAATAGCCCTAAACTAGATCAACCTTTACAGTGCAATCCTAGGCAGAGCTATCCTTCCTTCCTTCCTTCCTTCCTTCCTTCCTTCCTTCCTTCCTTCCTTCCTTCCTTCCTCTTCCTTCCTTCCTTCCTTCGCCATCAAGTGACAACTGACTCAGGGCAACCTTGCAGGGTTTTCAAGGCAAGAGATGTTCAGAGGTGGTTTGCCATCGCCTGCTTCTGCATCACAACCCTGGTCTCCCTTGTGCTCTCCCATCCAAATACTTGCCGGGGCTGAGGCTGAGTGAATGGTCCAAGGTCACCCAGCAAGTTTCTACGGTAGAGTGGGCATTTGAGCCTGGGTTTCCCAGATCCCCGTTTCATACCTTAACCACGACACCATGCTAGAGTAGCTCAGAGTAAATTTGTCTTGCTAGTCTGACTTATTATAAGGCCGCCTCCCAAACCCCAAACTTCTCATTTTAGATTCTTCTGAATAGATTGCATCGCACCGGGTGGATGTGTCGGAAACGGGTGGGTAGAAGATGCTCTTGATTTTGAAGTGTGGGGTGGATTAGACGGCTTTTGGGTGTTTCTACTCTGCCAGCAGAAAGACTCCGGTCGTTTCCATCCCTGACATCCCAAAGCGCTTTCGAGCCTCGCTGGCACTGGTCGCGTGTACTCCCGAACGCGTCCAAACGTGGAGTGGAAAACGGGACTGCGACGCCCGCGTCCAGACTTTGCCCACCGACGGCCAAGAGTGGCGCCCCTCGGAAAGTGGGAAATGCGCGCACCGGGCGAGCAGCCGCGGGTGAGCACCCCACGTGTCCGGCATGGGGGGACTGAAGGCTGGGGGGCACAGTCACCCCCCTCCCCCGGGAAGGTCCCTCGGCCTCGTGGAGGATCCCTCCCCCCCCGGCCCTTTTTTCGGGGAACAGGTGAAAGGAAGCGAGTCACTCACCGGCACCTGCGCAGGTGAGAAGCCCAAAGCAGCAGCAGGAGCAGCAGGAGGACCCCGAGCACGCTGGCGGCGGCTGCCCAGTCCATGGCAGGCCGGTCTCAGCAGCAAGCGATACCCCTGCTCCGGCCCCCGGGCTGAGCCGCCGCTCCCCGTCGTGGGAACGCTCTGCCTCGGGGCACCCCGCCCTGCCCCTGCGCCCGGCTGTCCGGATGGCTCTGGCAGGCAGGTGCCCAGCGGACGCCCTTCTTCCCGTCCGGGCTAAAACGCAGCCCCCACAGCCTCGGATCCACCACTTGACTTCAGCCTCTCCACCCGCCCCCACAAACAAGGCGTGGCCCCGAAATCCATTTGAAGGAGTCCCCCTTCCTTGTCTTGGTTCGTGTCCTCCTCTGGCACTTTAAAGGTCAACGAGATTTTTTGGTGGGCAGCACCTCCGGCAAGCCAAAACTCTCTTCTCTGACTCTGGAAAGCTCATAGATCCCGACACGAGTGCTGGTCTCTAAGATGCGATGGGACTCCCAAGGTAGCTGATCCGCTGCAGACCCATTGCTGCCAATTTATGGTGACCCTATGAATTAATGAATTCCAAAACATCCTAGGAGGTCTTGCAACCTGAGGGTAGTGGAGGTCAATAAGGTCATCTGGCAAATAACACCCCACTAATCTTCTATTAAAGGGACAGGATATTTGTTTCTCCCAATATCCTGGCATGTTTCAATAACTGTGGCTGGCAGAAATTAATTAAGTGCAAATCTCCACCTGGCTGTTTACAAGTAAGTTGTAAACATGCACCCTGGCCCTCGCTTTACTCAAAAGTAGTTGGTGCTATTTCAGTGCAATTTGCTCAGAAGGGAGTCTATACAAACCCGCAGTTTCATTTGCACTCCAACGGCCAGATTGTAAAGGAATTCATTATCCAGCTGTTCTTTCGTCTCAAAACAAAATGTTTTATGCAACCTTCAAGCAGATTTTGAGTTCTGGTGTCTGCCAGTTCTTAATCCCCGCACTTGGCTTAAGCACCTTCAGACACATTTCATGGGCTTAATAGGAGTCAGGCTCTGGCTTCAGGTTGCCAGCGGCCCTGGAGGAAAATATCTTCATTAACAGATGTTGGAATTTACTTCCATGCCATGAAAAGTTCCGCTGCCCATTTCCACATGGTGATTAAAGTACAGGACATTTTCCCCAAGCCAACTGAGAATGCTACCTTGGCACTGCACCTTCAGTAAACAGCTTTTCTCCATAAACACAGTGGTGGAATCCAAAAATTTTATTTTTATTTATTTATTTATTTATTTATTCAATTTCTATACCGCCCGATCCCCAAAGGGCGGATAACAGGTTCCCATGGTGGTGGTATTCAAACTGTGGCATAGCGCCAATGGGGCTGGGAGGGGCACAACGGGGGCGTGGCCAGGCATTCCGGGCATGGGGAATTGCTGGGTGGGGCTGGGGCAAGGACGCAGCCGCTGCGCCGGTCCTTGGGTGGGAAACGAACGCGCAATGGTGCACCTCCTGCTAAACTGCTTCAAGTTTCCCAGGTAGTGCTACTGCTGGAGAGGAGGGGCGCAGTAAACTCAAGGGGCAAAAAAGTCACGTGGGCAAAATTCACCAATTAGGTAACCCTCGGCATTAATACCTAATAATTAGCAACCTACTCTCGGGAACCTCTGAGAACCTGCTGGATCCCACCTCTGCATAAACACTGTATATTCATAAGACCGTATTGCCTATAATCACTTACCGGACACAGTGCAAGCCTATAGAAAACTATTCCCTGGAATAACTCTGCTTGGGATCACGGTCTTATTGGGCATGATGTCCCTCTGTCTTGGAGGAGAGTAATGACACCAGTAATGCCTTTTAAGCAGTCATCTGCCTGTGCTTACCCAGGTTTTATAGGCAAGCCTAAGTTATCGACTACCTTTTTTGATTGTTTTATTAATAATTTTATTTTATTATGGTTTTTAAAAAATACAAAAACCAACACTTAAAACTTCGCAAAGTCACAATACAAAAAGGAAAAAAGAAAGGAAAAAAGGAATTACGATTTTATCTACACCAAATATAGTTATTCTTAAAGTTTCCAACCAAATTCAACATTAAATCTTAAATGGTGTCCCTCAAAAGATTCACAATTTTCTCTACTATAACTAAACCCATAATCTTGCATTCCTCAGAACCACAAATCATCAATACATTTTTTTCTGTCTTGCATAAAAAAATCAATCAAAAGTTTCCAGTTATTGATGAATTTAGATAGATTCTTTTCTTAAATCAACAAAGTAATTTGTGCCATTTCTGCTACTTCCAATAGCTTCAGTAACTTTCTGTAGTAGGTATAGATGAAGTTTTCCACTTTTGCATGAATTATTCTCATTGCTGATACGATGTATAAAAATAAAGTTTGTAACTTCAAGGTCACTTCAGAAGCATGACATGAAATGCTTCTACTACTGTTTTTGATCTGAGGTAGTTGTCTGTGTCGTTTTAACACCCTGTTTCCCACCTGCCCCTTCTCTGGTCTAAATTGCTATTAAGCAGGCTTCAGAACATGAATCTGCAAGGAAATTCTCACCTTGCTCCTGTTCTTTTCTAAGCAGGTATTGATAGTCAGTTACATTTGCATGTCCCCTTAAAGAGACTTTCCACACATATGTCAACAAATGTGGAAATAAGTCAGTGGGTAAAGCTCACATCAAGGCCATTCTAACCTTGCTCTGTTAAAAAGATGGTCCATTTTAAACATGATTCGCTGACCTATATTCTCTGGCATCGGGGATTTCTGCAGCTTGACAGTTAGAGAATCCAGTTACTGCAGGGGCCTGTGTGAGGAGATCATTTCTACTCGTGTGGCCTTGATGTGTGTGTGTGTTGTTTTTCACAGTATGGAGTGCTGTGATGGGTAGAATCAGAAGCAAAGGAGCAAAATATCATTAAAAATAATAAAGGTATGGGAGCAGAAATGAAGGAAGATGGAACAGAAGAATGGATGCAGGGCATGAACATATTTTTACTGGTGTTGTCTTGTTTGGGGGGGGGGGCTCAAAGTAGCATATAGGTTATAGCATATATAGTAGCATATAGGCTTCCACATTTTCTCCTTGGTACTCCTTAGGAACATGTACCAGCTTCCTTTCATCCTTGGCTGTTCCAAAGAACCACATGCTGCCTACTGTGAGACCCAACTCTTCAGAATGCAGTGCTAGTAAACCCTTACTCCAGGTTGTGATGCCAAAGATGTATGTGATACTTTCTCAGAAGATTTCACATGATTTAGGTACCTTTTCTCATGCTGCGATATATTTAAACCCAGATGTTGCCTTGGGAGAAAACTAAGAACTCAAGTACCTCATATGTGTAACATTTCCGTTCAGAGCTGGAGGCGATGCTCGCATATTCACTTGTTTCTTGGCAAATTTACAAATGAGGCTTAGATGGGAAAATATTTGGGTTGTTTTGAGTGGAAAATGTGATGCTGGAAATCCAGTGCAGAACTAACTTCTTTTTCCCATTTAGTTTAGAGGTTGCTATATACTGGGCCTGGAAATTACAAATAAGGGGTTATTTACATTCTGTTGTTTGGAACATAGAATACTTAAATCGGCTGTTTTACACTGTGATAGTTAGTCTGAAGCTGTTTTAATTATAAAAAAGACAGAAACGACAAGTTTTTCTTGGCAAGCATATGCAGTAGAAATTCTTTCAAGGCTTAAAGTCACAGACTTCGAGAGAAAGGAAAGGAAACCCATTGTTCTGATTTACCTCATATACACATCCATTTTTTTTAAAAAAAATCTGTCAATAAAGTGGTGTTCACAAGACTGTTGAAAACCTAGATATAAAGGTTTTAGAAACCTTTATATCTGTTAGATTAATATCTCACTTTTCAACAAGATATTCAACAAGATATTCAACAATATCAAACAACACTTTTCAACAAGATATTCCCCCATGAAAGTGTCATACCACCCCCAAGAAGATTTTTGTTATGGGACATAGTTGTAACTATGATAATTTAAGATGACCCCCACATTTCTGGGGGTTGGGGTGGGGATAGTATATCTAGGGAAGGGAGGGAACCGGCGGCATGATATAGCTCAATCTTGTCACATCTCAGAAGAAAGGTCAGTAGTTGGAAGGGAAACCATATATCCCCCCTTTCTCTTCTGTAAGGAGACTCAAAGGGGCTGACAATCTCTTTCCCCCCACACCCTGCACCACAACAAACACCCTATGAGGTGGGTGGGGCTGAGAGAGCTCTGAAGAACTGTGACTTGCCCAAGGTCACCCAGGTGACATGTGTTGGAGTACACCAGCTAATTTGAGGATTCACCAGATAAGCCTCCACAGTTCAAGTGGCAAAGTGGGGAATCAAACCTGCTTCTCCAGATTAGAGTGCACCTGCTCTTAACCACTATGCCACTGCTGCTCTCTTACAATGTACTTACAATTAAGTTACTAGCTTCTAATCCGCCACAATATCAAATTGTAACAGATGTACAAATTCTTGGAGTGGGGCATTCAGAACTTTCAGGGGCAAATGGGAAGAATTAACGATTTTAGGCAGCTACTTCTACTTATTTGCATTGTCTTTGGACAGCCAAATGATTATAGGGTTTTTGAAAATATATATATTCGCCACTATGTCCTGGGGGGGGGGGGGGATCCCATATCTTAAATTTCTCTCCCAGACCTTGAAAAAATGGCAAACAGCAAAGAGGCATCAAACCTAATATTATGGAGTGGGCTAACAATAGGATTGCTAATGTCCAGGTGGAACCTCCTGCTATTGCAATCAATCCCCAGGTGACAGGGAGTGGTCAAGAGCAGGTGCACTCTAATCTGGAGAACTGGGTTTGATTCCCCGCTCTGCCTCTTCATCTGAGAAGGCTTATCTGGAGAACTAGATTAGCCTGTGCACTCCAACACATGCCAGCTGGGTGACCTTGGGCTAGTCACAGCTTTTCGGAGCTTTCTCAGCCCCACTCACCTCACAGGGTGTTTGTTGTGGTGGTGGGGGGGGGGAAGGGAAAGGAGATTGAAAGCCCCTTTGAGTCTCCTTATGGGAGAGAAAGGGGGGATATAAATCCAAACTCCTCCTCCTCTTTGTTTTCTTCTTCTTTTGAAGCTGGCCATTTTGGAAGGTGGACTCTATGGCATTATATCCTGCTGAGGTATACTCCCTTCCCCAAATTCAACCCTGCCCAGATTCCGCAGCCAAAATCACCAGGTATTTCCCCGGAGCTCACAGAGCTGATGGGTATCAAGCACAAGGTTCGCATTGGGAGTGGGTCTGAAATCTGTGAATTGTATTATAAATATACACACATAAATAAAATTGTTTGATCCAGAATGCTGCTTTTACGTGCTAATTTTCAGCTTGCGGCTTGCATACTCAGTGGGTGGGTGTAAATGAAAGGTTAAGAATCCCTATCCTAAATCCACAGGGGACCTATGATTGTATTGTTATTTGTAAAAGTGTAAATCCTAAACAAACAGTTGAGAAAATGCTACACAGTTCAAAATAACTTGATGCAGATAATTCTAGCTATCTAATATTTATTCCCCCCCCCCCCGCAATTATGGTGCAGAAATTTTGAGGTTCATGTGCAGTTTCTGAAATTGTAAAGGCTTCCTCAGTCAGTTTAATGGAGGAACAGTTTTGTTAAACAGTCCTTTCTTTTAAGGCCCTAACGGGCTTGGGTTCGAGTTACCTGAAGCACCTCCTCTGCCCATAGGGTCCAGCTCCCCAGTTAAGATCCTCCTCAGAAACCCTGCTCTCTATGTCTGGCCCCAAAGGTGAAGTGGATATCCATCAGAGACGGAGCTTTCTCAGTGGTAGCCCCCCACTTATAGAATGCCTTCCCCTTGAGGGTTGCCTGGTGACTGTCCTACTCTTTTTTAGGTACCAGTCCAAAACATTTCTTTTTTTCAGCACAGAGGAGGTTGAGATTTAAAGAATATTTTTGGGCTCTGCTTCTTGCCTTACGAAATTATTTTAGGCTGCTAAATGCTTTACACTGTTTTTCAGAATCTGGTGATTGATTAACAGTTTGCTTGTTAAAGGCAGGGTAGTTTAACGGCTTGTTAGTTTTATGGATGTTTATGTTGTTTTTAACTGTTATGGTCTATTTCACTTTCTGGGCCACCTCAAGCAGATTCTCTGGAGAGGCAGGGCATTCATTTTCTAATTGAAGAGGATATCCTTCCATTTGCTGAGACTACCCTTTACACTTAAAGAAACGAGTCAGGCATATTTGCTGCACATTAGAGCAGTTACAGAACTTTGGATTGTGCATATGGGCTAGCACTTGACAACTATCACCTGTTTTTATCTTTTGTTTCTAGAAGGCACTGATTCCCTGACGACATGAACCCCAGCCACCAAAACCACTTCCTTCATAAGCAACCATGAAACAAACTGAGTTTTATGAGACCGGTCTTCCTCTGTACACTGCATCTCTCTTCTTTCTACTAGAATTTTGGCTTCCAGACCATACTTTGGTTAGAGACTCTCAGTTGTGTCCCTCATAAAACAAACCACACAACATGCCTCCGTCCCACAGAGTAAAGTGCATTATGATTTTGCCACCAAGAATTGTAAATATTTCTAACACGTTTGTTTTGTTGGGCCCATTCTACAGTTCATCTAGAGGGAAAAAAATAATGTCAGTGAAGAAAAAGACCTTAAAAGATTCCGAAACAGTGTTTTAAGCCTTAAGGAGGATTGTAGGTTGCAGCCATTCTTGGCAAAGAACGGGATTGGAAGTAAAATAAGATGGCCGTCGTCTTTGTCAGTTATTTTAAACTGATTAGTCAGGGAAGGACTGGCTATTACAGTCACTGGGGAAATTCCCAGGGGTCACTGCTCTAAGGGAATAGGGCAGGGTAGGTGAAGACGAGAGGCCATCAAAGAGGCCAGAAGCAGAAGGAAGCAAACATTTGTGTAGCCAAAGACAAGCTATGACTGCCACTTTCAGCAGTAATAGATGACCCTCGGTTGGCCCCATCACTCAGCAGCACTGCCACAGTCTTTTTTCTTCTAGCTGTGCTTCAGCAACAATACCCACCGTTTCCCACAGCCTCCAAGCCCTCCTCCCAAGCAACTGCTCTGAGGAAATAAAGCTGGCCAGAAGAGAGTAACCGCCCACCCCAAATAACCCCCCCCCCCCACACACCAGCCAGTGCAACTCAAATTTGATCATCAATCACCAGGTACATATAACATGCAGAAGAAACAGCAAGGTAAGAAAGGCAATCACAACTCTTAATATAACCTTTTTATGTAACTGTCCAACCAACTGACCAAGATGAAGATCTAAGCAACAGAATTCAAGAACAGTTGAACAGAAATGTATTTCTCAGCCAATCTGCAAACTCAGCAAGAAAAAGGACTGTCATCATTGCACTGGCTATACTACCTTACAGGGTTGTTGTAAAATATTAAATCAAGATTAAATCTGTTAAACATTTTGAACACTCTAAGCAGTGAGGCCACATTATGATGATATTGTGGACACATTATGGGAAGATGAGGCTCACTGGAAAAGAAAATAGTTAGGAAAAGGAGAAGGCAGCAGGAAAAGAAGAAGATCCGACATGCAGTGGACTGAGTTAATAAAAGAAGCCACAGTTCTCAGTTTGCAAGACCAGAGCAAGGCTATTCATTCATTCATTCATTCATTCATTCATTCATTCATTCATTCATTCATTCATTCATTCATTCATTCATTCATTCATTCATTCATTCATTCATTGCCGTAAGTCAGAAGTGACTTGATAACACATAACAGACAAGCTTATCAGAGGCTTGTCTGGTGAACTAGATGTGTTCCTGCACTCCTGCATTCCTGCTGGATGACCTTGAGCTAGTCTCTCAGCCCAGTTTGCGTAAGGATATTGCAGACTCATTGATGAATGAGTATTGAAACACAGAGACTAAATCAAATGGGGGTTAGTCCCTGGATCCTGACTGGTCTCTTGACCACCACAGTAATTTGAGGGGTTGATGTATCACTGGATGACTGGCTGCAAAAGAATCATAGAAGTAAATACTTGATTGCATGGACTTGTCTGTGTTTTGGTCTTGCGGTGTGTTTGTTTCTCCAGAGATTAGCAATCTAATATTAGAAGCCTTCTGATATACAGATACGCATGAAGCCCTTTTAATGACATTTTACATGTGTGTGTATAAAATCTGTTACCATTAGAACAAGCCTGTCGGCAAAGGATTTGCTTCTTTTTAGTTCTACTTTAGACACTTTTGAAAAATAAACTCCCTTCTACAAACCATGAGTCACTGTTAAGAAATCAGAGACTCAAATCACTAAAAATAATTCATGCAATATTCTTGGCTCTGAATCTCAACTGGAGAATCTGCACTACAAATGACTGGCTCATTTGAATGAAGATATTCATGTCGATTGTGCAGGTTAAAGTTCATCGGATGCTTGGGTTTGGTCAATCATTGGGTTTGGTCAATCAACCAATTAACATTCATTTAACAGTAGCCTTGTCTAGCCCACATTTTACTAACTTGCTTGCAAGAAGGTCATCGGGGACCTTGTCAAAGGCCTTACTGAAGTCAAGGCATGCTACATCCACAGCATTTTCTTCATCTACCAAATCTGTCACACTCTCTTAAAAAAAGAGAGACATAAGATTAGTTTTATCTTCTCAGTAAAGTTTCTCAGTGACAATGTCTAAGAATGGAAGAAAAACCATAAATCAATCTTCGCTTAATTCAGAGTAAAGGATATTCTGACTCATCTGGGTAAAACCAATGTGGATTCTGAGTAGGCTTGAACTCTGGTACCTGTAAAAATATGATCCCCTAGATGCAAGATCATCTGAACACAGATTGTATGCTGCTATATTTATGAAGGTTACACATTAAAATAGTCCATTCAGATTCAAGTCAGTGTAGCTGGTAAAGTTTTGAGATGTCTCCTCTGCAGTTCACGCCAGGGGTCGGGAATTCTGGAGGCTTCCGTGTCTTTAAAGGTGGTGGATAAATACAAAGCCCCACTGGCCAACATTATCTTTATGCATTAGGGGAACCAATTCTACCAACAACAATCAGTCAATTATACAAGGAAAAGGGAAGTCATTTTTTTTTGTCTTTGGGGGAAGGTCTGCAGTTTCTGTAAATCTCTGGCACTAGTCCTTTTCTATCTTGACATCTTATCAATCAATTGAAGCCAGCCTGCTAATACAGCCAGTGTCTCATTATTTTAGTCAATTAGTTATGACACCTGGGGAATGCTTTTCATGAAAAAAAATATTTCATGAGGTGGCTCCTTTTGCTTTATTATGATGGTTGATGCTTGACTTAAGCTCTTGACAGCAGATCAGCGATTGGGAAATAAATCAAATGCCCTGTGGGTTTCCAGCTAGTATGAATAACTTTCTTGAGAACATGTTGAGCCGAGAAACTCACATTTGGTTTTCTGTAAAGACATCTGTTTCTCTCACCCTTCTTTTGGACAGAAAGGCCTGGCATGCTCCTGTTAAAATTTAATACAGATCTTATTTTGATCCGCGTACGCTTCCCAGTAACTTAAAGCTTACAAAGAGGAATCCATGAACCCAGGCAGAAATGAATATTCCCATATGCATCTTGTACCACATGACTGGTGAAACATCTGGGGACATCTGTTTGAGTGAAAAAATATAAATCACATCTTGACCTCCTAAGAAGGAGCTCGCAGCTTCCTCAGCTATTATACTTCGTAATGGAACCATTTTCTTCCGAAGTCAAGAGTGATATGGGTATTGCTATGCCAGCTTCCGGGTAAGTTGTCTAGGGTCTTGGGCTATTCTCCAAAATAGAAAAGGGGGTAGCTAAAAGCTTCCTATTACTTTCAAATCCAGAGAAAAAATGCCAACAGGCCAAGGGAAGAAGCAATTTGACAAACTTAACATTAACAACATATGTCAAATATTACAGAAGACTTAAAGGGATTCTTAACACCTCAAACACAGCAAACTAACCTCCTCCCTCATCTCTCAAGTTCAAACACATCTTTAAGCACATACTGAATAGCTGTTTTTGAGTTAATCAGGATATCAACACAATGTCATTTCACAGTTAGCTTTGTCCCAAACAAATATTAGCCATGGAAATAAGTTTCCTATATCCCAAAACTGACAAATAAGGTCACTTATTGTAACCTCTCTATCACAGGACACACACATTCTTCAAAGACAAAACGTTAAGTCTACTGGGCTAGGGATTTAGCCATACACTTCACTCTGTTCCATGTAATTTATCTCTGGCACCAAGGAGTCAACACTCTATTTCAAGATTGGTAGTGGTGATTTAACATCTGACTTCTGTAAGATTTCCTTTTTTCTCTCATAGTTCCCTTTTCCTCTACATTGCTGTGATACTGCTCCTGGATCTTGCCATAGAGCCCCCTTTTGTCCTTCCCAATGTCTCCTCCAGATCCTTTGGTTGTTTGGCTTTTGTAACCTCTCCTTCCCGTTTGTCCATATCTCCAGCACAATTCTCATTTTCCCAAGTCCCAAGAGGTCCAGACTTTAGGGGTTATGAGTGTAAACTGACACAGATGTGTACTTCCCCCCCCCCCCCACCTTCCACCCCAGGGTAATACTGTTTCCCCAAATATAAGACACCCCCTGAAAATAAGACGTAGTAGAGGTTTTGCTGAAGTGCAAAATATAAGGCATCCCCCAAAAGTAAGATGTAGCAAAGTTTTTGTTTGGAAGCATGCCCGTCGAACAGAACACAGAAAAATAAGACATCCCCTGAAAATAAGACATAGCGCATCTTTGGGAGCAAAACTTAATATAAGACACGGTCTTATTTTCGGGGAAACAAGGTAGTATGACTTCATTACATAAACATTTTCCCTACAAATAGGAGCAGCTAAAGCAAACCGAGATATGCAAGCATGATGATATCCCTTCAGCTGATGATGTCACACCCCCATTTTTTTTGAAGGCAGGCAGATGCAAGTGGAGATTGATAGTGCCTCCTCCCCCACCATAAAATATAGTGCAGACCAGACAATTCTGGATAAGAAAATGTGCTTCCAGGTAGGAACGAACCCTGCCTCCTCTCTTAAACACTCTTTACAGCATAGAATATCATCTAGTGCTATCGTTAATATTTTTAACAAAAGGCAGTTATATTTTAGCCATCATGACTAACTTTCCTGAGGACACATTTGTTCAGTGTGTCCTCAACCCACATTTGCATTTTTGTAAAGACATCTGTTTTCTCCTTCCTCTTGGGACGAAAAGCCATTTTTTGCCTCCGTTCAAATATAATCCAGATGTTATTTTGGTTGGCCTATGCTCACAGTGGAAAAATTGTGCAGAAGTTATGCTCACCCTTGAATTAGGGTGTGTCCAGCAAACTTCAAGCACTGCCAAGCTTCCTGCATAATCGACTTGGGTTCAGTGATAATTGTACTGGGTGATGAAAAGGGTAGAAATGACTTAGAATGCCTTATGTTACTGACAACTTTCTCAGATGCTTTGGGGCTTTTTGAGGTGGGTGTGGGTGTCACAACCGTAACTGAGCAAGCCAAATGTTGCCCCAATGAAGCATTGTGTAGTGGTTGACTCTAATCTGGAGAAATGGGTTTGATTCCCCACTCCTCCACCTTAGTGGCAGAGGCTTATCTGGCGGACCAGATGTGTTTCTGCATTGCTACATTCCTGCTGGCTGACCTTGGGCTAGTCACAGTTCTTCGGAACTCTCTCAGCCCCACCTACCTCATAAGGGGTCTGTTGTGGGGAGAGGAAGGGAAGGAGTTTGTAAGCCGCTTTGAGACTCCGTATGGTTGAGAAAAGTGTGGTATAAATCCAAGCACTTCACTTCTTTCCATATTATGACAGAATAGCATACAATTGCTGCTTAACAGTTTTTTATTTACAAATAAAATATCAATTTGAACAAATTCTACAATGTAATTAACAGCACCAAAAAGAAGCAAACAAACAAAAACACCCTTATGTGATGGATCGTCACATTCCTAATGATTTCCAGACCTAATGTTTGTAGAATTCCTGAGAATGGAAAGTAATAACATTACCTTACAAGAACTTGAGAGCTGTGCTAGTAAGCATTTCATGCTGCTATTGGTAATGCATATAGTCCTATTCTTTCAGCCCAGTCCAAAGGCTGAGGATGGATCTGCCACCATGCCACCTCCAGAGGGTTTTCAGGCACTTCAGGGGGATAGCCAAAAAGGAAAAAAAACCCGCTGCCTGAAAGCTCTCCATAGGGTGGCGTAAGTCTGAGGCCCTGGCCACTGTATTCCCAGCACTAAAACCCAAGTGGAAGCTGGCTAATGTCAATTCCACACACACACACCCCAAATGCCCCCGCCTGCCCCCTCCTGCCAATCGGATGCCAGCATTCCTCTGTGGCGATGCCCATTCCCAGATTTCGCCACCATGGAGCAGAAGAGTCTGAAAGTGTCCATCACACACCTAAATAAGATACACTGATAATCATAGGGGACTGAAACAGAAAAGCAGGAAACAAAACAGGACCAAATATTGATTTGATTTGGTGGTGGTAGAAAGTGTCATCAAGCCACAGGGTTTTCAAGGCAAAAGACATTCAGAGGTGGTTTGCTATTACATGCCTCTATGTGGGCTGAGAGAGTTCTGAGAAAACTGTCCAAGCAGTCCAAGCAGGTTCCATGTGCATGTGGAGAATTATACCCTATTCCTCAGATCACAGTCTGCTGCTCTTAACCACTATACCAGTTGGCTCTCATTTGTTATGATTTGCAGCCCATCATATTCATAGAAGTGTTTTTGTTTTGCTGAACATGATTTTGCGGTATTAACTGTAGCTTGGGGATAAATGATGTGTAACATATGGAGTGGTGAATACAATATAATCCTCCCACCCTGCCCCCAGTAAAACAATCATAAATCAGCAACAAATGTACTCCAGGTCATTTTTGATTGTTCTGTCTACAATTTATACTCCCATCAGCATGGCTTTAAAAAAGGGTTTCTGTGGAATGAATGAGGCTAACACTTCATCACCTCTGGAGTCCATGCTTGCAAAACAGATGTGTGATTAAGGCCAAACATATGCACTCCAACTTGATATTGAGTACAACTTCCAACCCACATACCACAAAGTGATTCAGAGTTATACAGAGTTATTAAGACTGTGGCCTCAAGGTTCCGGTCGCAAAAGTTTTGCCTTTTGAACGACGTTTGATGAAAAAGTTTGTGCGTGGCCTAATTTTAACAATTCAAGGAAATGTCATGAAAAGCCAGCAGCTGCTTAAAAACCCATCGTTTCTACAGAACCTTTAAAAATCACGAGGAAGGATCTTAAAATAGAATCACATTACAGCCTAAAACGACAGTGATTTCTTTGCTACCCTTTATTACAATCAACCAACATTTTATCAAGTCGCGAGTTTATTTCAGGTTCTCCAGAACTCTTCATCAGACTGGGCATTTAGTTAAGTGGAGGTGGGAATGTTTCAGGGCACAATTCAAAAGTCCCAAATCTGCAGATTGTAGTCCTAGGGAGCATGCTGTATTTTTCCATAGATTTGGTGAAACTGAGTGTAAAATGAGTTTCACGAAAAGTTGCAGGCATCCACTCTAGTCTAGAGAAAAATCAAACAAAAGCTGCACAATATCTGCTTGCTTACTGCCACCAAGTCACAGCTGATTTAAGGTGACCTCATAGGGTTTTTAAGGCAAGAGACATTCAGAGGTGGTTTACCATTGTCTGCCTCTGTATCACAACCCTTTTATTAGAACCAAACAAAATGTACTAAAATGTATTAAAGGCACTGAAGAAGAAGAAGAAGAAGAAGAAGAAGAAGAAGAAGAAGAAGAAGAAGAAGAAGAAGAAGAAGAAGAAGAAGAAGAAGAAGAAGAGGAGGAGGAGGAGGAGGAGAAGGAGCAGGAGAAGGCGAAGGAGGAGCAGGAGGAGGAGGAGGAGGAGGAGGAGAAGTTTGGATTTTATTTATTTATTTATTTATTTATTTATTTATTTATTTATTTATTTATTTATTTATTTATTATATCCTACCTTTCTCTCCTGAAAGGAGACTCAAGGTGGCTTTCAAGCTCCTTTCCCTTCCTCTCCCCACATCAGACAGTTTGTGAGGTTGGTAGGGCTGAGAGAGTTCTCAAGAACTGTGATTAGCCCAAGGTCACCCAGCAGGAATGCAGCAATGCAGAAACACATCTGGTTCACCAGACAAGCCTCTGCCAGGTGGAGGAGTGGGGAATCAAACCCAGTTCTCCAGATTAGAATCCACTTGCTCTTAACCACTACACCATGCTGGCTATCTCTTTAGCTTCATCTGCATAGTCATCCGAATAGAACTTTTGTTTAAAGCAGTCTTTGTTGTAAAATTTTGAGCATCATTTAAAATTAACAAGATGGTACAACTGTTGCTGTAGTCTTTAATGTCTCCTTTTTTTCAGAACTCTCATGTTGATTGAACATTTCCAGACTGTGGGTCATTGTTGATTTTTCATATTTGTTGCCATACAGATTATAAAAGGTGAATACAAAATCAGGAAGTGGCTACCAGTATTTTGTTATGCTTTGGAATTTCCCAGCATATGATTGGTAACTACTGAAGCTACTGTATCCTTCATCTCAGTAAGGCAATTCTTAGGTTCTCAATCTGACTTCTTTTTAAAAATTCAGGAAGCTTGCTTTGGCAAGATATGGGATTTGTTTAAAGAAAAACCTTAAGTGATGGATTTGTTGGAGGGGATAAGCAAGCAACCAAAACAAACTTTTTAGAAATGAAAGCTAACAGACCACCCTGAACAAAGCCTGTTAAATATAATCAGTCCTGCCACAGAACGCCACATACTTGGTTAACTTACAAAAGAACATCCTGAACTTGGCCCAATTCATTTTTCATTTGTGCCTCTTTATTTGAAATCCTTGTTTTCTGGGTAGCTGTTTGGAGTCATAATCCATCTTGCTTTTATCAAACAACTCTTGTATCCTGTTTTGGACATGAATCACTAAATTTGTTTAAGAGATTTGCAGTAACTGGCCATTTTGTTCATTCCAAGTACATTTATTGAAGGCATGTGAATATTGGCCTTCAAGCCATGTGAATATTATTCTTCATCTCCAAGAACAGGGTAGAATAAGCTTGATTTCTGCAAAACCTGTGATCATTATGCAATAACTTTTATTCATGCTTTAATATTTACATTTAGGCCATGGTTCCGAACTCCGGCAATAATGTGACATGTGTTATTTAATCTGGAACCTGGAAACTTTTTTCCCTAAAAGTACAAAGCCTCCATTCCCTTCTGCCCATGAATTATTTTCCTTTAGCCATTTCTCCAGTCACCATTTCTCTTCGCATTAAATTAAACAAATGTGAATTTATTACAGCCTGTTATCTGTGAGCCAAAAGGAGGGAATTGGGGGTGGGGGTGGGGGATCCAGCTTCCTCGAGTCAGCTTTTTAAAATACAAGTATACCAACATAAAGCATGGCCAGTGAGACAGGTCAGAAATTTCATTCCAAATTCCTGATGACTCAGCCAATACCTTTCGCATTGTGTTCTAGTCATGAATCATCTTGATGGACATCAAAGTTGTCAAAGTTTTTCGCACATCATTTATGTGACATCATTTATGTCCCAGTGATCTGCTTTCACTTTTTTAATGCTTAAAAATACTTCTTTTAAGATTTGTTGCTGACGAGAGAGTGATAGGCGTTCATGATTCACCATAAAAAAAACCTCCCTACAGCAGTGGTGGTGAACCTATGGCACGGGTGCCAGAGGTGGCACTCAGAGCCTTCTCTGTGGGCACGCGCAAACAGAGTTCATCATGTGGGGGGGAATGCCCCCCCCAGGCTGGCCTGGGCCACTGGGCTCGATTATTAGCATTAAACCTAAGACCTAGTTTTGGGGAAGCAGTGTAGGCAACCCTGTTAAGTGCTGTTAAACCCCACTGATTTTCATTCAAAGAACTAAAGTGTGATCCTTTACCTGGGAGTAAGCTTGGTTGCTGGCAATGGGACTTGCTTCTGAGTAAACTTTCCTAAGGTCATGATTTACCCGTTCGAAGAGTTGCATAGTTGCTTCAAAGCAAAGCCAACAACTACCATCAAGCTTACTTCCAAGTAACGCATGCCTCGGAGCCAAACGTTTTTTCTAAACGTAATGGGCTAAATTTCCATGTTGGCACTTTGCAATAAATAAGTGGGTTTTCAGTTGCAATTTGGGCACTCTTTCTAGAAGAGGTTCGCCATCACTGCCCTACAGCAAATGAAGGATTTAGTAGAGAGCATAACCGGCCACTGCATCAACCAGCCAGTTCGGTTACACGGATACATGTGTACAGTGGTTGTCTAAGGGCCTGGTGACACAATTTGTTGGGAGTCCCATGAACAAAACTAACAACATCCTGGACATCAGCTTTGAGGGACCTGGTTCAAGCTGAGACTTCAGCAAAAGGAAAAAGGTCTTTAAAGACTCCTTCCCCCGGCGATGTTTTCCCAATCAAAAATGGTCCTGGCTTCTGGAATTATAGGTGAGCCTGAGGAATCCCTATAGTTGCATTCAGATTTGATGCTTAACTGCAGTTGGTTTATAATTTGGCTAATTATGCACTAGTGCTCTGCCTCCAAGTGAAGGTACGTTTCCTTCTGGGCAGAATTTTGATTGCAGACACACTCACGCTTAAGGAGTGGCAGATCCCAGAAGCCTCACCGTTCCTGACAATGGGCAAACTCCAACGTTTTCCCTGGTTTTGGGATTTCTACTCCTCTCTTCCCCTGCCTACCCTTTGCATGAATTTCTGGGGGATCAACGGGTGGTTTTTAACCTCCACCCCACCCCCAAATTAACACTAATGTACCATCACAGTAGCGATGGCACAATAAAAGGCTTTGAAAAAAACCTGGAAGTGGGAGCAGCCAAATGACTGCAAGCCATGCAGCAGGCAGTGGGACGCTTCCTCGCATGTAAATGGAGAAACATGAGGAGACCCCACTGTGGAGCAAAGAGCCTCGGGATAAGTGCTGCATGCATAACAGGCCTTTGATTGTGGAATCAATCAGGTTGGCTCAAAACTAACCAAAGTCTGCTCAGAAATCCATATTTGCTGCTAGCAATAGCTAATTTTATCAGGTGAGGAAAGGTTTCCTTCCTTCCTTCCTTCCTTCCTTCCTTCCTTCCTTCCTTCCTTCCTTCCCACCACTAAAACTTTGTGTCCCAGGGGTGAAGCTAACAAACCAGTCAGCATTCCTATATTAGAACATAATAGGGTTGCCACCCCTCCCCCACAAGGACACTTGAAGGAATTGTGCGGGGGGGGGGGGGCTGACTGGAGATCTGGGGATGGAGCCTAGGGAGGACAGAGATCACAGTGCATTTGAGGCAAGGGGTTCCTTTTTAAAAATTTAAACTCTTTGCTTGAGCAATAGGCCCTTGAAATGGACATGAGATTTATAGTCTAGCAAAGTAATGCTAGACAACAGACACCCCTCTCCCCCAACCCTCCAATAGGGTGGCAGGCAAACTCCCAAGAAGGAGGTTGCACAGAAAGACCAAGGAAGTGGTGGGCAGGCAAAGTGACAGCTGGGTTGGGGTCTCTTTGCAGCAGGGGGATCCCTGTTGAAACAAAAAAAAATTGGGAAAACCCCACTGCAAAGCGAACAGCCGCACAGGAAGCAGGAAGTGCATGAAAGCCCATTGAAAAACAACCTGATATTTTTCATGTTAGCTGGTTCCCTTTTTATGTTTTGTGGCATATTTTGGAAACTGCCAGGGGCCCCACATCTAGTGGGAAGGATGGGGTAGAAATAGTTTGAAATAAATAAAATAGGATGTACCGCCAGTTATCACGCAGTGTTGACTGTCCAGGATCTGAGAATCCACTTGTAAACAAATCAGTGTTTTCCTGCAGTTATGCATGACAGGGGAAGACCAACCATAGCAATGAATTATGTTTCAGTTTGCTGCTACTGATCCTCTCGCCAAGACACTCTGAATAAGCTTTCAAAGACCACCAGGGATCTCTGGAGCAGTGTTTGGACACCTCTGTACTAGAACAAAATGTTTAGGATCATTATTATTAACAATGATCTAATGTTTGAACATAGAGTAGCTAAAGACAACACCCTGATCTGGTAGCCTGGCACATAACGAAAGATTAAATGAAATGAATAATACATAAGAAATTTCCCAACGGAAGCACCAAAAGTGAGTAAGAAGGGAATGGACATCTGAATTTCCGCAGACACATTTTTAATACAAGAACTACTGACATCACACTGCTTAGTCATAGCTTTTTAAGAATTCAGTTTTTCTATCAGTTTAAATAATAGGGCTGTTCCCAAAGAATGCTGAAAATTTCACTTTAGTGAAAGACCATGGGCACTTTTGCACATGCAGAATAATGCACTTCCAATGCACTTTCACAATTGTTTGCAAGTGCAATTTGCTATTTCACACAGTAAAATCCAGCTGCAAAGTGCATTGAAAGTGGATTGAAAGTGCATTCTTCTGCATGTGCGAAAGTGCCCTTAGTTCTCTGCTCAAGATTTTTAGGCCCCACCACTTTGCTCAAAATGACAGCTTCCAAGGTGCATTGAGGTGGGGTGAAAAGACTGTCATTAAAACAGTTTAAGTCTTCATTTTAAATACGCCCTTGGGGCTTTTTTGTTCTATAGGTGTGTACAGGAATCCAGATACAAAAGCCTGCACAGCACTGTAAACAAGGAAGGGAATGACAACTTTTGAAAAGAAAATATACAAAATCTGGGGCTGGGGAGAGGCTAATATTTTCCTGCAGTTTCCCTCTGAGTATTTTACATGGGTGAAAACTACAGTGTAAACATACAATTATTCATGCATTGGCATCAGAGCTCAAAATGTGAAAAGATCCTTGAATCAGCCCTTGTCTGAGATTCTCTCTGTCTGGAACTTTGCTGCAGTTTACCCAGAACTCAACCGAATACATTATTCATGGCGAAATCACTTTCTTTTGAATTTTTTGGCTCTGAAGAGTCAAGAAAAACTGAATGTTGTGGCTGGAGCGGTCTTCCAGTACAAGAAGCCACAGCTGCCACACCTAGCCCTGTCACTTTCTCTGGTTTCCAGTTGTGCTTCAGCCTGCTCTGCAATTCTCTCTGTGGCTTTGGGTCTCTGGGGGCCTTTGAGGTCATGACCAATTCCTCCATATCTCTTCCCACTCCCTCAACATCCCTTTTAATTACACCTCTGTGTTTGTATTGCCAATGACTCGTCTAATGTTATTCTTCTTCTCCCCACATTTTTCCACGGAAAGTTTCTGTTAAAATTTAGTTGAAAACAGATTTCCAGACGTTTCAGCATCTTCCCTTTTGCTGAAGAGAACTGCAGCTGACTATAACTGGAGGAGGGTGAACTCAGCTCATTCTCCTTTCTGGAGACCTGGTGTTTGTATTGTTTTGGAAATCTGCTCGTCCTGCAATGGGACAGAAGCAATGTGTAAAAGCAAATCCTTTCAGATAACTTGCAGTTTCCTTCAAAATGTCTCCATTCCAATTCTTGCAAACAAAAGACCTTAGAATTGTTGGAAGAAAGGGACTTTACGCTGTTTCCTGCCTCATCCTACAGAGGGGTTTTTTACTAGCGAGCTAGTGGCTAGATAGGGACTTAGGAATTTGTCACCTTTACTTTATCATGCTGAATCTATCCCTTTGATACTCTTAGGGACTGATACTCTTAGGGACTTCCTCCCTTGCTTCCGCCTTCTTCTCGGACCTCTCCATTACTCTTACCTTCACCATGCCTAGGGAGAGGATGTGTCTCCGACGCATCCGCCTCCATCCAGCTAGATTAGATTAGATAGTGAACCTATCTCTCCACCTTTCTATCCAGAATGGAGTTCACTAATAAATACTCTTTTTATTAGATTAGAAACTACAAATAACTCTGACTTTCTTTTGTGTCTGAAGTTCTCTCTAGCAAGCTCAACCATGTGTTTGTGCTCAGATAAGCTTCCCTGTGTTCAGCCTCTGTGCCACTCTGCTACTTTTCAAGGGATACACATGCACCAGGTGTGGATCTCCCAACAAGAATCAGAGGTTTTCCTTAATTTTCCTGTCATTTCATAGAAGCATCGATTTGCTTCTTGGTGGGGCTGGGCACTGTTAACACTGGGCACTGTAGAGAGCCAAAAATAGGGAGCATGTATCCAGTGGTGGGATCCAAAAATGTTAGTAACAGGTTCCCTCACCAGCCCCCCCCTCAGCAAAGGGGGCAGAGGCGTACCTAGGCAAACCTGACCCCTGGGCAAAACCTGAGTTGGATGCTCCCCCATGGGCAGCCACTCCACCACGACCCCCCCCCCCAATTTTTTTTTGCACCAGGTCATTTCTAAATCATCATCACATTATAGAAAATGCCCCAACTCACAAATTTGAACACAGCAATGGTGAAACACACAGGTTCTTTGATAGAGACTGGTGAGATAAAAGGTACGAAAGGCTGAGAATCAATGAATTGCAGTACCTGAAAGGGAGTTACATTATTAGTCGCAATTGCTATATGGAACCTTCAAATTAAAAGCCAGTATGCCTCTCAAGGAGGCAAAGGCGCCGAGATGGAAAAGCGGACCCAATTAGTAACCCCCTCTCGGCACACACAAATAATTAGTAACCCACTCTTGAGAACTGGTGAGAACCTGCTGGATCCCACCTCTGCATGTATCCAGTCATACATGGACTTAAAGCAGTGGGACTTTCTCACACACACACCCTTGCTACAGCTCACTTAGCTCTCCAAATGTTGTTTCTGGTGTTTAGGACACCCTCAAGATCAACATTCTGGTAAAGTAAAAATCTATAGTAGGTTGCAGAAATGGGCATAAATTGTTATCTTTTGAGGTTGCCAGATCCCACCAGCCACTGGCTGGTGATTTGGGGTGACAGGGTTGTCAGCTCCAGTCTGGGAAATTCTTGGATGTTTGTGAGTGGAGCCTGAGGAGGATTGGGCCTCAGTGGAGTAGAATGCCACAGCATCCATTTTCTCCAGGGACCAGATCTCTGTAGTCTGAAACTGAGCTGAAATTCAGAGAGGCCCACCTGGAAGCTGGCATCCCCATGCCCCCTCCCCACGTTCACTAAAAGAAATGCTGTTTGGTGGGAAGAACTGTGTGACTAGGTACAGGCCAGCATTTTTGTGTGATCATGAGGCATTTTTCCTATTTGAAAAGGAATATGTTGTCTTTTAACACGAGTCATGTTACCTTTCTTCCTGCTTTCATGATATACCAAGCATAATATCTGAATAGTTCCACTGTGCTTAGGTATTTTGTTTCCAAGCTTCTGGTTGTGAGCCTTAAAAAACTGATCACCAAATAGAAAGATGTATACTCACATTGGCCTTCAACTGGTGGATCGGAGAAGCTGTGCTGCAGCCATCTGGAATATTGTGCACAGTTCTGGGCACCCCAATTCAAGAAGAATACTGACAAGCTGGAACAGGTCCAAAGGAGGGCAACCAAAATGGTCAAAGGTCTGGAATCCATGCCCTACAAGGACAGACTTAGGGAGCTGGGTATGTTTAGTTTGGTGAAGAAAAGGTTAAGAGGTGACATGATAGCCATGTTTAGATATTTGAAGGGTTGTCATGTTAGTGAGGGAGCAAGTTTGTTTTCTGCTGCTCCAGAGACTAGGACCAGGAGTCAAGGAAAAGAGATTCCACCTAAACATCAGGAAAAACTTCCTGACAGTAAGGGCTGTGACAGTGGCATGCACTACCTTGAGTGTGGTGGAGTTTCCTTCTTTGGAGGTTTTTAACAAAAGGCTGGATGGCCATCTGTCAGGAGTGCTTTGATTGGGTGTTCCTGCATTGCAGAGGGTTGGACTTGATGGCTCTTGTGGTCTCTTCCAACTCTATGATTCCATAATCTTTTCAAAAAAGAAACCATGGTAGCCATTTTACGATTGCTCCCTCATGCTCAGCAATCAAATTGTTCTCAACATTTGAAAGCATCCAAGGTTGAAGACCACTGATACTGCTTGCACCATTCTTAAGTTGGCATTCATGAATGCATTTTCCTTCTACTGTTTGAAAAGGAATGAGGAGGTCATGCTGATATATGAGATTTTAACATAAATTTGTGCCCTCAAGTTCAGTGGGGCATAATGCCATAGAGTCCACCTTCCAAAGCAGCCATTTTCTCATAGTGAACTGATCTTTCTCACCTGGACATCAGTTGTAATCCCAGGAGATCTTCAGTCACCACTTGCAATTTGGCAACCCTAGTTTTAGCAGAATATATTTCTATTATTATAAATCACCTTGAGCCACAAGGAAAAGTGAGATATAAATTTTTAACAGAGAATTTAATAAGTTGACTAGGATATATGTGAGATGCTGCACAGGTTAAACTGAATGGATTTCATGCTACATGCTGTGGTTAAAAGTAGTCCTGGTTTTGGAAAGGCTGAATATCATTTGTGCCTGTTGATCAGCAGAGAAGCAAACCAGACAGAATATAGAATGTAGGCAGGGCATAAATAGTGAAAAAATACAGCCAAGTTGCAAATTTAAATCCAAGATTGTTGAGGATACAATGCCATGGTGATATCAACCCCTTTATAGGGAACCACAGATCTGAGTTCAGGTTCAGAATTCAACTAGGTTTAGAAATGGTCTGGATGTTAATCACTAGAACAGACAGTTTAATGGTGGGCTTGATGCTGAATGACCATAGTCTTTTCAAGGTTCTCTCTAACATATCAGCAGTTTCAGATCGGTTTCTGTGTTAGTTTGTAGAAGCAAAATGAAGTCCGAGCCCAGTAACACCTTTCTCCCCTCCCCCATCCTTAAAAAACAGGAAAAACAGAAAAATCTTCCAAAAAAGGTATAATATAAAGACAAAAATATAGCAACAGTGGTGGTAAATTTACACATAAGTTTGTATAGTTTCCCAAAATTTAAAAATAAATTCAAGCACCATTGCTGTCTATACGCTATCTGTCCAAATATTGATTGAGTTCTAAGGTCCTCAATACCTTGATTTATCAGAGGTGGGCTTTTATCTTTCCAATGTTGTACTATAAGTCTTTTATCTGTAGTAAGGGTTCAGAGACCCGTTTTCATTGACCATCGGTTAGCCTCCAAGAGATAGGCAAATAGTTCAAAAGTACATAGGCAGCCTAAAAAATCAGTGAACTTTCTCACATAAAATTGATGTGAATAATGAGCCCAGTAGTACCTTAGAGACAAAAGTTTATGCCCTGGAAAAGGTTGTTGGTCTCTAAGGTACTACTGGACTCAAAATTTGTTCTAAATTCATGGTTTGAGGTGCTGACAGGAAGGGAAATGGAACAGCCGTTGAAATATTGGAGAATGAACAGAGTTGGTATTTTGGGTGGGGATATTGCTGACATTTTTGTTATGAAAAGCCTGATGTATTAAGGCATTTCTGTTTGGCTTTATAAAAATCATAGAACTAACAAAATGTTCTGTTGCTTGGGCGTCAGGAACCCATTCCCAATTCATTCTGCAAGCCATGGATACTTGTTGTCACACAGGAATTTAGTCTATCAACCACTTCAGAGCTTTGAACAAAAGGAGAGAATTAAAAAGGGCAGCTAGATATGGCAAAAGCTACCAGCCAGTCAAATAGTTGGAACAGGTCATCTGGCAAGCCATGATATCAACAAGATTGAGGTCGGCAACGCAAGACTCCTGGGCCAAATTTGTCTCCGCTCAGAGATACCATGTGGCCAACAATTGTCAAAAACATCGGGAAGAGGGGAATGTAATAAACTGTGATTATGTTGGTACAATGTTGGTACAACAGGCTGTTTTGGGGGGTAGAGTCAGGGCTGTAGCTCACCATCCTGCCCTTGTTGACTGAAATGTCTCGGTGGCAAAATTAGCTGCTTGTGAGAACCATAAGAACTTCCTTGCTGGACCTGTGCCTCCAAAAACAAAAAGAAAGGAAAAGATGCACAACTGCGCAAGAGCATCATCTGAAATAACTAAGGGAAGGTCTATACATTGTAATCTGACTGCTTACATTCTTTACATTATCAGCATCCCACCGTACACCTTTATATGGTGCAGAAGAGAACTTATGTTGGGCTGCGCCTGTGAGTGAATTGTGGCATTGTATGGGATTACACTTTTAAGAATTAACTTGCAAGAAAGTGCTTTTATTTGTCCGTTTAACAATAACAGCCAATTTACTGCAGCAGCCAGGCAATTATTCAGGACCTGTTCTGTTCCTCATGGGGATTTGGATAAGGCTATATAGAGCTGGGTGTCATCTGTATATTGATGACATCCAGCTTCAAAGCTACAAATGATTTGCCCGAGTGCTTTACATAGAGATGAAAAGCATGGGGGAGAGGATTGTGCCCCATGGAGTGCCACAGGCTAAGTCTCACACTGACACTGATCATAACTGATCTCCAACAGCAGCCCTTTGCGGCTGATCGGTGAGGAATGATTTCAACGAGTTGAGTCACACCCATTGCCTCCAAACACCTCAACAAGACAGTATGATCTACTGTATCAAGGGCTACAGATAAATCCAGTAATAGCAACAAAGAGGCATGAACTTTGTCTACATTCGACAAAAAGGAATCACTTTGTCTATACTCAGACAGATGTCTCCATCTCTTAGCTCAGCCTGAAGCCACACACTGAGAAAGGTCTATAGCACACAAGTTATTATTCATCGTTCTACTGGTGGTCCATCGACATTCCAAGCCTGGATTTTCTTATTACCTCGCTGAGAATTTATTAAAGTGATGAAAAAAGATACTCAGAATTTGCTAAGCTATACCCACCTCAAATTTGGAGGGCTAAATTCACTTTAAGTTGCTTTCATAATTTAAGATGACAGTGACATTTGCTAGTTCACAAGAAGATAAAAAAGGCAAGGCAGGCATGAGGAAAAATGTGTCGATATGTTGAAGCCTCAGAAAGGAAATTCATTGTTCAGCTTGTTCACTGAGGACAGAACAGGAAAGATTAGACTGTGAGTTAACAAAGCCCTGGAAGAAAGAGTATAATGAAATAATAAAACACAATTCTTCACAGATCTTTAAAGACATATTGAGGGCAGAATCAACAAAACAGAGGGTCCAAAGTCAGAACTATTTAAAAAAAACAGGCCTTGTTCCAATGCAAAAAGATACTGTTGTCTGGCTTCATACAAAACATCCATACACACTCCCTCTTACTTGTGCACCATGAGCATAGAAGAAGAAAATTTGTTTTTTATACCTTGCTTTTCTCTCCTGTAAAGAGTTTCAGAGTAGCTTGCAGTTGCCTTCCTTTCCCTGCCCCACAATAGGCAAGTGGGGCTTAGGCTCCTTCTGCACGAGCCAATAAACATGGGTTAAGGGCAGGACGAAACCTGTGTTGGGCGGGAACTTGGCACAGTTCCTGCCACTAACATGGGTCTAACCTGCCCCTCACCCGCACTATTGACAGGGCAGGTTAAACAAGAATTGCATTATGTGTGATTCTTTAATTTTAACATGCGTCTGAGCAAATGGCCAAGACTGTGAGGCGCATTCGGGGGCTGGGATCAAACTAGAGAATCGCAGCCCCCAGCTCGCAACTGCGGAGCCACGCAGAGGGAACGGGCCTTAACATGGCCCTGGGGGCAGTCCTGTCTCCCTGCGAAGTAGAGACCAAAAATAGGGCAGGGACCCAAAACAAAATGCGCCTTAAGTATGAAGGTGTGCGCCCCATTCGTATGGCTGGCTATCCATGGGAACAGCCTGGGGCGAGGACAGGTTCATGTAACCCATCTCTCATCTGGGTTTATTGGCCCATGCAGAAAGAACCTGAGAGAGTTCTGGAAAACTGCAATGAGCCCAAAGTAGGTTTCTTGTAGAGGATCAGAGAAAACAAACCTGATTCACCAGGTAAGAGTTCACTGCTCATGTGGAGGAGTGGGGAGTCAAACCTGGCTCTCCAGATTAGAGTCCTCCACTCTTAACTGCCTCCACTCTTAACTCCACTCTTAACTGCCTTGTTTTGCCTTTGTAGTGCCTTGTGAAGAAATGGAGGATCCAACTCAGTCCTCAGTGATAAAGGCACATAGTTCTCACAGGCTGAATAAAAGGTGACATCATCTTATTCACAATGTGATTATTGATTGGCTAGGATTATGCTGTGAGAAAGAACCCAAAGTCGCAGATTATTAGTGGAGAGACAGACTGAGTTTGACTCTACATAAGTGGAAAGAGCAATTCAACTCCAGAAAGCATAGTAAGCTCCATGATTATGAAATGACTCATGGTTGAGAATAAACCTCCAGTGTCTAATTCTAAAACTGCTAAAGAACAGAGGAGAAACCTGTATTTCTGATTCAAAACCAAATAATGGAAACTGCTACAAGTATTCATCTATTTAAAGCCTTTGCAATTGTTACTTGTATATGACCTACTAGAAAATTACAGTCATTTGTTTGAAGTCCAAACATTATTCTTGCTGGAAACACTAAAGATGAACGCATCCACCTACACCCTTTTAAATTCAGTTCATATTCAGTCTGTTTCAGTCTTGTTCTGTAGACTACATTACTCCTTGGTCCCCCCCCCGCCCCTCCAATGTACGGTATCTCTTTCTACTGCTCTCCATAGGAAACACATTTCTGGCTAGGATTGTCAAGTCTTCCACTATAGCTACAGGGAGAGATCTTTTGCTGGCAACCCCCAATCTCTTGCTTACTCAGTAGGCAAGTGTAGGAAAAATGAAGGGGAAAAAATACCATTGCAATGACAGTGTGAAGTAATTTCTGAGGTGAACCACAGAATTGCTGCGTAATCCCAGAGCAACAAGGCATCACGTCTCAGTGCAACCTGGAAATGACATCATGACACTGATGCAATAGGTCCCCCCCCACACACACACACATGACCTCCCCGCAGTCTCTTGTTGGGTGTCAGCCACTGGCTCTCTAACTCTCCCCCACAATCCAGTTGGTATGAAATTTTCAGAGATTATACCCCTTTCTCCAAGGGATCCTTTTTGCCAAATGTCCGGCAGATAGGTGATATCATTCCTGTTTTATAGGGAATAAACTTTCTCATATTTTCATGTGTACACCCATTCACAGCTAAACAGAAAGATACCTTACAGAGAAGGGGAGGTAAACTCTGCTCACTCCTGGACCTTACTTTGCTGGACTCCATTGCTCCCACTGTTTGTTTCTCTCCCAGTCTTGCACACTTCCAGTTTCAAAGCCTGCCTGCCTTTCAGAGGGTACAACCATAACATCTGCAGATGTAACCCCTGTGTTAAGAATAGGATGACCCAGAAAGGGGTGGAGTCTGAAAAGAAGCAAAAGGCTGCAGAACTCATGAGGTCAGAGGAAGCAAGGCTACCAGGCTGGGACCTTGATTGATTTTTATAAGCCCTTAACACCTTGGCCGTTTCCGCACGGCGGCTTGGCGGAGATTACAGCGAGGTCGGCATTGTAGCGGCTAGCCCGACCCGAAGAGCAGCTGGAGACCGTCCGCGTGGATGGTCCTTGAAGCAGCTGGGCAGCCGGCGCCGCGGAGCACCCGGTAGCCTGACCAACTTCTACTCGTCCCAGGCCTCCAGCATCGCCCGAGGCCTGAGGACATGGCCTCTTGGCGCACCTGCTCCAGCGGCGCGGGGCGAAGCGTAATCCCAGGCACCGGCGGCGCTGAGCCAGGGACAAAGGTGGAGTTAGTGCTGTAGGTGGGGAGGCGGCATGTAGAAGCGCTGCCATTAAGCTTCGGCAGCGACTTCATGCGCGCCGATTTCAAAATGGGAAGAGCTCTGGGGAAACGCCGGCTTCAGGCCGGCCGGGCGGCGTGAGGGCGGCGCGGCTGCGTTGCAGCTGCGCCCCCCGTGCGAATGGTGGCCTGGAGACGGTGTTTTTACCGTCTCCAGGCCGCCATGAATTGCCCGTGCGGAAACGGCCCTTGTTTAAGGTAACTGCAATGTTGTTGGGAACTAGTGGGAAGGGAGTTGTTAATTTTTGCTATATTGTAAATGCTAGAATTTATTGTTTCAGGGTTTTTGTGTATGTAAATGGTGAGAGTTTTTCTGGAGACCTTCATCATCTTGAATCCAGTTCACCAAGCCTCTGGAGTCTCCATGAGCCAACCACCAGCAGGAAGAATGGCATTATCAGACTGCAATTAGAAGGACTTGGAATGAAACTTGAACAGGACCTTGGAGTGTTAAGTTAAATGTTAATCTTTGATCATTGGCATATGTTAAAGAAAGTAAACTTTTTTGTTTAAAATTTAGTTGTTGCAAACTCCTTCCAAGTTCTGCCCCACAGAACCCATAAGCTTAGGTTACACAGGCACAGTGTGAATTGCTGGGGTTAAGGGAAAGTAGCACCTGCCTACACCCTAAGTCTGCATTCCAGTGCATCTAAGGAATCTTCTTTCAGCCTTCACCAAAAGGCTTCACATTAAATAACAGTGGTTTCTGCTATTTTTTCCCAATCAGAACAATGAGCATAACATATTATTAAAGAACACAGGCTCGGTAGACTATGCCCAGACTCTGTGTAAGGCTGGCAGCTTCTTATGTCTAGATGTGAATGAAGAAGTGCTTGCAGTGTGTTAACACACTGTGTTGCCTTTGCCTTACAATGCACCAGAATTAAAACTAATAAATTACTTCCTTCCTGAGTTCTTGCATTGGAAACTGTCACAGGACTGGAGTGTGTAGATATGTATTAGCCTTCTTCTTTCACAGTCATTACACCAGTCTTACGGAAGATTTATGATCATGGATTGTCACTTTTAATTTCTGTGGCTTTTTTGTGGCTGTTGTATTTCTGCCAAAAGAGATTTTAAACATTTGTGCTCAATTATACAGAGGATAAAATTCTCATTAAGACAGGGCCGGAAGACAGTATACAATCTCTGAACTCTCAACCCATTATTCCAATGCAATATATTTTATGGCTTCTATGTTTCATTTTCACATTGCTTAATTTTTTTCTGACTCTAATAATAGATGTTCCTTCCCAGAGAAACATCTGGAAACCTTCCTAGGGTATAAGAGAGAGATCTGTTCTGACAATGTTGCGTTAAGATGTCTGGTTTTTCTGTGGTCTGTTCTGCACAGCACAAATAAGATATCTTGAAGATGCAAAAAGGATATCTTAGAGAGGAATTCTGCACAGCTTTTTCCTCAAGATGTCCTCAGGACATCTTATTTCAGCCCAAGCTGTCATATTTTGAAGACGGTAGGAGGAGGACTTTTTCCCTTCAAGTCGTCTGCAAGACGTCTCCTGCCTGGTTGTGCAGAGATTAGGAGTTCAGGAGACACCTTATGTTTCCCGCCTGACTGTTAAACTGTCTGGTCAGTTTCCTCCTGAGCTTGTGCCCAACATTTTGTGTGCTGCTGAAGGGATTCTCCCTGCCTCCATTTGCTGACAGATGTCTCGGGACGTTTGCTCTGCAGGCTCCAATCCTCTTTTTTTTTTTTTTGGAGGAGCTGTAATTAAAGATACGCAGACACAAATACAGGTCTTAGCTGATCAGAAGACAGGTCCACCGGCCTTTGAAAAGCGCTGGCTTCAGTTTTTTCTCACTATACAGATCCATCTTCTGAATGGGTAAGGTTTTCATATTCTTCAAATGCAGCTCCTCAAAAAAAAAAAAAGGAAAGGAAAACTATATATTGTCAAAATCAGCAGGATGAGCTGAGTACAACTATGTACTCTTCAGGCTGAAAAAGTGTCCACGATCAGAGCCTGCAGAGCAAACATCCTGGGGCCAACCTTCAGCAAATGGCGGCAGGGAGAATCCTTTCACCAGCACACACAAAATTTTGGATGCAACCTGAGTAGGAAACTGACCAGACAGCTTAACGGTCAGGCAGGAAAAAGCCTCTTTTCTCCTTTGACCCCTGTGCTGGTCACAACAAACATGAGAGGTGACTTCCCAAGACATCTTATTTTGGGTGTGCGGAGAAACAAGAAGTCGCCTTTTTTTAAGATGTCCCCCAGATATATATATATATTTATGCTGTGTAGAACGGACCTGTACACGAACCCAATAATGACTGTAGAAATTGTTTATCTTTCTCATTTGGTGCTAAGCCAAACCTGTTTTTAAAGCTCAGTCCAGGGACATACTATGGAGAATACAGACTTAAACTAATTATCAGCCTCTGTTACGTGTATCACTTGTTTTGAGCTTTGACGTGCGTTTGTCAAATGTTAATGAACTTCAGCCAAGGCAGTCATTCAGCCGTTGATCTTGATAGCCCAGAAGTCAGGAATATGCTTTGGTGTGCTTGGGAATGCAGACCCCACTTGTCTCATAGATGTGATCTTAAGATGTTCCTGTGTCCTTGTGATCCTCTATCCTTACATTCAGCTGTTTTAGTCTGTTGTTTAGTCTAAATTCCTACACAAGATCAGAAATCTCACTGGATGACAAACATCAGATTAACAAGATTTTTTATTCTAGAATAAGCTTTTGTGGACTGGGCTTTGTAGCGAGTCTTTGCTGTAAATACTGTGTTTCTCCAAAAATAAGACAGTGTCTTATATTAATTTTTGCTCCCAAAGATGTGCTATGTCTTATTTCAGGGGATGTCTTATTTTTCAGGGAATAACCTGGAGGTGTTTGTGGAAGTTCTCGTGTTTATGCTGGAAACTTCTTGTGGGTCATAAATGTAGTCAGTTATCACTAGCCAGACATTTAGTGTGAGAGTGTTGGGATGTAACTCCTTCATTTCCAGATGCAGAGCCCTGATCTGAATTTTGGGGACTCTGAATCATAAACCTTAAGGCAGGCTGTCAACATGGCTACAGCCAAAGCTATCTATCCAAGTTGTATGGAATAACATACCCTCAGTTCCTCATGGACTCAAACATTGTATATGCGTGCTATTCTCCTTTTTTTTTTACAGAACATAAACATTTCCATATGCCAAAATGTACTTTATTTCTAGTTGTGCTTTCTCCCTGGTTTAAATAGAAAGTTGGTTGCAATTGTTGGCAGAGTCAAATAAATAATCCAATCCCATGCTTTGGAGTTTGCTTTCAATAACTTTTACTGAAACAGGATTTGCAAAAGGCAATAACGGACTGCAGGCCACTAACATAACAAAGAGCCCTTTGGAGTACAAGCACTAACGCACACTAACACTCTGCAAAGGGAGAGAAACAACCAGAGGCAGGCTGAACTGCAAGAAAAAAACATTCAATAAACACTGGGGAATGCACCAGTTCTCCTGAGGGCACAAGTACACTGAGCTGCCCTTCCAGCTGTATTTATATTAACTAGACTTTTAGCAGACTATCGGTTCTCCAATAGCACTAAAGTGCCAGTTTTTAAAGGCGTTTAGAGAAATTCTGTTTACTGGTTTGAGGCAAATGGAGGCAAATTTGGAGAAAGGAAAGTATCCCAAATCAACATCCCATTTTGTGCTGCAAGGAGCGAGCAAGAGCGGGTCTAGGCAGAAGCAAGTCCCATGTTGTTAATTGGGGCTTACTCTCAGATCAGCATTATTAGAATTGCAGCTGTACTTATCTGGGCTCTAACGTACAGCTGTTCATGACTTCTGAAACAAGGTTAGGATATAGCCGAGGAAGTGATTTAATCATCAACAACTTGGTTATTACTGCTCCCACATATCCACCGATGCCCGAAACAAACATTTTACTAATTATGCAAGAGGCATCTACATTCTAGAAAGAACTCAGAAACTCAGTGCCCTGTTTGTTACAAGGCAATTCAACTGATTAAACAGCAAGGTAACTCTTTCATGACCAAGCAGGCTGGTACTCACAAAATCCAGCAGAGGAAGGAGAAACAGATTTGTATTGTCGAAGGCTTTCACGGCCGGAATCACTGGGGTGCTGTGTGGTTTCCGGCCTGTAGCAGATTGCTTTTTAAAAAATAGAGTCTACGTAATAGACATAGTAGCATCACATACAGACCTTGCTTGGCCATTTCGGCCTGTGAAAACAATGCTGCAAGGAAGGCTGTAGCCCCTGTACTACAATACAGAGCCAAATCAGTCCCCAGGGTGCTTAGGAAGTTAACTCTCCAGTGATATGTGGGACATGGGTTGGAGGCCCCTGTCCCTACTTGTGTCATGTATTATCCTGTTGAGCCCTTCTTTAGCCATATCTGTGGCTTCTGACATTTAAGCAGGCCTTGTCTCAGTACTTTCACATATTCCTCTGCTACTATAAGAACTCTAGTTGGCTTTTTAAAGCGCTTACAGAACTGTGATATAGACTTTTTAAAAATTATATGTGTTACTCAGGTTTTGTCTGGTTTGGCAGTGGAATGCTCAACAGAGTTACACCCAGTGATGGGATTCAGCAGGATCGCACCACTTCAGTAGAACCGGTTGTTAAAATGGTGCTTGTAAACAACCAGTTGTTAAATTATTTGAATCCCACCTCTGGTTACACTCTCCTAAGTCCAACTCTGTTTGGGGCTGCACGGTAACGTTACTAATGTATTTCTCCAAATGCCGAAGCAGTGCTAGGCAAATGCCAGCGTCTCTGTAGAATCTAACTTCAAGAGGATCACAACAAGTAGTGGATTAAAACGTTTAAAGACCATAGGTCTGCCAGGAGAAAAACAAATGGGCCTTAAATAGCCCTAGATTTGACAGTATTTGGGACATTTACATGATGGCTTGGCTTTCCATGACCTCTTGTCCTCCGTCTTCCATGGTTTACTGTTAAGGCTACCCTCCTCCTGACCTCTTTGCAATGAGGGAGGAATGGAGGTGTTCCAAGTATTAAACGTGAGACAAGCGGGGCCCAGGCACAAGAGGGAGGGGGGCCTCACAATTGGGTGGGCTGAACTTGATATCTGTCAGAATAAGTCTTGCTTCATCAGAGCTAAATATTATGGTTATCTGTCTTGATAAGAGATGTTTTATCGCAGCGTTGACAGAGCCAGCAAACTGCAAATACACTTTGCTTGGCATGCAGTTCCTCCTGGAGCATGAGGAAAGGAAAAGGTGAACTTGGTCCATGGTATTATGAAAGGGGGAGCATCCTCCCTGGGCTGCCCTGTAAACACCCATGTTTTCCCCTGAATTAGGGTTGGATCCTGTAGATTTATTTCACTAACAGGACCACTTTCTTCCAGCACAAAATACCACCAAAAGGCTGTTCAGCTAATTGAAGAGTCTCTTGCATCAGGGAAAATCATATTTCCCCTGTGGAAGGTAGAACAAATCCATTTGGGTCTAACCCAATATTTCCTGTTTACAAATCCATGGGACCAAATGCAATGTCTCTAGCTTACACTAGTTCAACAAGTTAATCTGCCCAAATGAATTTCTGTTTTTTGTCCAGCATCCTAGGGTTGCCAGGAGGAGCTTAAAATCAGGGGGAGAATTGAGAGGTGGAGACATTGGGGGTGGAGGTGGGGGGGGGGGAGAGGTGCATGGGATGCTGGCAATGTATAGCTTTCATCCTGAAGTGAAAACTGGTAGCTTTAGGAACAAGCAGAAATCATATTTTTTGCCACAGATCGATTCCGCACGGGCCAAAAAAGCCAGTAAAATGACAGTAAAAACAGCATTATGGGCCGGGAGCTCTCATGGCCGCCGCTGCACAAACAACTCTACAGCGATGCAGCAACACTCCAGCGGCCCCACAATGGTGTATTCGAAAATCGCTCAAGGAATGAGTCTTTTCAAAAACAGCACTCTGCAGCCGGCATCATGCGAAGCCCCCCCCCCCAGGAATCGGTGCTGCAGAGCCCGCCCCCTACAATGGCAACCCACACTGGTCAATCCTGGCATCGAATGCCCGTGATGTCTACCCTGGGGAAAAAAGAACACCATTTGCAAAACGCAGCCATGTGAAGCGCTGCGGTTCAGCCGATGCACTACCTGTCCACGGAGCGCCTGCCCGCTGCTGCAGCATTGCCAATAACACTGATGGTTGTGCAGAAACGGCCACAGAGTTTCCAACAATTCCTAGAGCTACACACTGTCACTTCTGGGTGGTATCTGAAAAGGTTGTACTAGGAAGGATTTTTTTTACAATATATTTCTCCCACCACCACTCTGAGCAGAGTTGGGCAATGGAAACCATCAGCAGGAGGTCTTCTAGTATAGCAGGGGGCCTGGCAACCCTACAATCTCCTACTATTCTATATTTCCAATTTTCCCTGCTCAGCCAGAAATTGTGAAGAGCTTTTCTGCTAGTGTAACCCCTGCATACAAATAGAATGATTCATGAAGGGG
Organism: Sphaerodactylus townsendi; assembly: GCF_021028975.2. Lineage (NCBI taxonomy): Eukaryota > Metazoa > Chordata > Lepidosauria > Squamata > Sphaerodactylidae > Sphaerodactylus > Sphaerodactylus townsendi. The sequence goes on from NC_059429.1 coordinate 113,944,942, forward strand.
TGACCCTTCTAGAGGCAGAAGGGTGCAGAATGTACGGAAAGTAGAGGAAGGCAGCAAGGGTGCCTACCTGGGAGCCTGAAATTTAATTATAGGCTCGTAACACCTTGTTAAAGGTAATGCAGTTCACACTTGTATATCTTAAGATATGTTAGTGAGTTTTTCCAAAACATACCCAACCTCTAACTCTTTTGGTTGGACACTATATTTTCAACTTTGTGAACAGGGTGAGTTATTCTCATCCTTTGGCTCCATCTAGTGGTAGACGTATGCATTGGCGGTTTTGTGAAAGCAATCTACGCTTTCCCATTGCGGTAGCGGTGTTCTTGGTTTTGCAGGGTTTTCGACAGAATCCCAAAGAAGAGCCTCAGCATGACCATCGTGCATACCCTGATGATGGTAGTCAAAAACGCAAAGGTGAAATCCAAGTGGTATAGTAGTTAGAGGAGTGAGCTTGGACCTTGACAACCCAGACTGGACACAGTGTGTAACAGACTTCCCTCTGTGATACACCTCTGAAGATGCCAGCCACAGATGCAGGCGAAACGTTAGGAACAAGATCCACCAGACCACGGCCACACAGCCCGGAAATCCCACCAGAAGCAGTTGAATCCGGCCATGAAAGCTTTCAACAATACAACCCAGATTCAAATCCACTGCTACCATGAAGCTGAATGGGTGACCTTGGCCTAGTAAGTCTAAACTATTTCACTGAGTTGCTGTAAAGACAAAATGAAGGAGACACTCATGTAGGCCCTCCTGAGCTCCTTGGAGGAAGGGGAGTATAAAAATGCATTTAATAAAATGAATCTGACTCTTGGACTTTTAATGGTTGTGGTGAAGAAGAGTACACCTTGAGAGACGGTGTGGTATAGTGGTTAACAGCAGGTGCACTCTAATCCGGAGAACCGGGTTTGATTCCCCGCTCTGCCACTTGAGCTGTGGAGGCTTATCTGGTGAACTAGATTAGCTTGCGCACTCCAATACACGCTAGCTGGGTGACCTTGGGCTAGTCACAGTTCTTCGAAGCTCTCTCAGCCCCACGTATCTCACAGGGTGTTTGTTGGGGGGGTGGGGAGGGAAATGAGATTGTAAGCCCCTTTGAGTTCTTCTTCTCCTCCTCCTCCTCCTCCTCCTCCTCCTCCTCCTCCTCCTCCTCCTCCTACTACTACTACTACTACTACTACTACTACTACTACTACTACTACGCTGTTCTCCAGATTTCTTCTTCTATTGAATTTCTAAAAGAATCGGAGAACTCAATTTCTAAAAGAATCAGAGAATCCAAATTTAGTAACATGAACTTCCCAGCTGCTGCAATTAGAGTCTTGGTTTCTTAATCACTGTGGGTCACACACCTACTACTCTTAAGACACTGGGCAATGAATGCAAATATTGATTTTTTTAATTGACTTCATTATTTGTTTCATTTAAGGCAGTTCACATCATTCTCCTTTTCTCCCCTTTTCAATAAGTAATTCTGAACCAAGCTGCTGAGTATTGATCCTTAAATCTGCAGATTAGAGGCATGAAGAGACATAAGAACATAAGAACAAGCCAGCTGGATCAGACCAAAGTCCATCTAGTCCAGCTCTCTGCTACTCGCAGTGGCCCACCAGGTGCCTTTGGGAGCTCACATGTAGGATGTGAACGCAATGGCCTTCTGCGGCTGTTGCTCCCGATCACCTGGTCTGTTAAGGCATTTGCAATCTCAGATCAAGGAGGATCAAGATTGGTAGCCATAAATCGACTTCTCCTCCATAAATCTGTCCAAGCCCCTTTTAAAGCTATCCAGGTTAGTGGTCATCACCACCTCCTGTGGCAGCATATTCCAAACACCAATAACACGTTGTGTGAAGAAGTGTTTCCTTTTATTAGTTCTAATTCTTCCCCCCAGCATTTTCAATGTATGCCCCCTGGTTCTAGTATTGTGAGAAAGAGAGAAAAAATTCTCTCTGTCAACATTTTCTACCCCATGCATAATTTTGTAGACTTCAATCATATCCCCCCTCAGCCGCCTCCTCTCCAAACTAAAGAGTCCCAAACGCTGCAGCCTCTCCTCATAGGGAAGGTGCTCCAGACAAGACAGATATTCTACAAACCTGAGAAAAGCACCATGTTCTCAGAAAAATCTGAAAGAAAAAAACCTTTGGGTGGAACTCTCCCCCCCTCCCCCCAATAATAGAAGTAGTATCTGTGGCATTAAGAAATGAATGTTCTTTGAAATCTGATTGGCCATGTTGAAGGTTGCTAAGCAACCACGACAATATTGCTATCCTTCAAGTCTTTATTTTATTTATAGTTTGACTTAGTCACACTTCCCCATAAATGGGCACAGGGTGGTTTACAACAGTAGCTTTACAATTAAAACAGACCAACGACACAGTGTGCTAAGGGCCCCGGGGCATAGCTGAGTAAAACGGCACCCAACTGTGCCCGTCCCGCAAACTCCATGGGGAAATGAGGTGCAGTTCGGGGAGATGCGGCCCTGCAGTGTACCCCCACAACCATAGGGAGTGGTTCCCAGGGCTCCAGCCCCTGTACACCACTTAGCCACGTCATTGTATGGCACCTCAGTCAACAATAACTAAGGGGAATGAATTAAAGGGGAAAGAAAGGGAAGAGAAAGGGAAAGGAATAGAGAGGCCAGCTATGTTAGACACTGTTGCTACCCTCAACCATAGGCCCTTCTTGAATGCTTTTATACAGGTACAGAAGAGCTACTGGCGGAGGAGGGGGGAGAGGAAGGACTAGAATATACCTTCAAGGGGTTAAGTGGGGGAGTGGTAGAGCAGAAGGTCCCAGGTTCAATCCTTGGTTCAAGCTAGAAGGATTGGATGACAGGTGATGTGAAAGACCTCTTTCTGAGACCCTGGAGAATTTCTTCCAGTCTGATAGTGCAGACCTTGATGGGCAAAATGGTTTGATTCAGTGTAAGGCAGCTTCATGTGGTCATGTGACAGTAGACGCTGCTGGGATGAACAAAACTGCTCCTTGGGAACATGCAAGAAAAAGCTGCTCTTCACACTGATTGTAACATCTCTGTAATATGTTTTTATAGCAGTCTTTCTCCAAGCAGCTCACGGCAGCATACATGGGCTTGAATGCACTGGAACATTTTCGCAGATGGATGGATTTCTCACTATGGAGCACAACTTTCTTGCCTCTTCCTTCCAGCTGCTGTGTAAATTTGTGGGATGGCATGGACTGTGCAATGTTATTTAATGCTAGTGCAAACATTGGAGTTTCACTGGAGGGCAGTAGAGAGTTAGTAAAGGGAGCCTTTCGTTCAACTTCCTGCTGCTTTCTTTTTGTGACCCAGAAGGGGGTATCTTCCTTCCATTCACCTCCCTTCTGCCTCTCATTCTGTCCATCATGAGTGGTGGACGTACATTCTGCAATCTTCCTCCATCCCCTAGTTTAAATAGATAGTTAGAAGCCTCTACTCTGCCTTTCCTATCCAGTATGGAATTCTCTTACAATAAAGAACTTCTATTTCCTTTCTAAGTAACAGACTCAGGTTGAATTTATTCCTCAAGTTAACTTATTATCACAGACTATAGAATTCCACTATGCAGAGGCTCAGATATCTTTTCAAAATGCCCGCCAATCCTGCTCCTAGGGCATTGTGGACCTTCAGGAACAGTATTATGGAATATTATGGGTTGCAGCCATGGTTTCTTCCAATTTTGTTCTCGCAACAACCCTGTGAGGTAAATGAGGCTGAAACTGGGCCAAAGTGACTTGGTCATTTTCATAAGAAAATTGGAACTTTGAATCCAGTTCTTGGATTCAACTTTTATATATAACTTTTAAGTATTATTTTATAAGTGTTAAGAGAGATTGTAAGTTAAGGAAAGTTGTATCACAAAGTGTTTAATTCAGTTAAGCTAAGAATTAGATACTATCCGAAATTTCTTTATTGTAAAAGCTATAAATGTGAAATCGCTCTATCTGTGAAAACATTTTGACCTACAGTCATCTTAAGCTGTACAGAAGCCTGCTTTTCAAAGTGATATCATCTTTCAGGCTTCGAAGCTCGAAAGCGTAGCAGGCACGTTTACCTTTTCTGATAAGACAGTCAGGCTCTCAGCAGAAGTGGCAGAGAAAAACCATAGAGAAATCTCTGTATCTGCTTCTGCCCGCTTTTTCTGAGTTATGTGTGAAGTAACTTCAAAAGGATTTCATAGGTAGATTGGAGCTGTCAGTTGTATTTGATTGATGATCTTTTCTCTATATAAGGAGGTTCTCTGCTCTGAGCATTTCAGAGAGAGACAGAGGCAGAGACAGAACTTAGAGGGCAGAGGAAGAGACAGAGATAGCTCTTGTTGAGACAGACTGCACTGGGCAGTACTATTTCTCTTTTCTACTTTCAATAAATATTTTATTTTTTAAAAACTCACATCCGGAGCCTGGACATAATCATTACACCCATGGGGGTTGCATCAGGTAACTTCCTGCTGTGCTGGGATGTCAGATGTCTAACTTTTCCCTTGACTGTCATAGTTCAAACATACCAGCAGGTGGTGGCCTCACATTGACTTTGAATGTTATGAATTTAGACCCACAGAACCATAGAGTTGGAAGGGACCATACAGGCCATCTAGTCCAACCCTGTGCTCAATGCAGGATCAGCCTAAAGCAGTGATGGCGAACCTTTTCGAGACCGAGTGGCCAAATTGCAACCCAAAACCCACTTATTTATCACAAAGTGCCAACATGGCAATTTAACCTGAATACTGAGGTTTTAGTTTGGCTTACTCGGTTGGCTTACTCGGGAGTAAGCTTGGTGGTAGTCAGTGGCTTTGCTTCGAAGCAACTGTGCAACTCTTCGAACGGGTGAATCACAACCCTAGGAGGGTTTACTCAGAAGCAAGCCCCATTGCCAGCAACTGAGCTTACTCCCAGGTAAAGGATTGCACTTCAGTTCTTCGCATGAAAATCAGTGGGGTTTAACAGCGCTTAACAGGGTTACCTACACTGCTTCCCCAAAACTAGGTCTTAGGTTTAATGCTAATAATGGAGCCCAGCGGCTCAGGCCAGCCTAGATGTGGGGGGGGGGGCGATTCCCCCCACATGATGAACTTTGTGCGCGCGTGCCCACAGAGAGGGCTCTGAGTGCCACCTCTGGCACCCGTGTCATAGGTTCGCCACCACTGGCCTAAAGCATCCCTGACAAGTGTGTGTCCAGCCACTGACTGACGACTGCCAGTGAGGAGGAGCTCACCACCTCCTTAGGCAGCTGATTTCACCGCTGAACTACTGTTACTGTACCTACACCGCTGAACTACTCTTTCCTTAATATCCAGCCTGCACCTTTCCACCTGTAATTTAAACCACTGTTGCAAGTGCTATCCTGTCCTGCCAACAAGAGCAGTTTAGCTTCTGCGTGTCCCCCCACCTCACCCCCAAATATGACTTGTTTTCATCTGCATTGGGAAACAATGAAAACCCTTTCTTCTAATCCTTTAATAGCACATTTCAAAGGCTCAAAGCTCTTCACTCTCATTCTGGCTATAATCTCAAACGTAGCTTGTTGTGAAGACCTTAGGTATGCCTGTAAATGCACTGGTGAGGAGGGTCATTCCCCAAGAAGCAAATCACTATTATCCCCACCCAGTGGTGGGATTCAGCAGGTCTGCACCATTTCGGCAGAACCGGTTGTTAAAATGGTGCTTGTAAACAACCAATTGTTAAATTATTTGAATCCCACCTCTGTCCCCACCCCAACTAAAATTTCTTTATCTCAGCTGTTTGAGCATCTATGGGGTCAGGATGGTATTGGCTTCCAGTCTGCATGCAAACTGGTTACATTTCACAAGTTTCCATCAGTTTGCCTTGTTCCCAAACAGAGCAATTCCTTGTGGCCCCCTGCCAGCTTCAAAGCAAGTAGCTAGAGCAGGGGTAGGGAACCTTTAACACTCAAAGAGCCATTTGGACCCGTTTTCCATGGGAAAAGAAACACTTGGAGCCGCAAATAATTTTTGACATTTAAAATAAAGATAACACTGTATATATTGGGGTTTTTTACCTTTTACTCCGCTCATTCTGAGAAGCGCATGGATGCGCCTGCCCTGCTGCCTGCAGGGCAGGCAAGGATGGGGCCGGCGGCTCGGCTTGTGGAGCCGCAGTGCAAGGGCAGAAGAGCCGCATGCGGCTCTCGAGCCGCAGGTTCCCTACCCCTGAGCTAGAGAGTCACTGAAATTGCTCAGGATTCTTGGGAAAGGGAGGAATTGTTCCAGCATTTTCAGTATGCAAAGTAGATTTCACATCCAGATTTTATTTGAAGGGGGGATGCTATTCTTTCTCGCTCTGCTCTGATTGATCTGGCCTTTACCTAGGGTGGGTTTGCACCTGGTGCCTGCATGCAACAGCACAGTTCTTGCTCATTTCTTGGGAATGCAGGTTGGGTGCCATTTCTAGGATTCCTGCCTTGTGACTTGAATACACCTTTCAGTCTCTTCAGAAATGGACTGTGGCTCAGTGGGAGAGCACCACACGCAGCACTTAATATGATTGTTCAGCTTCAATATTTCAGTTCAGCTTAAAGGTTACAGTTTATTAGATGTTTCACAGATTGTACAGTTCCTTTAACTTTACAGATGGTACTTTTGGCTTCTTCTCATACAGGGTCCTAACACTGACTTGGTATTGATACGCAGTACCCTCACGCAGCCCACACAGTTGGAAAAATCCTTGAAATAAAACATAAACTCTCTACTGAGGTAAACCAAAGCAGATCCGTTGATTTACAGGAATCATTCTCTCACTAAAAGATGTTCCTATCCTGGTTTACTATGGCCCTAAGCTTGGCCTTCCAATAAACCCTTCCACCAGTGTTATTTGTCTGTGTATATATTTGTGTTCAATGAGCACTCAGGCTGATAACAGTAGCAGTCCCACACTTTGACTGACTACTTCCCTCAGAGATGTTTAGTTTTCACACACCATTAAGGCACACAGCACTTAACAGCAGGAACGTTCAAGACCCAAAAGCCTCACAGATTCTTCTGACAGGGAATTAAGATCCTCTTCTTCTTGCTTCATAAAGTTATTTGGCCAATCACAGTGCAGGAGGCCGCAGCCAATCAGGTGACTCCACTTTTTCTAGGACTTTCTGCCTCACTTTGACTATAAACAATAAGTTGTTCTAGACAAAACAGCACTTTTTTAAAAAAAATCATATTTTCTTGTAGTCCGTCATGGGAGATCCAAAGAAATATTTAAATCAAATTCTTAGCCTGGTGGACCAGCTTAAAACAGTTGAAAAACAGATAGTTTAAAAAATATATTAATTTTTCACAAAGCATTATAACACCAGAAAAAATGATACAGGGGAAAAGATAATAAGTATACAAACAGTAGATGGATCTGCACTGGTAATCAGTTATACTAAAGAAACACAAAATACAACTTAAAATTAAAACAATCTTGATAAATAAATTCACTCAATCTTTTCTGCAATCACATAACTACTAAATTTGAAATTAATTAACGATATCCGTACATATTAAAAACGTGCTTGTCTTTTTTTCTTTTTAATTGCCTGGTAGCTTTTGAATCAGCATACGGTATTTTACAATAATATTTAATTTATTTTTTCAGTAAAACTTATCTTTGAAAAATTGAATGCACTTCTTTTTTTCAAAAGTGTACTTGGTACTTGACAAATCTTGGAAGATTGATATCTCAGTCTTTTCTACAACAAGTGGTTAAGATCACTGCTTTCTAGGTATAGAGTCTCCAGTTTTCCTATGTGCAAATTTCACTATTGCATCTCTCAGTATTCTGTTTCTTGTGGCAAATCTCAAAATAATTCTGTAAATTTGTTCAGTTTTAGGAAAGTCATCTCCAACTGGGAAATGTTCTTGTAAGATCTCACAGAATTCTTCTTCAAGATATTTTTTGCCAATATTCTGGAATTCCTCTGAATCGAAGATTGTTAACTGTCTTGAACTTCTAGTACTTCAGTGTTCTCCTCAGCTTCCACCAGTGTTTTATCTTGATTGTCCAGTTGACAAATTCTTGCTGTTTCTGTTTTATTTTCACTATATCTTGTGTGTTCTCCTGAATATCTCCTTTGAAGGCAGCCAGACCCAATATTATCTCCTGTCTGATACTCTGTAATTCCCTCTTCAAGTCTTGTTTGGTATGAAATTCTGATAGTTTAATCTCGTCTTAAAATTTTAATTTATTGTTTCATACTGTTTTCTGATTTGAGAGGAGATTATTTGAAGTTGTTTGATCATCTCTGCAGAACTTGCAGCCAATACTTGCAAATCCCTACAATCCAGACAAACTGATATACTAGAACTCTTTTCTCTCTTCAGGAAGTCCTGGTTAACCCCCCCCCCCAATCCAACAAACCCATGTGGTGTCAGTGTATGACTGCTTAAACTCAGCACTCAGGCTGATAACCAGTAGAATCAGTCACTCTCTTGATTGATCTACTCCCCTCAGAGTTTAATTCTGTAAAGGGAATGGAGTCATCCTATCATTGTAGTTTTCATGGTGTTGTTCACTGTCTACACCCTACTGCATCCCTGTTTCTGTAATTTTGTAATCTCCCCCTTTTTGAGTTGTTCATTGCATGTGTACTGCTCAAATTGTATTGTTTCATTGTATAATCTGCCTTGAGTCTCAGGAGAGAAGAGTGTAAGGAGTAAGTATGATGGAGCTTCATAGAGCTAGCATATCAGTGCTTTACCACTGTTTACAGATAATTTTCAGTGCAATCCTAAACAGAGTTACACCCTCCTAAACTTCAGTGAGCTTAGAAGGGTGTAACTCTGATCAAGATTTCACTGCCTGTTAAGTAATGATACGTAGATAACAGGTTTCACGGGAAGAATCTGGGAAGGGCATTACATACAAAATGAACGTATTGACTTGTAACCATTCAAGGTGGACCAAAGGGAATGGCCCAGGATAGCCTGATCTTGTCTGATCTCAGAAACTTAGCAGAGACCCCTTCTGCACATGCAGAATAACGCACTTTCAACCCACTTTCCACGCACTTTGCAGCTGGGTTTTACTGTGGGAAATAGCAAAATCCACTTTCAAACAATTGTGAAAGTGGGTTGAATGTGCATTATTCTGCATGTGCGGAAGGGGCAGAGTTGGTCCTGGCTAGTACTTGGATGGAAGACCCCCAAGGACACCATGCAGAGGAAGGCAATGGCAAACCACTTCAGTTAGTCTCTTGCCTGGAAGACGCTGCTGGGTTAACATAAGTCAGCTGTGACTTGACAGGACTTTATACACAGAGACAACCATTCAGGCCATGCAATAACAGTTGATGCCAATAAGGGTTGGAGATTCGGACAGTCCGAATCTGGATTTTTACCGAATCTGCATTGATTCAGACGGATTCGGATGAGCAAGGTCCGAATCTGAGCTGTCCGAATCCTAACAGATCCGAATCCATGGGATTCAGATCACCAGCCGAATTGCGTTTTTATTTTTTGGTGTTTTTTTCACGTTTCGGCCTGCAGGGGGCGCATTTGTAAACATATCGGCACCAAAATTTCAGGGTATCATCAGGAGACTGTCCTGAGGTGATACCCTCAAGACTCGGTGCAGTTTGGTTTAGAGGGGGCCAAAGTTATGGACCCCCAAAAGGGGTGTCTAATCCCATTTTTCCAATGGGAACTAAGGAGATGAGGGCTACCCTTTTGAGGGTCCGCCAACTTTGGCCCCCCTAATAAACTGCATAAACAGGAGAACATCATCAGGACAGTCTCCTGATAATACACTGAAATATCCGGTACTGATACATCTACAAATGCACCCCCTGCAGGCACCGCAAGAACGATTTGCACTAGATTCTTTGTTCTGCAGTGACTTAGCGTGCATTTGCTTGTCCAATAAAGGGAATTTCCTGATAGAGGGCCTGTGGAGTGCACGATTTTTCATAGTAAACCCCACAAAACTTTCGAAGGGGTATCTTCAGGAGAGTCTCTGGTTATGACACCATCTAGGTTTTGAGGGAACTTTGCTTCAGGGGAGACAGTGGGAGATGGGCCCTACCCATTTGGGAGGTCCCATAGAATTAAACCCTGAAGCAAAATTCCCCAAACCTGGATGGTGTCATCCAGAGACTCTCCTGAAGATACCCTGAATGACCATACCTTCAGAAATGTGCACCTCACAGCCCTCTACCAGAAATTCCTCATTGACAGCAATACAGCTAAGTCACTGCAGAACAAAGAATCTTGGGCAAATTTCTGGGGGTGCCTGCAGGGGACGCATTTTGAGATGTATCGACACCAAATTATCAGGGTATCATCAGGTGACAGTCCTGATGTTGCCCACCAAGTTTGGTGCAGTTTGGTTCAGGTATGGACCCTCAAAAGGGGTGCAACTATCCCCCATTGTTTCCAATGGGAGCTGATAGGGGATGGGGGCTACACCTTTGAGCAGTTTGGTTTAGGGGGGCCAAAGCTATGGACCCTCATATGGACCCTGATATTTTGGTGCTGATATGTCTAAAAATGCACCCCTGCAGGCACCCCAAAAATTTGCCCAATATTCTTTTTTCTGCAGTGACTTCTGCATTGCTGTCAATGGGGAATTTCTGGTGGAGGGCTGTGGGGTGCACATTTATCAAGGTACAGTCACAAAACGTTCAGGGTATCTTCAGGAGAGTCTCTGAATGACACCATCCAGGTTTGAGGAACTTTGCTTATGGGGGCAGTGGGAGATGGACCCTACCCATAACATTGAACCCCTTGAAGCAACGGTCACCAAACCTGGATGGTGTCATGAAGAGACTCTCCTGAAGACACCCTGAAAGTTTTGAGGGTTTACCATGAGAAATGTGCACTCCACAGCCCTCCCACAGAAATTTCCCATTGGCTGCAATGGAGCCAGCCAGCCAGCCACTACAGAGCACAGAATCTGGGGAAATTTCTTTGGGTGACTGTGAGGGGTGCACTTTTAGAGCTACTGTCACCAAAATTTCAGGGTATCATAAAAGTACTGTCCCTATGATACTCCCCAAGTTTGGTGAAGTTTGGTTCAGGGGGTCCAAAGTTATGGACCTTCAAAAGTGTAGCCCCCATCTCCTGTTAGCTTCCATTGGAAACAATGGGGAATGGGGCACCCCTTTTGAGGGTCAATAACTTTGCCCCCCCCTGAACCAAACTGCACCAAACTTGGGGAGAATCATCAGGATAGTCCCCATATGATATCCAGAAAGTTTAGTGCCGCTAGCTTTAAAATTGCGTCCCATGCAGGCCAAAACGTCTAAAAACACCAAAAATTCAAAAAAATAATAAAACGGACCCGAATTTTTCGGATTTACCCGAATTTTCGAGCATATCCGAATTGGCTATAATTCGGATTCAGGTATACAAATCATTTTATGCCCCAAAATACCCAAATCCGAATTTTACCGAATTTTTTTAGTATTGACCAACCCTATTGCCAATTGTGACCTGTGAAGCCTGCTATCAAAGGCCATGTGTGTACTTACTTCTTATGGTGCAGCTGTTTGCTTTGCAAAGTCTCCTGCTGTGAAGAGTCCCCAGCCACGCTGAGCCTATCTGCCATTTTGCTCGCAGGCTGCTTTCTTTTAATTTCTGTGCAACATCCATCTGGGGAGGTTGCCTGCTGCCTTTTGTGTGTGTGTGTGCACTGGTCCATCGATAATACAATAGACCGTGTCAATTTCACAAGTCAATCAATAGACCGGCAGTGCGAAAGTTTTTTAAAAAAACCTTTTGATTCTGACCGAAAGAGCTGTTGTGTGGGTTGAGGAAGATGGAGATGATTTGAAAGACCCAAAGGAAGCATGACACATCCTAATCCCCTTTGCTTTCCCTGCGAAGGAAAGGGAAAACGTGCACTTTGCCCGATTTCAGAAGTTACAGAGCTTCTCTGATCTGAGAGCATGGTGACTTCCGAATGAGGGCTTTTTAACAAAGAGATCAGAACACTAGTAGAATGAACAATTTGGAAGGCACCTCTATAATGGAATAGGATTATAGTCCACTGAACAATTCGTGTAGGTATCACTTCATTTTACTGCATTGGCTTTACTTTTTAATCTACTTCCTCCATTGTTGTTTGCGTTGGTTTCTAATTCTGTAATCCTGCGTGTACGGCATTATTCACTATTGTTCTACATAGTCTGAAGGCCCTGTTTAATATCCTGTAATCCACCTTGAGTCTCAGTGAGAGAAGCAGACTCTTAATCAGGGATTCCTAATATGGTGCCTGAAGGCATCATAGTCCTGTTGACATCTTTCTTGGGGCACACCAAATGTTTTTAGAAAGTGGGCAGGGCTGGGTGGGGCTTTCACCCAATGAGTTTTCTGATTGGCCTTTGGAAAATTGATTGGCTGTGCAGATTTTCAAAAACATTTCTTTGTTAGTAGCTGCCACAATCGCACAAAAATCCTAACAGTGTCACTGTGTAACTGAAAGTAAGCTATGGTAGCCATTTTGTGGCTGGCTCTGCCTTCTGCATCAGCCATTACCTCGTTGCAGCTGTGCCCATTCTATTGTGTCAGAATTCCAAAGGTGTACGCAGTTATCCTTGGCTATCCGTGCGCTAAATAGCATAAATAAAATAAAGTGATGTGCGTGCATTTTTGAATCAGTCTCGAGTTATCAATGAAGCAGAAGCACGTCCTTTCCTTGGCTTTCTGTCTTTTTCTCTGTTGCCGCTGTTTCTATTCTGCCCCATATCCTGCAGATCGATTGACAATCATTACTGCCTGCATGCATCTGCATCTTGCTTCTCCCTTTCCTTTCTCACAATTTTTGATTTGATTTTCCTGAATCTAGAACATGAATGAACAGAGAGGATTGTGTGGTAAGATTTTAGTTCAGTGGTGGAATGTATGTGAGAAAAAAAATATGCTGGTTATGCAGCTGTTCACAATCGGCTTTGACTTTTCAGTATATGATTCACAGATAAGCAAACATCAGCTCACTTCCTTGTGGAACTTTTCACAGAAACCGTGTAGATTTTGCATTCCTTTAATGGTCTTCAGGAATATTCGTCCATGGCGGGTAAAGTGAACGCCATGAGCATATATAGCTTTAGAAGGGTTTTGACTATTCTGGAAGAATGGGTCTCTCAGTGGTCACTAGCCTCAGCCACAAAAGGGAATGTCCACGCCCAGAAGGCAGTAAAACTCGACAAACAAGTGCTATGAAGGGCTAGCTTTTTCACCCTGTTTGCTAGTCCTCCAGGTTACTGAATGGCCATTGTGAAATTGAATACCTGATTAGATGGACACCTGTTATTTTCTTATGATTATTACATTGGCATTGGCTAGTAATTTCAAAGAAGTGAAGTGAATGGCTGAATCTTGGGGTCTAATGAGACAAAGTATTATCTCAGAGCTGAGATTCTCTGTTCCCGGTATTTTAAAAATAGCAACAGTAGCCAGGTGTGGCCCTGAAGAGAGGGCTGAAGTTGTTCATTCCCATAGAGTTTGACAAATCAAAACCACCCCACGGCTCTAATGCTGCTGTTAGTCACTGAACAAGGAAGACTGGACAAAGAACATTTCTGATGAAAACTTTCTGAGCTATTTCCTCTTCCCTACCCCTATTATGTTACCAGGCTGTATTCTGCCTTAGAATAAGAACTACCATATATACGCGTGTATAAATCAACCACATATAAGTCGAGGCACCTAATTTTACCACAAAAAACGGGGAAAACTTATTGACTCGTGTATAAGTCTAGGGTGGGAAATGCAGCAGCTACCAGTAAATTTCAAAAATAAAAATAGATACCAATAAAAATGTTTTTAAATATTTATTTCAAAGAAAAACAGTATGGTATCAACAATAACTTTAAAAGTTCTGAAGTGGAATATATAACTTTCACAGACAGTATCTCTTCAGATGCTCAACAGATGCTCAACACACACCCCTTTTAAAAAGTCCCTACTGGTTCTCCTTCAACACGGATAGCTTATCCTTACACAGTGAAGATGCTTGCTGCAGGTCTGCAAGCTCAGCTGGACAGAAGTCTCACCTGCTTTCCAAAAACACTGGGTGGGGGGCGAGAAAGGTGCTGGTAGTGGCTGCACCCCAGGGCACCCTGTGTGAGGGGGGAGACTCCTGCCACCATGGGCTCTAATGGTGCGGATTTCCCAATGAGTATGGCTCCCTAGCATTCATGGAGCTTCCTGGCCTGAACAAAAATTCTGTAACATATAAATTTAATATTCACACCTATTCACTGAATATTCACTGTGAATGAAGCTACTGGCCACCTGTAGTGCAGTGAAGCAACAGCCCAAGGTTTACCTGGGAGCTGCCTTTGTGTCCAAATAGCAGGGAGCAGGTGCAGAAAAACACCCTCAGCTCCCAGCTTTTTTTCGCTTGCCACCTGTTCCCCGCACTCACTCACCACCCATTCACTCGCGTATAAGTCAAGGGTTTTTTTTCAGCACAAAAAATGTGCTGAAAAAGTAGACTTGTACACGAGTATATAAGGTAGTCAACCAGACATAGACTAGCCCCAGTCCTTTTAGCAAAGGTATTTCCCAGTTTTGCTGTCTGCAGTTCTTTTCATTCAAAAAATGTGCTGTAGTAGTAAGCTATGGACTCTCCCTTCCCCTCAGTAATATCCAGATCTTCTTGATTCCTTTGCATCTTGCTGCTTTGGAGCAATAGAAGCACAACTGCAAAGGGAGTCCCCAGAGAGGAAAATTCCTTTCTGTTGTGCTGGTGCTGGCCCAAGGCCAGCCTGTTTATGTAGGCAGTTACCAATCCCCTAGACCCATGGTGGCGAACCTTTGGCACTCCAGATGTTATGGACTACTATTCCCATCAGCCCCTTCCAGCATGGCCAATTGGCCATGCTGGAAAACTGATAAGTATGATCCATAACATCTGGAAATAAAGGTTCATCCCTAATCCTGAGACAGTCTAGGTGTGAAGCAGTCAAGGTGTGAAGCAAGGTGTGAAGCAGTCAAGGTGTGATCCCCTAGACTGTCCCCTGAGACAGTCTAGGTGTGAAGACAGTCAAGGTGTGAAGCAAGCCAGCCTAGCCCTCCTCATCATTTCCAAGAATGTCTTCAAACACTGAGAAGATAAAAGCCTTCCCAATCACATTTCAATTTGTCCTTGGCCTTGCCAAGTTAGACCGGATATACCTGTTTGCTAAAGATACTTACAATCACTCCCACGCGCATCAAGGAAATATGATTTATAATAAAAAGGTGTGTGTGTGTGTGTTGATACGGAATTCCAGAGTGGAGAAAGCAGCACTTCAAAGTCCCCATGGGTTTTTCTTGCTCAATATGGTTCAATTCCTAAATAGCTGTTGGTTTTACAATTACAGAATTGCCCCATCTGAAATCTGTTTAAGACGGAGGTGGTTTCTTGAACCATTTTTCTAGAGCCAGGAAACAATTAGACTTGGCTAAAAGGATTAGACTTTTAAAGCCTATCAGATTGAATTGGGATCTAGTATACTTTTAAAGCTCCTTATCATTTAGGGCTTTGCTCCTGTAACAAAACTGAACCAGAGACAATCGAACATATCCTTCTTTCATGTGACTTGTATAAGAGGGAATGAGAAACCAGAATCTGGACATTTGTAAAAACTCCAATACTCCTTCAGGGTGTTGTGGTTTTCTGGGTTTTTTCCTTCAGTCCTCAAACCACGTGGTCAGGACTATTTTAGAGGACAAAAACACCAAGGTCACTCTGACAGTGGCCAAATTTCTCCCAGCATCCTCCAGTATGGGGAGGAGGGTCTTTTTTTTAGTGCTTCCAAGCAGGGGTGTAGCTAGGGTAAATGGAGTCCGGGACAAAATCTGAGCCCCCCCCCCCGCATATGGGCAGCGCCCCTCCCCCACCACAACCAAACAACATTTTTTGCACCAGTCATCTCAAAGTCACCATCGCATTATAGAACATGCCCCAACACACAAATCTGAACACACCCGGGGCTCCCTAGTTTAAACAACATTGAAAGTGATGCTGTTTCAGGGTAGATCCCCCCCCCCCCCCGGCATCATTTTCAATGTTGGTGTAATGGGTTTTCTGGGCTGCGTGGCCATGGCCTGGTAGATCTTGTTCCTAATGTTTCACCTGCATCTGTGGCTGGTATTTTCAGAAGTGTATCACAGAGAGAAGTCTATTATACACTGTGTTCAGCCTTCTCTTATAACAGACTTCTGTCTGTGATGCACCTCTGAAGATGCCAGCCACAGATGCAGGCAAAACGTTAGGAACAAGATCTACCAGACCACGGCCACACAGCCTGTAAAACCCACAACTACCAGTTGAATCTGGTTTTGAAAGCCTTCAGCAATACTTTCAATTTTTTTTAATCTAGGGAGCCCAGATTCTCCCTTTAAATCCACTCCAAAGGAGGTGGATTTAAAGAGAGAACTTGGGGAAAATTTGAGGGTGCCTGTCAGGGGAGCAATGTTAAGCTAACAGTACCAAACTTTTAGGCTATCTTCAGGAGACTCTCCTGATGAAACCACCCAGATTTAGTGAAGTTTGGTTCAGGAAGCCCAAAGTTATGGACCCTCAAAAGGGTAGCCCCATCTACCATTAGCTCCCGTTGGAAACAAAGGGGGATGGGGGCACCCCTTTTGGGGGCCCATAACTTTGGGCCCCCTGAACCAAACTTCACCAAACCTGGGTGGCATCAGCATGAGACTATCCTTATAATACCACCTAGGTTTAGTGAAGTTTGATTCAGGGGGTCCAAAGTTATGGACCCTCAAAATGGCAACCCCATTTACTATTAGCTCCCATTGGAAACAATGGAGTCACCCATTTTGGGGGTCCATAACTTTTGACCCCCTGAACCAAACTGCACCAAACTTGGTTGGTATCATCAGGAGAGTCACCTGACAATAGCCTGAAATTTTGGTGCCGCTAGCCTAAGAACTGCACCCCCTGCAGGCCATAAATGGAAAAGAACCTGAAAAATAGAAAAAGCCACAAATGAACCTGCAATTTTTGCGCCCACCACAAGGGGGTGCCCGGGGCACTTGTCCCCAAATGTCCCCATGGTAGCTAGGCCTCTGCTTCCGAGCGATGGGGCTGCCTCCTTCCCTTGGTCTTCTGCGGGATCTTCCAGCACTCCTGACTTTTCTGAATCCCCCAGGGTCTCAGAAGTGAGGGAGGAGGACTCACTGGCTGCCTCTCCCTTGGGAGCCACACAGTTCCCCAGCTGTAGGGACTGCTGATCAGCCTCTTCCTCCTGCCCTTGTCCTGCCCTTTCCTCTTATAAGGTCACCTCTTATAAGGCTTGACCTGAACTTTCCTCTTATGAGGATTATCCCGCTCCCTTCATTCTTCCCATACTTCTGTAAATACTTCTGTATTTACTTCAGAAGCAGATCTGAGAATGCCCGGTGTCCCACGTTCTGATTGGCTGTTGCTTTTGAGTGGCAGCTTGGATCAATGTCAGGTGGGGCGATCAGGGGTGGGAAAAATAAACCGATCCTACTCTCGATTCGTTTTTGCACTGTAGCAGGCACAAGCAGGGTCACACCGGGATTTTTAAAAAAGAATCTCCAAACTGGTGATGTTTTTAAATTCTGGGCTAAGGTAAATATTGTGGGGCAACACTGGGGCAGGCCCGTGTTAACACCGGGAGCTGTGCGGAATTCTCGGCTGCACAGGGATATTTTTCTTGCTCACCCCGGGATATTTTGGCTGTGTGGAAACAGCCGAAGAGGAAATGCTTTAGAAACCTGATGAGCCAGCTGATAGATTTACTTAGGCAGTTGGCAGATGCTGGAACAAAACAGGCTGAAGATGCCGAGCGGGGTGCTTTATTTTTAAGTTTGCCACTAAGTTACACAAACGTGATTAGTCAGAAATGAAGTCTGCTTTAACGGTTCAGAAAGCAGCTGCAGCAAACTTGAGACAAGTTGAGAGAAGGAAGGCTCTGACTCAAATTGCAAACTTTTTCTCTGCGGAATTTGCTAACAAGCTAACTATAAGACAGCTTCTCTCTCCCCATGGAGCAATTGTATTGCTGAGACCAGAACAAAAGGCAGAACTCTATTGCCTAGGCAATGCCGTTATGAGAGCAGCCATTAAGGGACCACTTTGAAACCAGAGATGCACCAAAAACAGACTGGTTCATTGTTTCACCTGTAACAAACTTAGCACAAGATGGAAGCATGTCCTTACAAACTGAGACAGCAAGAGAGTTTAAAATGGGAAGGAATTTATGAAAGGAGGAATTTTAAGCCAAATTCCAGAGACTCTGCCCTCAAGCCCTGCTTTCTGTACACATTTGAATGAGAGGAGTAGCGTGTCTTTTTCCTCACCAAGAACTAATAGCAGCGAGGGATGTGGGGGAGAGTAAAAGATGAAACTGCTTATGTGAAGCTTGAAACATTGAGCAGTCTTAGATCCTGAACCAGCAGTCACACAGAGAGATGATCTGATCCATCCACCCGACTAATCTCTGGCTTGTAAATCTAAACCCTTAGTCTTGGGTGATATAATTCCTCCAGCCGGTCTTCAGGACAGGTGGGCTATCTGTCACTATACAGGGACAAAACATACTTGCCTGTCTCTATTCCATCTATCTCTGCAGCCCTACCAAACTGCCACCTAGCATCAGCAAAGCATTTCCTTTGGACTTCTACAGGCACTGTGGTACTTCTACAGGGATATTCATCTGTCCCCCTCTATTAGTATCTTCTGTCAGCAGTTGAAGACTTCTTTGTTCTGTTTTGTCTGTTTTTAAGATGTATTGTCTTTGTCTTGTTAGCTGCCTCGGGAATCTCAATTGGGAAGAAAAACAGGGTATAAATGTTGCAAATAAAATGCCCTAATATATGTATCTGCCCTAACTGCCTGCCAGTATGTTCAAGCAAAGACACGTCCACATGTTCCTTACAAAACGAACTAATGCTAACTGGTGGAAGGAAACATAGCTTCTGTTCTTTCTCCAACCTGCCTGGCATTGCTTCATGTGCATACAAGCAAAATCTAGCAGCATACATCCCCAAGATTAATGCTCAAGAAACCAGATATGAATCCAACAGAGACCCAGAAAGCTTCCCCCAAAGTCTCTGACATCGTGCAATAACTGGCAAGAAGATGGAAGAGCTGAGCACAAAACATCAGCCAAGACAACTACAAAATGATTCAAGTACTGGTGTTCCTGCCTTATGCCTATCTGCTGATACTGCGCCATTCTTTCCACTCACTGCCCTAGACCATCCTGCTGTCCGAATCAGGGAGTGAAATAGCAGAACAGCAATCAAACTGAAAGGTTTCTGGTAGATCACAGGGGTCAGCAATACTTTTATTTGGATTTGTAATATTTGTGGCAGGGCATAACAAATCTTAGACATCAGCTTGCCTACAAATGTCATTGTGAAGACTAATATTTTCAGCCATGACTTTTTAAATCATCTCTCAGCAATTCACAGTGGAAACGCAAAGCTTATATATAATTTTGTATCAAAATAGTTTCAGGGGATAGTGGTGTTGGCCTGGAGTAGAACAGCTAGACTCGAGTCCAGCAGCATCTTAAGAAAGCAACAAGAGTTCAGGATTTACACTTTTGAGAGTCAAAGCTGGCTTTGTCAAACAAAGAAATTTCAAGGTGAAATTATGTCAGATTGCCGCATTTGAGTTAATTCACAAGTTTAGAACAGTGGAACCCCTGGGCTGAATGAGGACATAGGAGTCTTATCTCATTACAGATTCTGGTTTTTCTGCCCCAAGCATTGTACCTCTGCATTCTTTATAAGCATTCTTCGCAATACATCTATCCTCTGATTAGGATAAAAAGGCTCATATCCATTTCTAATCCTTTTTGAAGGGAGATTTAACTCTTGGTGGTCTTCAAAGGATTAATGAACTCGAAGTTAACCCTTTTGCAGCAGAATGTTTTGTTGGATGACATAAAATGAATGTGCAGGAAGTTCTTTCTGCTGCTTGCTTACATATACACTTATGGTTTTTTTTATCATTCAGTAGTGGTGGATGAATTCATTTCTTAACTAGTTGCTTTCTATCTTGGCTCCAATGTTCAATTAATGTCACCTTAAGTACAATATTTACTCCAAGTGATAGTTATGTCCCCCCAATTTCTCCTTGGTGTATAATTATTTCTTTAACGGAGTTGACTTACATTCAGGGTCAACTTCCTTTCCAGTAAATATGGTATGAGAAGTTGGGCAGAAGTTAGTTTAGGGTTAGAGGTCAGCTTCTGTGACAGATACTTGTATGTAATACTTTTATCATAACTGTAATATAATAACAAGAAACTGTGAAGGGGTTAGTGTTGGGTTAGGGTTAGGGTTACAGTTGGCCATGCTGGCAGGGGCTGATGGGAATTGTAGTCCATAACATCTGGAGTGCCAAAGGTTCGCCACCACTGGCCTAACCTATCCCACAGGGTTGTTATGAGGATAAATGGATAAGAGGAGAGTGTTGTAAGCCTCTTTGGATCCCCATTCCCACTGTCATGTTAGCTATTTGTGATGTTTCTGTTTTCGTCCTTTACTTATAGATTGTTCTCCCCCCGCTTTCTGTAAGCATCAGACAGATTCTAACTATTCTGATTCTGAACATTCAGAACTATTCCTAAAATATAGAATGATAAAATCAACACTTGGAAATAGAATTATTCAGTGAATTCTGAACTCTTCTGTACCCTAAAATTAACAAATACACAATAAATTTAGAACCTCACACTGGCTTCAGTTGGCCTCTGTTCCTATCTAGCGCTAGCTGAGGAAAACAAATTGAGAACTCACCAGGAAAACCCACACACACAGGATAGACTATATTTGTTAAATGCCAGGAAGCTAACACAGAAACAGGGAAAGATAAATGTCTCTGACTCAGGCCCAAACAGCCTGACAGTGAGTTATGTGTAGTTGATGTTTTCTTTCTGTAGAACGCAGCCATCTGGCGTGGAAGACCCGGGGTCAGCAGAACAGGGCTTTGAAATCTGTGGTGAAGTTCTTCTACGGAGACACACTCCCTACTCGGTTGGTTTTCTACCTCTGAAGTCAAAGAACAGCATGGAGTGGGAAAGCAGTTAACAAGTTCCTTTTCTTCCTCTCTCTCCTCATCTTCTTCCTTCCCCAGGATGTATCCTCTAATCTAGACTGCAATCTTTCCACAACTTTTTGGGGGGGATGAGTGGGTGGGTGTTGAGACAAGTCACAGGTGACTTATGGCAACCCCGTAGGGTTTTTAAGACAAGAGATGTCTGGTATTCCTTGGAGGCAGAGGTGGGATCCAGCAGGTTCTCACAGGTTCCCGAGAGTAGGTTACTGATTATGTGTGTGTGTGCTGAGAGGGGGTTACTAATTGGTGATTTTGCCACGTGATTTTTGCCTTAGTTACGCCCCTCCTCTCAGCAGTAGTGCACAGAACTTGAAGCAGTCTAGCAAGAGGTGCACCAGTGTGCATGGCAGCCTGCGCCTGTGTGCATTTGTTCCCGCCAAAGGACCGGCTCAGCGGCTGCGTCCTTGCCACAGCCCCACCCAGGAATGCCCCACCCCAGAATGCCTGGCCACGCCCCTGTTGCGCCCCGCCCAGCCCCACTGGTGCTACGCCACAGTTTAAATCCCACCACCATGGGAACCTGTTACTAAAATTTTTGGATCCCACCACTGCTTGGAGGTATCCCATTCAAATACTAGCCAGAGTCAGGGTTGAGAGTGTGTGACTAACCTAAGGTCATTCAGCAAGTTTCCATGCAGTGAGTGGGGATTTTAACCTGGGTTTCCCAAATCCCAGTCCGACACCTTAACTACTATGCCACGCTGGTTCTCTTTCCACCACTAGCCTGTGGCATTTTTGCATGAAAACATATTATGTGAAGCCTTATTAATTCTGTCACAGGTTCATAGCCTGATGTTGTCAATTTTGCCCAGTATTTTTCAGGTTTGGGTTTAAGAGACGTGGACATTTTTTAAAAACTGAAAAAAGCTGAACCCCTAGACTGGTATTTTTTGGGGGGAAAGGGGCCAGAAATTCAAAATGTCTGGGGTCTATTAAACCCAAGCCCCCAACATTGCAGCCACCTCTGAATTCCACAAGGTTGTGAAGTCAGGAAGGAGTGCAGAGATGAATGCTGGCCTCGGCTGGGCCAAGCCTGGAATTCAGCGCTGTGCTGTCTGCCCCTTTGCTACTCAGTCAGACATCAGGTATGTTTCTTTGCACGACAGCAGGTCTGAAGTGGCCTGAATAATGCCGAAAATAAGAGCTGGCAAAACAAGGAGAGAAATCCTGCAAAGTGCAGCAGAGTTCTCAGAAGGAAATCAGAGATTTCTGCCCAGCAGAGATCTGGACCAGAGAGCTTAGGAACCATTTGCTGGTTCTGGGGTCCTTCTTTTATGGACTGAAGGACCCCATGGTAGGTGGAGGTCTGACCATTCCAACTTCAGACTGAATCAAAATAAAGAGTTAACTGTCGTCGAACTTCAGTGGGAAAAAATGGGAAAATACCTTCATTGGGCTATTTTGTGCTGAATCTGCATACCCACAAACAGCTTAGGGAGGCAACTGTTAGATTTAGTTTAGTTTAGAGTCATGGATCTGCCCAGTAGTGTGTGTAAGTGCAGTTTATAGAAACTTCCCAAGAGATAAATGTAAAAGGTAAAACTTACATTTATTCAAGCATCTCCAGTTCACAGCTTTGTTCCAGGAAAAAGGTAGATAGAAAGAAACCCTAGTCTAAAGAGATTACTTTCCCTACGACAAGTGGGCACAACTAACGCGCCATCACGTGTGTGCAGGTGAGAGGATGCTACAGTGGGAAAGACCCACTGAGCAGGCTGCCATTGACCATGCACTCAGGTCAAAGGCTAGAACAGAAGTGAAACCAGCATGGGGAAGAAAGGAAGTTAGTGGGCAGTCTCCTGGCCCAGACAAGAAGGGCAAGCAAGAGAGGCAACATCACAGTTAGAGTGAGATACACAGCACCCCCCAGTGTCCAGGCATGCAGAAGTCGCTTATTCCAACAGCAACATGATTACCATACTTTAATTAGGCTCAAGTGAGCTAGATCTGCGTGGGCACAAAACTCTGGCTGAGGTCACATAGCTCCTGAAACAAGATGGCAAATTAATAACATCAATGCCTTTCTTGATTGAGCAACCAAAAAAAGAAAAGGAACCGGGAGTTGGGTAATGAAATAGCAACCTGCTTGTACTGACAGACACATGTGGGGTATGTCAGGATATTGGGTGATGTCTCAGTGTTGAAAAGTCTTTTGTTATTGAGAATGACATGCCACTGATCTGGGGGAGATTGTATGTGTTATCCTTTCTCTGTAGCAACACCTTTCTTCTTCATTCCTGGGAATGTCCAGTGTCCTGGCTGAGCCCAGATGAGACTCCCAAATTTCTGATCCCCTGGCAATTTGGCTATGAAAGGGGGTACCTATTAAAACAACAAAGTCCAACATAAGAAGGGAATTTGACTGTCAAAGGGGTCTCAGCTAGAAGAGGAGGTACGGTCCTCACACAGTCTAACAAGAGTTGGACATTAAATCTACACAGCCTGCGTGATGCACTAGATTATTGGGGATGCTTCATCCATTATGCTCAGATGCATTTGGTTTGAGAATTTTGATGCTTCATCTTCTTAGTTATGCTTTTGTGCTAGATGCCTTGGTACCTTCTGTATATAATTGTTGTGGCTGAAGAAGACTAAGGTCGAAAGTGTTTAACTTACCTGGGTTAGCACTACTGCTGATATCTATTTGATGTTCACATGTGAACTTATCTCCTGACGTGGCATCCAGCTGAACATCGGGCAACTTGAGTACTTCCAACTTATATTTATTCATGCTTACGCATGGCCAGGTCATCTCTTTTGATGGTATCCAGGTGAGATCTGGTCACTGGAGTACTTCAAGCCTCTACTGAATCGCAAGCCTCTACTGATTTCACGGAAGGGACATTATACAGAGACTCATCTTTTGCACATATTTTGGGATTCCTTCTCTGTCTGTTTGTGTTGTTCATGTATTGCATTATTGTTTCCATTGTTGATATTTGGGTTATTAGATATAGTGCTTTTAATCATTTCTATCAAAGATTATGGCCTTATTGCTGTTCTTTTGAGCCAGGCAGTGTAATTTTTCTTCATATATCCATACCATTCCTGACCTCTATCTAGTCACAGTTCTCTCAGAACTCTCTCGGCCACACCTACCTCGCAAGTATCTGTTGTAGGGAAAGGAAGGGAAGGAGTTTGAGACTCCTTACAGTTGAGAAAAGCAGGGTATAAATCCAAAATCATCTTCTTAACTTTCCCACAGGAATCCATGGAGCTCCTATATGGTAAGGATGGCTAAATGATGCCCAATCACTGTAATCTGGGCAAGGAAAAGTTACAAAACTAATGGATGCAACAGCACAATATCGCTGCCAGGCCCTTTGCCTGTTCTTTAGTTTCTTTTTAGACTTTGAGCATATCATTTCTCTTTGGCTGTCCAGCTTTCCCCTCAAATACCGACATTAGTGAAAGTACATTGGAACCAGTCCATGCATCAAGTGAACCTGCTCACAAGTTCGCAGGGAAAAAAACCCTCAGCTGAATGCTCACAAGAAACCCCCTCCCAAAAGCAGTGTCGTAGGCTTCTTCAGTCATAAGCACCGCATTATAGCGTGAGATGGTTCTTAGCAGTTTTTCTACTGGTGGAAGAGGTGATCTCTGAAACAGCTGTGCTAGTGGTCATAGCGTATAGACAACATAAATATCAACGAATTATATGTGTGCGTATTTATATATCTATCTATCCTGGGAGGTAAGAGTGTCCAATACTTTTTCTAGTAATGTCAAACACTTTGATTCAAGTAAGCCCTGAATCCTTTCAGAAGAAAGCTGACGATGTATTTATAGTATCCGAAGATAGCAAAGCCAGGAACTTCTCTATTTCCTCTGAAGAGGGAAAGGAAAGGGGTTTCCCACGCAAAAAGCTGTCACCCTGACCCTTTCAGAAAAAGAACTGATTGTTCAGGGAGAGGTTATCACATAAAAACCACCACATTCCACCGGAAAGCTTCCCAGTCCTGTGATTGGCAGGATGGAAGTCAGGGATGCGTAAAAATCCTATGACTTTACATGTGACCTTCAGCTGTAAAGAAAAACAACGTGCTGGGAAGGAAGGACATATATTTCCTGTTCTTGACTTTTGCCAGTGAAGAAAGCCTCAGAAACCACAGTTCTGGAAACAACCATCTCTGTCTCTCTGCTGCTTCCTCTGAGGAATTCAGGGCAGCACACATTCTCTGTTCCCTGTTTAATCCCCACAACAGCTCTGATGCTAGCGGAGAATGAATGGATTTATTTACTTATTTATTTAGATTTCTAACCTGCCTTTTCTGAACAAGTTGGGCTCGAGGCAGTTGACATCACACTTAACGTTACATATTTACAATTAAAACTTTACTATTACTTAATGCTAAAACTTCAAGAACTTTAATAGCCAAGCATATCACACAGAGGAGGTGTTAGAGAGGAACAAAGGGAGACCCTAAATCAGTGATGGCGAACCTTTTCGAGACTGAGTGCCCAAACTGCAACCCAAAACCCACTTATTTATTGCAAAGTACCAACACGGCAATTTAACCTGAATACTGAGGTTTTCGTTTAGGAAAAACGATTAGCTCCGAGGCACGCATTACTCAGGAGTTAGCTTGGTGGTAGTCGGTGGCTTTGCTTTGAAGCAACCGTGCAATGCTTCAAATGGGTGAATTATGACCCTAGGAGGGTTTATTCAGAAGCAAGCCCCCCCACATGACAAACTCTGTGCATGCGTGCCCACAAAGAAGGATCTGAGTGCCACCTCTGGCAACCGTGCCATAGGTTCACCACCACTGCCCTAAATCTTGATGCAGAGAAAGGGAAATTCAGTAAATTCATAATATTTAGGTACTAAAGAAGAAGAAGGGAGGGGGAGGCCAGTTAGATGGACACCATTGCTGTTTTCAACCATAAGCCCGACAGAACAACTGTCTTACTGACGCTGCAGAATTATAACAAATCCCACAGAGCCTGTATCTCACTAGACCGAGTTCTACCAGTGTGGGCACCAGAGCCAAGTGGGCTCTGGCTCTGATTGAGGACAGCCCGATAACTTTTGGGCCAGGGACCACCAGTAAGATCCTTCTGAGAATAATGCTCTTTGGGCGTGGTATATTAAGAGAGGCAGTCTCACACATACACTGGTCCCAGACCATTTAGGGCTTTAAAAGTCAGTATCAAAACCTTGAATTTGATCTAGTACTGTAGTTGGTGCGATGCCACGCCTTTAAAAATTTGAGTTAATGGGCAGAGTGAATGGGCAGAGACCGGAAAAAGCAGTTGGCACTGAGACTTAAGAGAGATAAACTTGTTCGTCTTTTTTCTCTTGGGGACCTTTTCAGAACATTACATCAGAACATACTTGTAGTTTCACAACTATATGTAGATGCTTCTGAAAAGCGTCATCACTTTTTCTAAACGGGGACACATGCAACTTTAGCCAGATCATTGGATTTTGGGGGTTGCTGACCTCCAGAAGGGGACAGGAGACTAGAGATCGGTTGTGATTCCAGGAGCTCGGTTCCTCTGGAGAACACGGCAGCTTCAGCGTATGGAATCTGTGGCATTCCCCGTTGAGCTCTGTCCCCATATTCTGTCCTTTCCAGGCAGCACCTTCCATTTTCAATGTAATTCTCAAGCTGGAATTGACAACTTTATTGAACCTGCTGTCCACTTTTTGGCTGATCTTCCAAACGTGGACTTGTTTTAGCTTCATTTATTACTGTTCTCTTGTGTTGATGCTGCTTCTGAATCAAACTACCTTGAAAGAGGTTCCTTATAGGAAAGGCACACGCTTCAAAAATATAGTATTTATTCAAATGCACAACTAGGTTTCATCACAAGTATAAGCTACCAAACAAACAGTGAGGTTATCTTACGTTCACATACAGGTTACTGTCATATCTGATAATTATGTGTATGTGTGTGTATAATATTTTAAGTGGACTGTCTTCCCAACAGAGTTCTCTTCCTTCTGATTAAATACGGTAAGCAAATACAAAATGGGTAGGGACAATATACACATGAGATCATTTTGCCTGTTCTAAAGGCACAGATGCAGTACAAACACCCATATATTATTGGACCACTGAAAGTGTCACACATTAAGGTGCTAGCCTCCAGGTGGTGGCTGGAGATCTCTTGAGATTGCAACTAATCCCTTTGAGATTACAACTAATTCATCTGGAGAAAATGACAGCTTTGGAAGGTGGTCTTTATGCAGTGATGGGATCCAAAAATTTTAGTAACAGGTTCCCATGGTGGTGGGATTCAAACTGGCATAGCTCCAATGGGGTTGGGTGGGGCACAATGGGGGCGTGGCCAGGCATTCCGGGGGCGGGGCATTCATGGGCGGGGCTGTGGCAAGGATGCAGCCACTGCGCCGGTCCTTGGGCGGGAGATGAATGCTCGCCGGTGCACCTCCTGCTAGACACCTTCAAATTCTGCGCGCTACTGCTGAGAGGAGGGGTGTAGCTAAGGCAAAAATCACGTGGCAAAATCACCAATTAGTAACCCCCTCTCAGCACACACAAACAATTAGTAACCTACTCTTGGGAACCTGTGAGAACCGGTTGGATCCCATCTCTGTCTTTATGACATTGTGTCCCATTGAAGTCCGTCCTCAAACTCTTCCCTCATTCCCTCCCAAAATCTCCAGATATTTAAGAAGAAGAAGAGCTTGGATTTATACCCCACCTTTCTCTCCTGTAAGGAGACTCAAGGTGGCTTACAAGCTCCTTTCCCTTCCTCTCCCCACAACTGACACCTTGTGAGGTAGGTGAGGCTGAGAGAGTTCCGAAGAACTGTGACTAGGCCAAGGTCACCCAGCAGGAAAGTAGGGGTGTGTAAACACATCTGGTTCACAAGATAAGCCTCTGCCACTTAGGTGGAGGAGTGGGGAATCAAACCTGGTTCTCCAGATTGGAATCCACCTGCTCTTAACCACTACACCACGCTGGCTCTCCCAACGCAGAGCTGGCAATCCTAGTCACACATGAGGATTCTTTACTACCATCAGTTTCAATGCTTTGCTGTCTTCAGAGAAATGACAACAGCCTTCAAATACTGTTTGCATATTACCTCCAATTCTTCTTTAGGGTGTGCTTTCCGTAACACATTATCTGTCCCCTTGGCAGGAAATGCTTTCCCTGCCATTCCAAAGCTTGAATGCTTCATCCTGCTGTATTTCATCTACATTCTTGTTCCTTTTTGGCAACTACTAATAAATACAAGCTAGTTTCTGCTGTTGATCTTTGCTTTTCAGAACAGAAGAGCAACCGTTCTGGATCAGACAATCATCAATCAAATCCAGCATCCTGTTCACAGAGGGGCCAAACAGATGGTCTGAAAGATCAACAACAAGGTCATGGTGTTACCGCGCTGCTCAGGATAACACTTTCCGTCCCAGAGGTATCCCGCTCTCGGCAGCGCCCAGGAACCCAAGCAAGACCCGACAAGGCTCGGATAAATAAAAGAGATTTATTGAGATGCTGACCTAAGTGTCAGCACCTCCCTTCCGCACAAACACTGCGCTGCCTAGCAGCCTTACAACACCTTAAGTACACTTTCTCCCGTCGGGAGCCCGGGAGAATCAAAGACAGCCCACCACCATTCAAAACAACCAATCATTCATTTGCAACATGCAGGAACCAATCAGTGTCCGATAGGCATCCCCTTCTCAAGTTTCGCGCCAGAGCAGGGCGAGGCGATGACGTGTCCACTGACGGGGGACACACAAAGGTTTTCTCCAGGTGTCCGGGGTCAGGAAGCAAAGAGCGATGAAGTGAGTCCCCTTATCTGCCTGCTGACGAGATTAGGCAGGGCAAGGCGCTTCGGCTGAGGTTTCCCTTTGTCCGCGTGCATCAGGAGACTTTACACGTGAATGGGATAAGTCCGGGTGGGGCAGAGATGGCTCTCTGCCCTGGGCCAAGGAGGTTCCATACAAGCACAAATACAGGGAAACTTACAAATCCTATTTCTACCTAATACAAATCAGTTTCTACCTAAACAAATACAAGACAGAATAAATTTTCCAATCGTTTTTAGTTCAGACATATTCCAGGAGCGGGATTCTCTCCTGGCTCCGCTATCAATGGAACAAGCATCCCTTTGTTGTTGGGCCTAGCGCTGGTTTTCAGAGGGTTAACATTTCTGATCAGAGAGGTTCTAATTAGACATAGAACGTGTTAGCTTTTACTGAAGCCAAAATCTGTTGGGAACCTTCCTTTGCCTCACTCATGCCTGCTTCCAGTTTCTTCATCCATTTTACTTCTGGATGCTTCATAAGTCTACCTGACCCAAAGGAAA
Source organism: Sphaerodactylus townsendi (assembly GCF_021028975.2). NCBI lineage: Eukaryota > Metazoa > Chordata > Lepidosauria > Squamata > Sphaerodactylidae > Sphaerodactylus > Sphaerodactylus townsendi. Next base: position 113,974,267 of record NC_059429.1, read on the forward strand.
ATAAGAGGCATAATTTATAAGTCAATATCTGCTGACTATTAAACAACTGCTTCAAGCAACAGGCTTCCATTCTGTCTCATACCCTTGTGAAAGACCACTAGAAACTGCCTGAACATACCCCACATACAAATATAGTTAAACTTATTTATCCTTGTTCACTATTTGCCATATTAAAAGGCCTTTTCTTACAAGAAAGGTAAGCATTTGTCTTGACTTTTAAAAAAGTATTTGCTGAGAAAATGTACTTTCTGCTCACCCTCCTTCACAAATTACTCTATTTACATCCTTGCCATCTTGGAAAACAGTCGCTACAGATTAATACCATTGAATGTACACATCAACATAAGACAGTTTTCTAGCTATTTGGCCGATAGACAAGAAAATTGATCTATACAGCTATGTTTATGTGGAGCAACAGTGGGGCATAGTAGTTGGAATACACTGCTGGAACTAGGATCTGAGAGATTCAGGTTCAGATCCTGACTTGTCATGGAAGCTCTTGCTTCACCATCTGTGGATTTTAGATTTAAGAATTAGTTTTTAATGTTAAGTTTTATATTGTGTTAGAATCATTCAATGTTTTAACCCTGTATGTAAACCGCCCTGAGTCTGAGTTTGGTCGGGAAAGGTGGGGTATAAATCTGATGAAATAAAATAACGAATAAATAAAATGGATGAGGGGCGCCACTGAAGAAAAAAAGCAGGGTACCGATGAATTAACAGAAGCACTGACCATGCTGGCTAATATTTGTCAACTTCATCTGTAGCGCACCTTCCTTCCCAATGGGAGACCCAGATCATTCTCCACTCTGTTTTATCCTCACAAGCACCTTATAGGGTAGGTTAGGCTGAAAGTGTGAACTGGTCTATGGTCACTCAGCAAGCTTCCATGACAGAGTGGAGGTCTGAAGTTAAGTCTCCGAAACTCTAGTCCAATACTCTAACCAACACACAATGTTGTTTCTCTACTGATCAGTATTTCCTAATGTCCCCAAGAGGCCCCAACATTGTGCAGGGCATACAACCTGGGGACAAATTCCTAATCATGCATACATAATTATTTGTTTTATATGTACCCCAGTCTTCCCCCAAAGAAACAGAGATGCCCGCATATATTTCCCTTGCCATTTCATCCAGGGAATTTACAGACCTCAGCCTTTGGCGTTCCACTTCTGCATGCAGGACTGTGTCAAGCAAAGTCTGACCGTGATCTTGGAAACAGAATTCTTCACCTCTCCACTGGACCAAATAGAAGAATACTGCAGTTGGCAAATCTTCCCGGAGCACCATGAGTTTGCCTGGCTGAAAAATATTCGGTGGGGGGGATAATTGAGGGAGGAGACATAGCTCTGCAATGGGGTTCATCATCCTTGGCATGTATAAGGACTTTGGCAAGAAGAGGGTACAAAAATAAATCTCACTCTTCATTAACATGAGCACATCTCCTTTCTCTATAAATTTGTACATTGGCTCCTAGCCCTGTTGTGCATCACATTAATTGAATTTCCTTGCCCTTGTGTTCCTCCTACCTCTGTCCCTCCGATCTGGACCCCTCTTCCAACTTTTCAGGCCGCTTTCTCATTTATGCTTAAATTTTGTATTTCATTGTCTCCGGGAAGTTCAGAGTTATCTCTGTGAAACTGATCCCCCTCCCCCTTCAAGAATTGTGAGAGATAATGACAGGTTCAAGGTGACCTATCAACTCTCTCCTCTGAGCAGAGATCCCTCCTCTACCATTCTAAACATGACTTTGGCTTAATGTCAACATGCCAATCTTTATATATGGAACAGTTTTTACTGTGCATCATCAGAGGCTTTCACGGCTGGAATCAACTGGCTGTTATGGACTTCCAGGTTATACGGCTGTGGTCTGGTAGTTTTCGCTCCTGATATTTCAGCTGGCATCTTCATAAGCATGTCACGGTAAGATGTGTTTCTCTCCATGGCACAGTAAGAGAAACACAATGAGAGAAACACATCTGTCCCAAAGAGAGAAACACATATTACCATGAAATGCTTATGAAGATGGCAGCCATAGATGTAGGTGAAGGTTTCTCATTGTAAGCGTTCTTGAGCAGGACTCCCAAAAGGTTGCACAGATATATTCTAAATAAAATAAATAAATCGCTGTAAAGCATTGTGTTGGATCCAAAGAGGCACACCTTCTTGTGGAAAACATTTTTCCTTCCATCTTGTGTTTGAGCATTTTGTAAAAAAGAAGGGGGGAAAAGGGGGGGCTAAATCCAAAGATATTCTTCCACTATTACTGCCTTATGCCCAAACAGGAGCATGAAAACTATTCTAGCCCCTATTACAGCACTCTGTAACCATTACAAGGATGTGCTGAGTGACATCAGCAGCTATTTTCTTTCCAATGACAGTTCTTTGACTTTATTCCTCCTACACTCCCCTTAAAGAAGCAGTGTAGAAATATACAAGGAAACAACTATAAGAGTCAGCCCTCCAAAATCACCCCGGGGAAAAAGTCTTTTAAAAAACCAAGCCAAAGGAGTTAGAACCACATGATGCAGAGTGGTAAGCTGCAGTACTGTGGTTGAAACTCTGCTCACAACCTGAGTTTGATCCCAATGGACATCGGTTTCAGGTAGCCAACTCAAGGCTGACTCAACCTTTCAATAATAATAATAATAATAATAATAATAATAATAATAATAATAATAATAAATCAGAGACACAACTCAGTGGCCAAGATGATCCGCAGGAATTTATGCAAGAATTACAACATAAGAACAGCTAAGAACTGGTGGGAACATTGTCTGGAGAAAGTAATGGAAAATGAGAAGGTCGAGATCCTGTGGGACTTCCGAATCCAAACGGACAAAGTGTTGAAACACAATACACCAGACATCACCGTGATCGAGGACAAGAAAGTGAGCATCATCGACATAGCAGTCCCCAGTGACAGCAGGGTCATTGAAAAAGAACACAAGAAGGTCACTAGATACTGTGATTTGAAAATCGAGCTTCAGCGTCTATGGCACAAACCAGCTGAGGTCGTCCCAGTGGTAATTGGCACGCTGGGCGCCATCCCAAATACACTAGGGCAGCACTTAAAACATCTTCGAATTGACAAAAGTAACATCTGTCAAATTCAGAAGGCACCCCTGCTGGGATCCGCACGAATACTACGTCGATACTTTACAACTTCCTAGCCCTCTGGGTGAGGCTCGAATTGTAATGAAGGCCAACAACCAGCTAAAGATCTGGCAGCTGTGAAATCTACAATAATAATAATAATAATAATAATAATAATAATAATAATAATAATAATAATAATAATAATAATAATAATAATAATAATAATAGAGTGTATGTTAAATGCCATCAGGTCATCAATGACTTAGGGCAACCTGGTAGGGTTTTCAAGGCAAGAAACAGAAGAGAAGAGGAGTTTGGATTTATACCCTGCCTTTCTGTCCTGTAAGGAGTGGCAAAGAGACTTACAAAATTCTTTCCCTTCTTCTCCCCACAACAGACACCTTGTGAGGTAGGTGGGCGTCAGGGATTGCACTGAATTGATTGAGGTGCATTCCTAACTCCATATAATGGCTACGTATTATATGGGCGTTAATTGTATCTGGGTGATTGAAAGGCATTCCTGTCAAGGTAAGTGCTTTGAGATATATGTGCTTAGCTTGCAATATGTTACCATTGCTATAAACATTCTTTCGTTGAGCTTTCTTCTATGGCTTCACACGCTTAGTAGATAACTAGGCTTATCCCTGACACTCTCTACTCCCTTGGGAAATGGGATGTTTCCATTGTTCTGTGGTTGTAGGATGGCTTTATCTTTATCTGTTGCTGACCTTGGGGCACCTAGGCTGCGAAGTAACTCTCACGTTCTTTGGGAAAACGGGAGGGGGGATTATTTCTGAATAAAGGGGACAGCAGAAGCCAGGTTCGCCAGAGCTGGTTTCTTGCAAACTGGGTGCTTCATTACCTTTCCAATAAACACTACTGATCAACAAACCAGAGTCCGTTTATTGATTCAAGGATCAAGACCTAACAGTGGGACTGTGAGACTTTTGAGAGAACTGTGATTAGCTCAAGGTCACCCAGCAGGAATGCAGGAGTGGGGAAACAAATCTGGTTCACCAGATAAGAGTCCACCATTCCTGTGGGGGAATGGGGAATGAAACCTGGTTCTTAGATTAGCGTCCACCTGCTGTTAACTGCTACACTACACTGGCTCTTGAGAGGTGTGTTGCCACTGCCTTCCTCAGTATAGTGACCCTGATATTCCTTTCTAGTCTCCCATCTAAGTGCTAACTAAGGCTGACCCTGCTTAGCTTCATCTGTGGTACACTTGGAGCTTTGCAAGCCACCAAAAGGAATGGAGGCATCAGATTATAGGGAAAGGAAAGGAAAGGGCTGCTATATCCCACAACTATGTAAGTTTAAATGACCATGTTTATTGTTTGAGATGCACGGTGCCAACCCTAGGTGTTATTTCCCAAATATGAAGGGGGGGGGGGGACACAGTGTTATGAGCTAAAGCTCCCCTCAAGAGATGTTAGAAGCACTTCTTGAATTGTCAGGGCCTACATGGCACAGCGATCTCCAAAAAGTAATATGAGAATGATGAGTACCTCATGCATCCCCTAGAAGACCCAGAGGAAAGTATTGAAAATATTGTAGCTTCATTTCTGGTGCTCTTCCTAATTGACGATCTGTTTCCAGGCCAGAACAATGTTGGTAACATGCCAGGCTGGGGTGGAGGGAGAAATTAGTTTGGGATATTTTTCATTACTCAGAAACTCTCACTTTAAAAAGGGGGTTGGCAACCTCTCCATCGACAGCTATTGCATGTAAATGAGCAGAAGAAGGAGAATGCCATTTGCATTTTCTCATCTCCAGAATTAAAATGGCCCCAGACTACCTCTCTTGTGTTAGTATAGAAGTGACTCCCTCTTCTCCCAGGTTGCTACAGGTAGAATACATTGATGTCCAGGGCACCAAAGGGCTTGTGAGCAAAGGGCTTACACACTTCAACTAGTGTGATTTATGCCAGATGTAACTCCCTCTATTTTGTTTCCACGAACTGAATATTTTCATGAAAGGACAGTGTGGGGGAGCTGCCTCTAGCACCATTAAAGGTGACCTATTTATGTATTTCCTGTGGATGAAGACAATATTTGAATTGTTTGCTTCAGTAACCAAAATGCCTTGCTCCAACCCCAATTGCAGCGGCAGCTTCCCCCCCCCCCCCTCGCCCCCAAGTCAGACTGAAACTCCTATACACTTATTGCAAATGGGAAGTATTGATCTCATGCTTTTCCTCAGCGCTCTTTGCCTCAAGAAGAGTAAACACACATGTGGTGTTTGGACAGCTCTGTTCCTTTAATCCCTGCCAATGTTTTAGATTGCCCTAGTCCACTCCAAGACTTTGTGTGGGCAGCAACAGGGAGAAAGGAAGTTGCTGTCACTGCAGTTCCAGACAGAGAATGAACCAGACTGATTAAACTGTGCTCCCACTCGAAACTGTTGTGCCTCCTTATTCGAATGCCTACCATCAAAGATATGACATGTTTACTCTGCAAATTAAAATGGGGGCCCATACTTGGATCAATGGGAAGTTTGAATCACAGATGTTGAATGTTACACAAGAAGAAGAAGAAGTAGAAGTAGTAGAAGAAGAAGAAGATATTTATCCCCCCTTTCTCTCCTATAGGAGACTCAAAGGGGCTTACAAACTCCTTTTCCTTCCTCTCTCACAACAAACACCCTGTGAGGTGGGTGGGGCCAAGAGAGCTCAGAAGAACTGTGACTAGCCCAAGGTTACCCAGCTGGCTTGTGTTGGAGTGCACAGGCTAATCTGAATTCCCCAGATAAGCCTCCACAGCTCAGGTGGCACAGCGAGGAATCAAACCCGGTTCCTCCAGATTAGAGTACACCTGCTCTTAACCACTACACCACTGCTGCAATCGATGCACATATTTCAAAAGATCAAGAGTTCTCTGACCTGGATAGCCCAGGCTAGAATGATCTCAGAAGCTAACCAGGGTCAGCTCTGGCAAGCATTTGAACGAGAGAGCTCCTAGTAACACCAGGGACGTGATGCGAAGGCAGGCAATGGCCAACCATGCATGACTTGATGGCAAAAGAAGAAAAAATGTGTACAGACAACTTCTGCCTTCTAAATTGTCAGAGCATGTGGGGAGGAAAAGCATGTTGTTTTCATCCTCTTCCCACTTGCTGGCTTGTGAGCATGGCATCCACATATGGAAGCACTGCCCTTATGTACACCCCCTTCCTCAGCACCAGCAGTGTTCAGAGCATAGTGCTGCTGAGCCTGGGGAAGAAATGCCCACACAAACGCTTTCCTCAAGTGTGACCAAAAGGCAGGGCCAACGTACTCAGTATTGCTTTCCCTCCACCAGGTGTTCAGTTGCACAAGGTGTTTCCTCACCAGGTGTTCAGTCACGCGAGGTGGCTTGCTGCACGTGTTTATTAATGAGTGAAATGGGTTAGAGGAAGTTATTTTTTAAAAGCCAGCTTTGCAATTCACAGAAAACAAACAAGAAAAAGATGCACCACATGCAGATCACGGAATATTGTAGAGTTGGGTGAAAATGTGATATTACCTAACTCCAAGGCTCTGAAATTATGTGCTATTATGGTAGACAGCATCCTTTTTAAGAGGAATGAGGTCATGCTTTTAAGAGCATTATCACTCACAGAAAAGGGACTGGCTTCTGTGCTCAATAGCCTCCTCTGAAGAGGACAGCACTACATGTGTGTCTGTTTCTCCCTTTATCCTCGCAGTTAACCCTATGAGGTAGGTTAGGCTGAGATAGTGTGCAATTGGCCCAACGTTACACAGTGGACTTCCATAGCAGAGTAGAGATCTGCAAACAGATCTACCAGTTCCTAGCTTATTCTAATTACTTAACCACAATACATGTTAGTTCCGACTATTGAGAAAACCCTGACCATCAATCACAAAGTCCCTGCTCATGTACACATGTAGCTGCCTTAAACTGAATCAGACCATCCAGGCGATAAAAGGCAGTATTGTCTATTTAGACTGCAACAGCTCTCCTAGATCTTCAGGTACAGGTTGTTCACATCATCAAACACCTGGAGATGCCAAGGATTGAACCTGGGACCTTCTGTATTCAAGGCAGATGTTCGACCACTGAACCACAGCTTCTCCTCATGGAGCAAAGGATTCTGGGGTATATTATAAGGGGAGCGCACAGAACTTGTGCTCCATAACCTTCCAGCAGCCCACAGCTCCACAGAATATTTTGAGCACGCAGTGGCCGGAGAGTCTTTGTGGAGCAAGTAAATGTGGGCGGTGGAGTCACAGATTCTCAAAACAGGAGCAGCCATTTTCCTGTGCTGCCAGCAGCTGGTATGTCTGGACTTCATTGGGTACAAGCTTTCCTCCTTTCTACAGATTCACAGGAAAAAGCAGCTCAGGTTGTAAAAAGTTTCAACTGCCAAACACAAGTAAGCATAAACAGACGCACCTCTTCCATGGAAAAGTGATCACGAATTAAGTCAAATTTACTTATTATTTAACAGTGTTTTTCATCACCTCATCATGAGACACACTTGAAGGATACTTAAAGGATAACTGCAGCGAAAGGCAGTTAAGTCTCAGCAGGTTCTAATGGTCTGTTTATTAACACTGAGGTTTCAGCTGACCCCACTCATGTAACCAAGACCTTAATTCAGGATCCCTCAGCCATTGAATCAGGGCCCTGCGGGTCTTGAACTGTTCCACCAGGCCTATAGTTGAGGATAGTAATGGGTTATTACAGTTCCATTATCGCTGGCCTTTACTCTCCCCCCTTTCTCCCTTGCCTTTCTCTCCTTTTTGTTTTTCTTTTCTGTTGTTTTGTGGGTTTGGGGGTAGGGTTGGGTCATCCAGAAGTTCCATCAGGATTTAATTATGCACCATGTATGCAGGTTTTAGAGCATATTGCATGTTATTGTGTATATTATGTTCAATATTTTATGATGTATATTTTGTGATGAAAACCACTCAGTGCCTGCTACAGTGGGGAGAGCAGAGTATAAGAGGAGGAGGAGAGGAGGAGGAGGAGGAAAAAGAAGAGAAGGAGAAAAAATAATTTCAAACAGTTGTGGGGCGTGGGGCTGCGTGTGGGTGAAACCTGTGAATAATACCAGTTTCTATGGGGCCCAGATCTGATGCAGTTTGGAAGTGCTCAGGGGACAGGGCTTGGGGGGGGGAGTTCTGCCCCCCAGCCCACCTGGCAGTCCCTTCTTCCCTCCCCTCTGGGGAGAGCAGAAGCAACTGAGGCTCCGTCCTCCTCTCCTTTGCTTTTATAAGCATGGGGGCGGGGCTCCGCCACTTTGGGTGTGGCCATGCCCCCAATCCCACCCTGCGCTTATAAAAGCACAGGAGATGGTGATGGAGCCTCAGTCACTTCTGCTCTTCCCCAGAGGGTGATGTCACATCCCAATGTTTACTAGGCAGACTATGTTTATGGGGTGGTCTACCATTGCCTTCCCCAGTGCAATTAAATTGTTCAGGGGGCAGTATTTGACACCATTCACATTGGAGAGAACCTACATGTTCAAAATATACTGTCTAGGAATATATTTAAAGCACAGTTAGGCATGCCAGAAGATCAACTCAGAAATACAATAACTGAACAGGACAAAATAAAGAAAAGCTACACCGCAGAGCTACACCGAGGAGATGAAAGGATGAAAAAAACTAAAGATTCCTTCAAAGGAGAACTTTTTGAAAAAGAACCTGCAATTTTAGAAAGTGGAGCGAAAGCAGCATTCAAAGCAATTGGAAGGAACAAAACACCAGGAGTAAATGGGATATTAACAGAGCTTTTTCAAGCCACAGAAACTGAGCCCATCGAAATCTTAACAAGAATATGCCAACAAATGTGGAAAACAAAACAATGGACCACACATTGGAAATGCTCAATCTATATTCCAATTCTGCGAACAGGAGATGTCAAAGACTGCAGCTACTATCTGACTATTATATTGATTTCTCACACAAATAAAGTGATGCTGAAAATCTTGCAAGGAATGCTAACAGATATGGAATGAGAAATGTCAGATATTCAAGCTGGATTCAGAAAGAGCAGAGGCACTAATCATATTGCAAATTTATGTTGGTGACTGGAGCAGGGATAGTGGTTAAGTGCAGTAAACTCTAATCTGGAGAACAGGGTTGAATTCTCCATTTCTCCACATAAGCTCTTATCTGGTAGACTGGATTTGTTTCCCCACTCCTAAGCCTAGCCCAACCTACCCCACAAGATGTCTGTTGTGGTGGGAAGATGAAAGGAAAAGAAGGGAGGAGTTTATATGCCGCACTGAGATTCTTTACAGAAGCGAAAATCAGGGTATAAATCCAAACTCTGCTACAAGATAATTTCATAAAAAAACAACTTGTGTTTTACAGATTACAGCAAAGCTTTTGACTATGTGAGTCATGAAAATCTACGGTTGGTTTTAAATGGTTTTAATGGGTGTGCTACAAAATCTGTGCAAAAAAACTCAGAACAAGAGTCCACTGTTAGGACAGAATATGGAGAAAATACAACATTGAACTTACCTGTAACTGCTGTTCATTGAGTGGTGTTCTGTGCAGGCACACAGGCCAGCCACGGAACTGGGATAAGATGGGATTTTCCCAGTGCAGTGACCACTTGGGTCTGAAGCTGTTCAGGTGATTCCCCTACCTGTAACCAGTCATCCAGGTGGGGAAAACAGTACAGCCTTGTAAATCAAGGTGGTAGACAACCACTGTGACATAGTTCGAAAAAACTTGGGAACCAGTGGCCAACCCAAATGGTAGGACAGTATACTCTTATACAAACGACCCACATTTAAAGCCGAGAAAATGTCTGCAACCAGGGTGAATGGAAGTAAGAAAATATGTGTCCCATAAATCCAATATGACAAACCATGTGGAAGGGAATAGCAATGGGATAATATCTGGCAAAGTTTACATCCTGAATTTGTGAATATTAAGATGCTTATTCAACATCCTCAAATCAAGTATCAGTCGCTTTCCCCCAGACATTTTGTCTTTCAGAAAGTAATGTGAGCATAAAGCCCCTCCCAAATGTTCTGGGGCATTGCTCCTATATTCAATAGTGCCTCCACTACCTGCAAGAGCAGTAGAGGGGTGTCAACAGAACAGAACTAGGATTCAGAGTAGTCAGGAAGAGAAGTCAAGGAAATAACTACTCTTTATTATTTGCAAAACCCAACAGTCTGGGGTGATAGTATCACAAACATAAAAAAGGGAAACAATCTATTACAGAAAACCCCAGGTTCTAGTCCTGCTTTTGGCTTTTGTTTAGATCTGGAGGAGGATGGGAAGTGAGATGCCCTCTTACCCTTCTGGGATGGAGGGAACCTTTTAGAGACCCCTGGAGAATTATAGAATTGATGGAAATTACCACTGTAGCCATAAGGTTGGTAAGGGTAAAGAGATTGCCCTGGGACAAAACTGTGCTTAGGAAAACACCTCAGCTTATAAAATGGAGCAGCCTGAGATGTGACACCCAGTGATTTAGCCATGGCCGAATCCTTTTTGATGCTGTGAAGGCCATCATCAGTCTTTTCATTAAAGATGTTTTGGCCATCAAAGGCCATATCCTCTGAGGTTGGTAAGTAAATTTAAGGGTATTCACCATCCTGATGAGATGCTCAGAGCATAAGCTCAAATAATCAGAAGGCGAAATGTCCGCAGGGATAGGACCCAAGTTGTTGTCAGGTGATGGGAACAGAGCCCTCAACCAAGGCCAAAGGAGACAAATCGTCCCCAGATGGAAATCGGCTGATGAGGCCAGGAGGAGGAAAAGATGGGAGACAGCATGGACCAGGTGAGTAAGGACACTTGTCCTGTGAATGAACAGTATGTGCCAGGTTGCAGTCCAAACCCAAAGATGAAGATTGCCCCACAGGAGCATAAGGTGGCCACCAGGGGGGGAATTGAGGAAAATATGGCCAAGGACAAGAGGGAAACCAATAATCAGCAGCATGGTCACTCATTACCCAAGGGTAATCAAATCCCTGGAAAGGTCTCCCTGAGAATCCTGGTAGGTATGGAGGTTTCAGTGGTACCTCCATGATGTCATCAGAAGAAGCATCCTCACCTGCCAGGACAATTGGTGCAAGGAACATTAACAGCTGGAGGTAAGCAGATGATGCCCTATTACTGCCACAAAAGTGAACAGCTGAAACAATTGTTTAAAAGTACTAAAGCAGGATTACAGATTAATATCAGGAGGTGACTACTGAGGAAACCAGAACTTTAGAGCTGTCAACGAAGCGACTGAAATGGTTAAAAGTTTTTGTTTCTTGGCTCAATCCTCAGCCAGGAGGAAGACTGCACCCAAGAAATCGGAAAGAGCAGGAAAATTCATACCATACTATTCCCTATTACTACGTTGCGCAATGAAGAAAAACTGACAAGGAGGAAGTCAATTGATTTGAAATGTGGCGTTTCAAGGGAATTTTGTGGATCTTGTGAACTGCCAAAAGAGACACATTGGTGGGTTCAAGGTCAACTCTGAACTCGCCCTAGCAACTAAAAAGACCAAATTGAGGCTATTATACTTCCAGTGACAAAAGTCACTGGAAGTGACAATGCTAGGAAAAGTAGAATGTGGCAGAAAAAGAGGAAGACTCCGTGGGAGCTGGATTGACTCAATCAAGGAAGCTACAGCCACATAATATTGCCATAAGCTGGAAATGACTTGATGGTACTTTGAGGCCTAACCAATGCAGGATAGAAAGGTACAAGATTGAGGAGGAGAGGAGTGACGGGTGGCATGCAAGGGAAGGGAGGGAGTGAGGGTGGCATGCAAGGGAGGGGAGGGGAGGGAAGGGGGCTCGGCATCTGGACATGGCCCACACATCCTAGTGGAGGGAGGGGAGGAGTGGCATGCAAGGGAGGGGAGGGAGTGAAGGGAGGCATGCAAGGGAGGTGGCCACCCCTCCCTTGCGGAGGGAGGGGTGGCATGCAAAGGAGGGGAGGGTTTTTGTTTTCAAGAAACGTATCCAGGATTGAGCAGGGGGCTGGACTAGAAGGCCTGAATGGCCCCTTCTATCTCTGTGTTTCTATAAGTGCATACAGTTCCTTCCCAGATCCTTTCTAATTACACCCGCATCACTAGACAATCTGATTAGTTAAGCTCTTGAGAGTATTACACAGAACACCAAGGCTAATCCCTTGACTCCTTTGCAGTTCTCCAAGTCACAGAAATGAACATGAGCACCAGATTAAGCAAGAGACCAAATGTACAAGCATTGTAGTTAGTTACAGAATCCCTTCATTCTTTTCTAGCCCAGGGAAACTAGCCAAACTTAGAAGCCATTGATGCAATGATCTGAGATGTGTGTGGATGTCTGAGAATGAGTTCACTGTGCCAGCTCACAGTCATGTGTCACATGGCCATTTTCTTATCCAAGTGGGTCACTGCCTATGTTTTCTTAACTAGAACAAAGAGCTTCCGTAAGGCAGGTCACATTACCAAACGTTAAGTGGTTTTTAGGAACATAATTGACTGAACGAAGTGAAAGCATTTCCTTGAATTAGAGCTATGGGCATATTCAGTAAACAGTGCCAGATTAAATCCAGCCATTGGTTTGACACTCCCTGCCACACGTATACAGGGAATTACGAAACATCCAAGGTGCAGCGTATTGCAACCTGTGAGCATATCATCACATGAAACTCATTATATGTGTTGAAGGCAGTTTTGTCAAAAGCTTGGATCCTCAACCCATTTTGAGAGACAGGGAGGGTGAAACCAGGCAAAGGTAGTACAGACCTAGCACAGTTCTGCAAGACCTGTAAGATGAAGTTGTTTCACCAGGCCTATGGTTGAAGATACCATTAATATCCATTGAGCTGGCCTCCCCCCCTCCCCCGGTGCAAATGTGAAGATGTTTGATATGGGAGGCAGTACTGGAATATTCACTCTCAGATCTGATAGTGCTGGGATAGCATAGGAATGTGCAATTGATTTGACTGATGTATGTGATATATTGCTGTAATCTGCTCTGAGCTCATTGGGGAAGAATAACCTATACACAGAACAAACAGTATGTAGTATGTCATAGGATTCTTGAATACTAGAACCAGGGGGCATTCATTGAAAATGCTGGGGGGAAGAATTAGGACTAATAAAAGGAAACACTTCTTCACGCAACGTGTGATTGGTGTTTGGAATATGCTGCCACAGGAGGTGGTGATGGACACTAACCTGGATAGCTTTAAAAGGGGCTTGGACAGATTTATGGAGGAGAAGTCAATTTATGGCTACCAATCTTGATCCTCCTTGATCTGAGATTGCAAATGCCTTAACAGACCAGGTGATCGGGAGCAACAGCCGCAGAAGGCCATTGCGTTCACATCCTGCATGTGAGCTCCCAAAGGCACCTGGTGGGCCACTGCGAGTAGCAGAGAGCTGGTCTAGATGGACTTTGGTCTGATCCAGCTGGCTTGTTCTTATGTTCTTAATACTGCAATTTAATTACTAGAAACTGATACAGTTTTCCTGAGAAAGGGTTCCTTGGTAGGCCTGGTTTTGTTGTTCACGTTACTTTTGAGATGTGCCTTCTGCAGTTTCACCATTAATATGCAGGTTTTCAATGTGCAATTAGCCAAATCATGGATTTAAAACTGCATGGCAGGTAAATACGAGGCAGCAGAGGAAAAATTGCTAGTGTTCTGGGGAAGCTGAGCATTAGCAGTCTTCAAAGTAAAAAACTTGTTTGCTTGAGCAAAGAAATATGAAGTTGGATCCCGTACGTTCATTCCCTTAGCAGTGGTGCCTTCCTCTGGCACTAAAACCCTGCCCAAGATTCAAGGGCTGTCAGGAAAGGACTTCTCGTGCCAGAGAAATGCGTCACTACTGACAGAACGGAGCTGCATTGTCTAAGCTAAAGTTAATTAGAGATAATTAGAAAACTATGTTGCCTCTGCAGGGGGAACCTGCCTTAGGCAGTCTCCCAAACACAACACAAATGCAGTCATTAAAATCTAATAATTATAATAATGAAGTGCCATCAAGGCACAACAAATGAACAGTGATCCAACATAGGGTTTTCAAGGCAAGAGATGAACAGGTGGTTTTTCCATTACCTGTCTCTGCAGCAATCCTGGTCTTCCTTGGGGATTTTCTATCCAAATACTAACTAGGTACAACCCTGCTTCGTTTCTAGGTTAAGAACATAAGAACAAGCCAGCTGGATCAGACCAGAGTCCATCTAGTCCAGCTCTCTGCTACTCACAGTGGCCCACCAGGTGCCTTTGGGAGTTCACATGCAGGATGTGAAAGCAATGGACTTCTGCGGCTGTTGCTCCCAATCACCTGGTCCGTTAATGCATTTGCAATCTCAGATCTAAGAGGATCAAGATTGGTAGCCATAAATCGACTTCATAAATCTGTCCAAGCCCCTTTTAAAGCTATCCAGGTTAGTGGCCATCACCACCGCCTGTGGCAGCATATTCCAAACACCAATCACACGTTGCATGAAGAAGTGTTTCCTTTTATTAGTCCTAATTCTTCCCCCCAGCATTTTCAATGTATGCCCACTGGTTCTAGTATTGTGTGAGAGAGAAAATTCTCTCAGTCAACATTTTCTACCCCATGCATAATTTTATAGACTTCAATCATATCCCCCCCTCAGACATCTCCTCTCCAAACTAGAGTCCCAAATGCTGCAGCCTCTCCTCATAGGGAAGGTGCTCCAGTCCCTTAATCATTCTCGTTGCCCTTCTCTGCACTTTTTCTATCTCTTCAATATCCTTTTTGAGATGTGGCGACCAGAACTGAACACAGTACTCCAAGTGCGGTTGCACCACTGCTTTATATAAGGGCGTGACAATCTTTGCAGTTTTATTATCAATTCCTTTCCTAATGATCCCCAGCATAGTTTGTCTTTTTCACAGCTGCCATACATTGAGTTGACATTCCCATGGAACTATCAACTAAGACGCCCAAATCCCTTTCCTGGTCTGTGACTGATAGCACTGACCCTTGTAGCGTGTATGTGAAGTTTGGATTTTTTGCCCCCTAGGTTATTAAGGGATATTCTGGCTCTCTATTAAAATGTAGCCAGGGCATAAGATATAAATCACCCAGCATCTTAAAATCAACACCTATTTCCTGCCCGCAGGGCCTGTTAATTTTATCAGAATAATTCTAGCTGGTTGGTAGAATCTCTGCCAATGATGGTGAATCCTTCGGGCTCAGTGTGTCAAAAATTCATGCTTCCATATCCCCCCTCTCCCCCCAAAAGGAAAAATTATTTCATTCATTAAAAAAAAATAGTCCAGCCATGTGTGGTGCTATGATTTATATAAAGAAACATTGAATGATCAAACAAAACTGACTCCGACTCAAACAGGGAGAATAACTGTAGTCAGGTGTTGGTGAATGTTGGCGTGCCACCTTTGACGTGGGTGCCATACGTCCGCCATCACTGACCTTATACCTTTGGGCTTTTGCTGTCTCAGAGCATTAGCAAGATGCAAACAGCAGAAGGACAATAAGCATTGTGCCTCTGTCACAAACTCAAGCAACTTACCTGAACAATGAGGAATGGCGCCCCCCCCCCCCACAAACACACAAGGAAAAAATTGGTTAAAATGGTTAAAATCTGAGGTTCGTCATTTGTTGCTTGAAGGAATGAGGGAGTGTGGAGAAAGTGAAGCTAACAAGAGTTACCTCAAAAGCAAGCTGCTTCAGTTTGCTGTGAACTAATCGTACATTTGAGTCTTTTACAAGCCAACTTCCCCTCAAGTAAATAAACCAACATTACTCAAATATCCCAGTTCTTGAATATGTATTCTTTTTACTGAAAAAATCATTCATAAATTAACAAATACAAAAATGTACAAACACATGGGAAAATAAATGCAATGACACGAAGGATTGCTTTGCTGAAAATTGTGTGTGTTTTAAAACACTAGATTTCAGTGCAAAAATGTACCCCTGGCACCTCATAGAAAACATAAGAGCAAGCTCAAACAGAACAGGGCGGAACAGAGTTAAGGGTGGTTTGGTTAATGTTCCCTGTGAAAGGAGCCGTTTGGAAATATGTGGCGGTTGCTCAGCTGGTAAACTCTTTCAAGAAGAGTTTTTCTTTTGGAAAAAAAAAAGCCCCCAAAATGGTGGATATTCAACAGTTGTAGCAAATAAAGACCCACATGGCGCATACAAAAAAAGAGGCATTTATCATGTTTTACCCCCCCTCCAGCAGTGTTAGCAGACAGTGTTGATGGGGACTGGGGGGCAGTGGCCTTGTTGAATTTCAGCTGCCAAAGTTATGTACACTTTACAGATGATTTTTTTTACACCGTATCACATGCGTTTGACAGTTATGTTTCTGAACAATTACATTAACTATACAGCGTTTGACTTAGCTGATAAGATTAACAGTGCACATTTTAAAAAAGATTCCACATTTTTAAAGAGGGAAAGAAAGCAATGTGATGGGGGGGCCGGACGCCAAAATAAACCAAGAGTGCCATTGATTAGGAAATCTAACTGACCCTTCCATGTCGATCTTTAGTAAGTGCATTTCTGAGCAGAGGTAATTCCTTGTCGTGTTATTCAAGGAAATGGGGTTGATGGCTACATATGTTAAAAAGCTTGAGAGATCTGAAGTGGTAGACAGCCTGTTCTAGTCGAACAATTTATCCAAAAAGTACATGATGGTAAATTCAGACAGCTTGAAATACATTCCTCAGCTGAAGCACCATTAAACAAAAATGTGGGGTTTTTTGCTAATTTTCTAGGACTTCCAGGGGAAAAGGAAGAGAAGGGTATATGTATAGGCATCATCCATATGGGAAAAATCAAAATTTAGTGGTCTTTATTGCTACGTGTGTCATTAAAAATTAACCCACTCAAATCCTTACCTCTGCTCTGCAGCAGCTATGAAGGGTTCCCTTCCGAAGTATTTTAAAGCACACTTATTTCAAATACTTTTAACCAAATTTACACACCTACCAGCATTCTCAGGGGCAGACTTGCTGTCCTTTCATATGGGCTGATAAGCTCTACACATGTCTTCAAACTCATGCATGTATGTACATGCACAAGGAGGACACATTTTTATAACTTTTTAGACACAAGAAAGGAGGCCTGGTCACTCACACCCACAACAGATGTATATGGGGGATCATACAGCCATCAAACCAAGAAACTAAATGTAAACTATGCAAGTTAAGGAAGTCAAAGGCAACAGTGCAGTAAAAGAAATCAAAGTACTTCTGAGGTTAAGTACTCACAATCTGTCTATAAATATATATTAAAAAGCAATCCAAAAAAAGACACATTTACCAGAATTATAGAACCCAGTTTAAAAAAAAAAGGCTTGTACGCAATGTATAAACAGATGGATCGGTTTTAAACCAAAACACAAACCAAAACGAAAAAAGGCACAAATCTAAGATGACAGCTTCAAACAAAAACTGGATGGAGAATATGGACCAAGCACTTCTGCCCATTGCTCACATTTCCCCCTCCCCCTGAACTCATCTCAATGCCCTTCACTCTTCTGCTTATAAATCTGAAGTCTGGATAAACTTATCCCAACGTTTGTGCAATACTCCTTCTGGTTAATTACCACAACCAAGAGCTCTAAACTACAGCTTTCGCCTAAATTAATTCAGTGTACAATTTTGTATACACAATAAATATCAAAATACTATTCATAAAACCCCTCCCTCCCGCAAAAATTAAGTTACAGGAATCACTATAGCTTTTGGGAGGAAAAAAAAAATCTACAGTGATATCATGATCTATAGTAATTTGCAGCTGGCTTCCCAAACTCAGACTGAACTGAGAATGTGAAGGGATTCAAAAGTAGGCAAAAGCTAGGACAGCTTGCTGGAAAGACCATCCCTTGCAAAGGCAAAGCAGAAGGGATGTGGACGCGTATTCCACAGGTGTTTGTTTGTCGCGACGGGACTTATGGCAGAATATGCTGAACTGTCAGAAAAAGGCCCAGAAAGGCTACATTGAATACAAAATGGTGCAAGATGGGTGGGTGGGTGTGGGTGTTGTTCTTTTATAAATTTAATCCCTATTCTCCCCCGCCCCCCAAACCATTTTTCCTACCCCAAAGTAAGCTCTGTTGTGACTTTTATGGTGTTAAGCATCACATCTTAACAAGCTCCTAATCCTGCAACCAGCCAGGTGAGTAATACTGAACTAATTTACTCACAAGGGCGCCGTCATGGTGTGCTGAAGCGCCTGCACAGCTGGGAGTCTATGAGAATCATGTTAAGTTGTAAACCTTCACTTTCAAATTGTAAAAGAATTTCAAGAAGAAAGGAAAGCAATTTATACAGCTTATTTACACCTACACTTCTTTAAGAAGCGATTCTGTTGTACATATATATATATATTTTCTCTTCAAGCAGGTCAATTTGAAAAAAAAAAACAGAAACAATCCCCCCCCCCTCCCATGTAGACACAGATGTAGAAGAATGATATTGTTAAGTTGCAGTTCATCTTTCGTTAGGGCCCGTTGCCTACAGGATTGCTCCCGGCACCCGAAGTCAAGAAGCCAAGGTCCTTTTCGGCCAAACTGATTCAATGGGCAGGAAAAGCACATCTGAGTACAGTTTGGTGTTGGAGATTGTTTAAGGAGATGGAATGCAGGGGCAAAGCAGAAGGTCAAGCCGCTGTTCTTGTACAAACAAAAACCCAGAAATAAGTGAAGTCCAAGCTCACTGCACAACATCAGTTTGAGGAGGGCCATAGTCACAGACTATCTGTGTGCGTGCTTTTCAGTATTATTCTTCAAAATACTGTGATCCTTCATTAGACATAAGACTTTTCTTGTCCAGGAGAATCCCACAAAACAAGGTAGCAACATGTTTTGCTCTTCTCTTAGTACTCAGTTACCAGAGCCAGCTCCGGCGTCAGGTTGACAGTTATATTTTTATACAAGGCGTCGTACGTAATATTTGGATAATAGTTCAAGTTGTTGAGGCCGTCCAGCCCCTGCCTCTCTTTGGACTTCCTCAGCAGTGCATACCTGTTTCAAGAGAGAAAGAAGCAGAGGCATTAAGTCCAAGGTGAGGGGTGAAATCCATCCCTACAGAAATACACTCCAAGAATACTCAATGACACTAAAACTACTTCTCCCATCACTACTTGCAAAAGAAGTCAAGAAATAAAATGGAGATTTGGACAAAGGATCAAACACAGCAGATTTGTTTTGTATGCCACAGGAATATTTTCAGAAGCACCTCAATAAAAACAACAGTATGGCCAATTGTCTGCTTAGCCTTAGTGACATGAAAGTTGATTTTAAGATATTCATGTGGGTTCCCATATGTGGGTTGATCCCTATGGGCACAAACATTTTTACACTCCTTCCATTTTTCCTATTTGCTCTCTTCCCTTATAGGGGACAACTTGGGTAATCAATGCATGACCATGTGAAATGAGGCCATGCCTAATTCTCTGTCCAGCTCTTCCTTTTGGAAAGTGAGTGGGAAGCCTTGTCCAGTATTTAATGTTCTTGCAAGCACAGAGAACCTGTAGCAGCACGCAGATGCAAGCCTTCAGCTGACGGGCTAGGTGTTTAGTTTAGGAAAGTGAAAATCCTGTCACAGCTTAAAGCACTATTAAGCAGAGAGAATTTGCTTTCCAAACCAGATTAGACACACAGAGAGTCCTGATCTTGTAGACCGCAACAGGGGAAATCCCCTTAGAGTTGAAGGGATGAAGGGAATGAGGAGAAACTGATTTGATTTACGGAATTTAATATGCTGCCCCTCGGAGCTCCCAACATATACAAAACTTCTAAAACACCTAATAAAACATCCAATGAAGTATAAGAAACATCTAATAATATAATACAAGGAAACATCTGACAATAACGTTTAAGAACCAGCTAATAAGAAACATCTAAAAAGTATAGTAAAACCCAAGTGGAATATTACATTTCAGAAGACGTACATTTATTTTTGAGAATGTATACAACTCCTCTCAGAGACCTGCTTGAGGAGGCTCAAAGTAAGAACATAGCATCACTAGTATTATTAGCAATGGGGAAAAGCTACCCAAAAACATACCTCAATATTCAACAGTCTAAAATGACAATTATGGTCCCCAGTATAGATCCATACCACACACAAAAAAACTTTAAAAGGTGTGTAACCAACTTCACAATTGAAAACATTGGCCTAATACCTAAAAGACAGCAAGGTGCAGTGGTGTACTGTTATAAAATGGCACCCGGGGCTTGCTGCCCCCCCCCCCCGAACTCCCCCACCAAAAAAATCAACAAACTTTTCCTCCATCCCTCCAAGTAGTGCCATGGCTGGGGGGTGGGGACAAGGCCAGGGTGCATTTTAAAATGCCCCTAGCTTTCCTCCGTCCCTATGAGCAGCGCGGCGGATCAGCCCCTCATTTCTTGCCAGCCACGACTGGGGATTGGGTGCGGGGAGAGCAGAAAGGGAGGGAAGAGAGGGAGGGAGGGAACAGGTGGCCAAAATGTGCCCCCCCCCACATGATCCAGACAAATTATGCCTGAGTCTGCCCCCTTACACACCATTGGTATGGAGGGCTCCAGGTGAGCTTCAAGGTGGTGGGCATTCCAAAGGCAAAGTGCCACCACTCAAAAAGCACCACTCAAAAAGCACCACTCAAAAAGCACCATCTCTGGTTACCAATTGCCTTACTTCTGCAGGTGGGAACACCAATAGCAGGGCTTGGGAAGAGGATCTCAACCGAAGCCAATTTCTTCCTCTTTCAAGCACTATTTTTCATAAAATCCCATCTGTAACAACTCTATGACAAAGTGTGTGTGCCCATGTGAGTGGTTTGTTTTGAAGTCTGACAATCAGCATAACATTACTATTCCATGTAATGTTCCATTTTTCAAAATAAAACTTGTTAAATGTTCAGGGTACAAAGTGCATCCCTAATTGGTAGAAAAGAGGTTCCCGTTAGCTATATGTATGCAAGCTTTAATGGTTATAAGTAAGCAATTGCAATAGTTTTGTTTAGAAAACTATCTGAAATTCAAGCTTGATTTAAATAGGCCTGCATCTGGCAGTTTCAAACATGATTAGAAGATCTATAATCTGGAGGGCAAATATGGTGCTTTCTCAATTACCCAATAGAGGGTTGTTTAAATACTGCAGAGAGATGAAGTTTTTGAAGTGCAAAGAAAGATTAACCTGGTTTTTCAAAAAATTAAATAGGTTTCAGAGAACACACAAAATCTGGAGAGTGGTACTATGGCATTATTCTAAGTAGCACAAAAACTTGTAGCACAAGCCACCTGTTTCAGGCCAAGAAACAGAGAACACACTGTGGAAAGGACAGGTGAAGAGCGACTGGAAATAAAGGTAAAACAGGAAGAGCTGGATCTGTAGAGGATGCAAGACTTGAACCTGAGCTAGATAAAATAATGAGTCAGGAGAAGGGGGAGGAGGAAGTGCCCTTGCAACCACATGGAACAACTTGTTGGCCTGAATAGGGTGGTTTGCAGGAATGTCAATGGGAAATGCATATCATGAGGCTCAACATGTAGAAGAAACAGGCAGGGTGCGGATTCTGGCAACACAAACTGCCAAGATTTTTGGTAGAGGTCACACCCAGCTCTCTTCCAACAAACAGCTGGATATCAGCTAGAGTGAATGTCTGCAAGAAGAACAGGACCAGACAGAAGTTGATTTTTACTGCAGCAACTTATATTCAGGCATAAGATTAAAATGCACCACTCAGCCATTTCAGAAGGCTATAAATTTAACATTCCCACTGTAGAAGACTCACAGCCATTCATAAGGAGCTGGTAGGCACTGCCCCATCCAGGCAAGACCTGCTTAAATCATCATTATGGGCTCACAGGCCTGAACTGATTCCCACCACTAGCAGGAAAAGGGAAGCAAGCTGTCAAGCATTTCCACTGGATGGAGCGCTCTCCACTCACATCCACGGAACTGCTAGAACAGGGGTCCGCAACCTACGGCTCTCCAGATATTCAAGGACTACAATTTCCATCAGCCCCTGCCAGCATGGCCTATTGGCCATGCTGGCAGGGTCTGATGGGAATTGTAGTCCTTGAACATCTGGAGAGCTGCAGGTTGCAGACCCCTGTGCTAGAAAGACCATTTGCAGCCTTCGGATCTTGTGCATCACAAACCAGATCAACCTGGATCCTGTGACAGATAGCTCCTGAAAAACTTGAGTTACAAGAGCAGAGAGTCACAATGCAGGGGAAGTCAGTAGAGCATAACAGTTAGGACCAGTGCGGGTGGGGGGAGAGGGGATAAGGTCAATGAAGGTCTCTCGATGAACTTCAGAATCACTTTCTCAACCTATACAGTCACAATAACTGGACCACACACTGTGAAGGGCAGGATAAGAATATGACAGAACAGCCGTGTTTTTATGACTGGATATT